>NC_051289.1:13903261-14503261 GCF_015220745.1 Sebastes umbrosus
TGGTTCTATAAAAAACAAATTTCTACCTTTGCTTTTTGCTTTACCTACTAGTAATCTTTTCATTAAGACTGATATATTTAAAGGTCCCATATTATAAAAAAAGTGTTTTTTTCATGTTTTTTTTTATTATAAAGCAGGCTTAAGTCCTATATAAATACTGTGAAAGTATCGAAACGCTCAATCCACAGGGAAATACACACAGCCCGTATTCAGAAACTCTACATTTGAAACAAGCTGTCAGGATTTCTGCCCCTTTGTGATGTCACAAATATACAATATTTAGACCCTTGACACAGATTTAAACGTAAACATTCTAAATGTGTACCAGTTTATTTCCTGGTTGCAGTGTATGTAAATTACATCAGCTGACAGGAAGTACACATGAACCCAAACTGTTGCCTAGTAACGCAATTCTGTTGCAATTTCGTCAAAATGTGCTTAAACGGAGCGTTTCAGACAGAGGGTAAATATTCAGGCAGACAGTACGAGGAAAATAAAGTTTTTTTTGAACATTACAGCATGTAAACATGTTCTAGTAGAAACACAGAATACAAGTATGAACCTGAAAATGAGCACGATATGGGACCTTTAAAGCTTGATTCACAGTGGAGACCAAGTAGGTATGACAGTTTTGTTTTTTCCTTTTTTCTCATTTTTTTTCTTTTATATATATATATATGGATATATATATATATATATTTTTTTTTTCCTCTTTTTTTTTTTTCTTTCTTTCTTTTCTCCTTCTTCCGTTTCCTCATAACAAAATCAAATAAAATGAAATATGGATAAAACAAAATTGAGAGAAAAATAAATTAAAGAAAAATAAATGAACAAATAAACAAATAAATAAATAAATAAACAAAACAAAAAGAAAGAAAGAAAGAAAGAAAACTTTAAAAAAGCCAAGTGGGTCTATAGGTGTGAGGTCCATCATTTATAGGACCAGCACACATGTGCTTTGCCTTGTGGGTCATTCAACTTGTGGCGCCATCTCCTGGACGGAATAGCAAACTTCTCCAACAGGTAAGACCCAGTTGTTATAATGTAAAGACAAGATACTCTGTTGTGTGTGTGTGCCACCATATTGCGCATTGCAAATCCAGGGAAAGGAATTTATTAAAAGTTGAACCCCACATCCATAAAAGAGGCATCCTCGTGGTGTACAAATATGGAACATCAAAATACATACATGTTATCAAGGGCTCGTTATCCTTAGAACATTTTAAAAAGGAAATTATCATCACATTTAATTCATGATGTTTAATTATCTTTTGATATGTTTAGATATATATTTTCTTTTCTTCTGTACTGTTTTTTTTTATGTATTTCATTATTTTTATTGGATTGTTTTCCACTGTTTGGTTAGGTTTTTCTGCACATTTTGTGTACTTCTTGATGTTGTTTAACTTTTGTTGTATTTTTAAAAATTATGTTAGCTTAGATCTTTCTTCCTTTTTTGTTATTGTTTTCTTTTTTCTCCTGGGGTTGGTGTGGGGGGATTTTGTGAAGTTTTATATATGTGCAAATAAATTAAAAAATAACATATAATAAAGAGTCCAATCAGTGCTTTCACTCATCACTGTAACCATTATTATGTGCCCCCTTACAACATGGCTATACGGAACATATGTCCAATTTAATATCAAATAAACAAAAGTGGTTATAATTTGGGGTTGTGTGTGTTAACCTTAAAATCTTTAAAATGTCAAGAACCTTGGAACATTATAATGGAAGTATATGATGGGCATTTCCTCTATTATGTCTCATAAGTTGTTGCAGCAATTATGTTGGCTGTGGCTGTGCCTGTGGCTTCTTGACCTCTCCTGACACATTTCTTGTTTTTTTTTTCATTGACTGGATTTTGTGAAGTTTTATATATGTGAAAAAATAAATAAATAAATAATAAAAATAGTTTTAATTATAATGTAAAGGCAGATACTCTATTGTGTGTGTGTGCCAACATATTGCCCATTGCAAAATCCAGGGATGGGAATAAACAAATTTATTAAAAAGTTGAACCCCACATCCATAAAAGAGCATTTATTTTGCTTATCAGTTCTCCCACAAGTGTGTCTCCTAAATGCAACACGTGTAAATACTGCTCCCTATAACCTGTATAACCTGCACCAACTGGGCTCGTGGCCTTTGGTGACGCGTCGACGACTCATCCTCCATCATCCATCCTCCATCCATCCTCACTCTCTGACATAATTGGACACTTGCTCTGCTTGAGAGGCCAAGCAGGAAAAAAGAAGGAGAGAGAGGAAGAGAGAGGAAGAGAGAGTGAGTGTGTGCTGGGAGGGGTGGGAGGCTTTTAAGGCGCGCGTAAGCAAAGTTAATTAGCGGTTATTAACAGCCCGCATAATGAGAGCGAGAGGGAGTCAATTTAATGACTTTGTTAGCGCGAGTTCAGAGCGACAGGCGATGATCGAAACAACAAAGGCGAGCGCGCACGCAGCCATCATCCGTAATTTCCAGCGGTAATGCGGTCTGATCAGAAACAAAGGGTTCTAATTTCGTTCAACTGACTCGATAATTTGTCCTTATGTAAGGAAAATAATTAATGACTTAATGCTTCAACAGAAGTAGCTTTTTTCCTTTTGGGGTGTTGGGGGTGGGGGGGATTTCGGAGGCCTCGTTTGCTCGTGAAGGTCGTAAGGAAATCAATTTCCAAGGCCTATAATTATTTACATCACGGATTTAAGACGTGGACGTGTGAGCTTTTGCTAGTGTGCAGACAAGTGAGAAGTCTATTAGAGAGAAGGAGCCTCCAAATCTTCTTCCCTCAGATAAATTGTGTGTGTGGCAACAAATGAGCCACTTGTCATAATGTACTATTGTAGATTTTTGACATGAGAACACAAAGAAAATCATGCAGAATTTGAAAATAAATGTAGATTTTTTTTAAGCCACATACACAAGTCGTAAACATACCAAATGTGTACTTCCTGTCGCAGTGTATGTGCATGACATAAGCTGACAGGAAGTCAACACGGACCCGAGCTGTTTTCCAATGCGATTCAAACATTTATAAAGTAGAATCAAACCCAAAAGATACATTTGATCACTCATCAGACACCCGATTCGACTGTTATCAGGCCGTAGGCGTTATCGGTTGCTATAAGCACCATAGATTTGGGTCTTTTTGGGGCCTACTCTGCCTACTAATCGGCTGCACCGGACAGGGTTTTGAGGTTTTGGTGACAGATGATCATACCTTGGAGCTCGCCTGAATTGATGGCCCCTCACCGCCTGTGCCTGTTCCCGACAATGTGCCAGGTTATTGCGGCTATACTGCATTGCAAAATTACCCGAAGGCGTGTGCGTCTTTACGCACGATTTCATCATTCCACAGATGGGTTGAGTCGGAGGGAAAGATGCGAGCGCTATTATCGATTGCGGGGAACATGAGCCGCCTGCGGGCCACTCTTGGATTCATGGCAGGTGGATAGGTCACCCGCACGAGAGCGGCAATTTCACGGCCCCCATTGTCTCCACTGATTACTGCTTTGATCACAGAAAATCAAGAGCCCGAGACTCTCGTAAAGCCCACTGCGGAGTCCAGGAGCTCGTGAGCTGAAGAGGTCATCATCATCATCACGAAACCGCCATCATCTGCCACATCATCATCATTCATAACCGTCGTCGTCATCATCATCGCTAGTTGACCACACAAACCTGGGGTGCCATGTGTTTTCACAGCCCGCGTTGCCCTTTTATTGATTGCGTGCCTTAATTTTAATTCGATTGCGCGAGTGTCAAAAAATTCCGCAAGAATCATCCTAGTAATGAGATAATCAAAGTAATATATGCAAATCAGTTATGTTGCCAGCTTATCAAAACCCGAGTGCCCCCCCTCGAGTCTGAAGAAGTCCATTTATTCAGTTAGTGGCAATACCTTGCGCAAATGGCGCGATGCAAATGACAGTTGATTAGACTAAATTAAGAACCTCGTTCCTCCCTGACCTTGTCTGAGTTTTATGTAAATTCTTTTTTTCTTGCTTTAATGTGATAAAAAATGCATTTTACACCCTGGCCTTTATAAATCTGAACAATATTTTTCCATGAGAGAAACAATGGTCAGCCTCAAATAACTCACTGTGTCAATAGCTCGGTCTGTCTGTCTGTCTGTCTATCTCACAAATCTCAGCATACCTTGACCCCGGTGCAGCTCCCACAGGGACAGAAAGAGTGCCGTTATAACTTCCTTGCTGTGGGGGAGTGTGCCTTGAAGATAGACTAGGAGTGTGTGCGCCTCCGAGTGTGTGTGTTTACGCGATTATGTGTACTCATGTGTGTACCATAACATATTGTCTTAGGGGGACAGAGAGAGTGCAGCTGAGACTTCCTCTCTGTGGGGTGTGCGGGGCCTGTAGATGGGAAAGGAATAAATCCAATATAGATTGCAGGGCTGCGCTGCCTCCCGCTGGGGACCCTCAGACTTGCAGGCCAGGATCGAAGTGCTTTTCTCCCCTTAAATTGGCCTGAGAGGCCGCAGGAGCAGCCGAGCTACACCCCCAACACTGGGACTGCCTACGACCTAATGATGGTGCCGGGGGGACAGACACGCGTATACACATACATACACGGAGACGCCGCGTGTTCGCGTACACACCGAAGTGTCCCCCAGATTGTCGCACACTTGCACCAGTCGAACACACGCTCGGACAAGAAAAAACCACCACACAGATATAAACACACCCTCCTTGTTCTCTGACGATGAACACACTCATTCCTTGTCCGAAGACCATTCACCTCAAGTTTCCCCCTCTTCACATCTCACACCACCCCTCAAAAACCACCTAGCTAAACTGCAGATTTAGAGGAGGCATCCTTTGCTACCTGTCCACACACTCCAGAGGGAGGGGTTGAATGGTATAACTGGCCACCACACTAAGTGTCTGGACTGATACACACCCCTGCCCTTTGGTTCCCCTACAAGGAAAACACCACCGGCGACCCCAATGCCATTACGCTTTCCTGCCAAAAACATCCAGCCACTGTCATTTTCGCTTCTGTCCGGGGAGCTAATTCTATTTGTGATGAGGTGTCTTGATGTGTTGCCGGGTCGGGTCCAGAGACAGTGTGACAGAATATCCTATAGCTGGGAAATTTGTGGCTCAGTACGCCTCATTGCCTGCTCACAGGGCATTTCATGTTAACTACAGCATGCCACCACATACAGCTCATCTCTAGAGGGTAACAGGTTGCAGAGGTGAATACAAATACAGAGAGCCATGTATACATACTCACAACTCAGTCCTGTTTTTGAACCGACAGCTGGAATTGCTTGGTTTTTGGAGGCTTGCATGGTACGGATACCGTATTAATGCAGTGACCATAGTTTAACATCACTATTTCCTACTAATACTGCTCCTCTCATTTTGCCCCACAAATTCAGTTGCGATATTAACATTTATAAACAATTTTAAATGTATGTAATCAAAATGGCCCAGAATCGCCCTTGATCGGACCACGGCCATCTTTGAACTCAGCCTTCATTTTAATCTCAACGACACACCTAAAGTTTCATGACTGCATCTTGCACGGTTGTGACGCTATCAAGGTCACAAAATCTGTCTACAAACAGACGAACACCTGGCAAAGTACTCGAAACGTCTTCTGTGGTAGTTCCTGCTACAGCAGGAGTCTCCAGTACCCCATTTTGCCGTGATGACTCACACACAGAAATAATACCAGCCACACGCTGTCACAGCTGTTAAAAATACAGTGCATTTAGTTTTAGCTTTAGCTAGCCATAGCTAGACTTCCAGCTCGCTGACATTTGTCTTGTTTGCTATCTTTCTGTATGCAGTAAGTGAGACAGAGCCCACAGATTAACAAAACCAGAGTGTAGTTACTGTGTTTTGCCTTGGTTTTTTAACTTAGGTTTGTATTAACTGCAAATTTAAAAAGCTGTTTTCAGAGAAATTTCATGTTCTGTGATTATTTAGATTCAGATTAACACATATTTAGTTGCTGCATGGATTGATAAGACAGTACAGAGCTCTGGACATGTTTTCTGCTACAGGTGTCATTTTGCTCTCTTTAACCTACTGACAGATAAGACCCACTGGAAGCGCAGCAACTCATCCTCCACCCGCCTCCTTCCTTGTCCACTCCGACTCGTCTTTGCTGCACCATCTTGCATCTTTTCTCTCCTTCTTTCTGTCTTCTCTACTATTTTCCACTTTGTATTTTCTCCCTTTCATCTCCGTCACGCCTCTCTTGTCTCCCGAACGCTGATACACCTTTCACCTCGTTGTCTTCAATTCTCCACTTGTGTGTCTGTGCCGTGGTGCATTACATTATGTTCTTCCTACATCGGCCTCTACGGTTTGTGGCTATTTCCCATGTCTTGTTTTGTTTAATATCTCACCTGTAGCTGTGTAGAAAGCAGCAGCTCATTTGGAGATTGCTTCTCGTGTGTACAGTATATGCTGCTCTGCCAACAACAACAGAATGCTAAATACCTTGAATGCAAAGATAAACACATAAACATAAGCCACAAACAGACACACAACCAAATCCTTTTGACATCAATAATTGGTAAATCCTCTGATTAACTTGTAAGAATTGTCCTTAGAGTGCTTAAGTAATTGTGTTTGTGTGTGTCCTTTTTTTTATTGCATGCACCCCCCTCTCTTTAAAGCACATCTTTATAACCAAGCAATTCCAAAGCAATTTTCTCTGTGGGAGGAGAGTGTAATTTTCTATTCTGTGACACTGTGATGTGTAAGAAACTGGGAGCTGGCGCTAAAAGGCGTCTGTAGCATGTGTCTTGGTGTGGGTGTGAGCCGCTTTAATGGCCAACGCGGGGCGGGTGGCGGCGGTGGTGAGCGGCTGCGTGTCAGGGAGGCCATCATTTAATGACTCCCAAATAGTGCCCTCCTCGTTAGAGCTATCGTCCTGGAAACGCGAGGCTGTGAACCAGGAGAGCGCCACGCGCTGCAACAGTCTTTTATCTTCATATTAAACCATTTGCATAACATTACCGCGATAGATAGGATTCAGGAGATACTCAACCCACTCGGGGAGAGACAGAGAGGGTATACTACATGTCCTTGCAAATCTAATCAGCGTTAAATGGAGCTGTCAAATGTGTGTGTGCGAGTGTGCGGCGCTGGATGGCTCATGTCAGGAGTCATTTAACATTAAGCTGCAATAGTGTGCAACAGGGCTGTAATTACAAAAATACAAGAATCCAAGCTGTTTCTTGTTAGATGTGACATCCAAATACAGCAGTTAGCTACTAGTGATACACAAGACGAGGCCAGGTGGCGACAATTCAGATGTCATGTGCGCCTGTGTCCTCTACAAAGTTAAGTTGAAATAAATGACCGTATTGAGCCGTTTTGACGTCGCTGCAGCAGCTCTACAGAACACAAAGAGGCGGCCAATTAGAACAAATCACATCGCTACCATTTTTAAGAAAAATTGCTGATGTGGTTTGGATTTTTGTGTGTTATCAGCGGGCTAACAAAAGACTCAATTTCACGTTTTGTGTAGATTCAACACCTATCTATACTGCGTAAAGTGGTGTTTTGCTTTGCTTTGTGTCTAAAGGAGTATATCTGACGGCTGCTCAAAGAAGAATAAAGAGAAGACGAAATAATCTCATCACCGCGGAGAAACAAGAGCAGGAAAGTGTGTAAGCACACACTAATTAGTTGTTGCTACTTGCTACTGCCTGATTAATTTAATCAAAAGCACACAGTACAATGCACCGCTCAGGCTCTGGTAAAAGCATTTTTTAACCACTACAACTCTGGCTCTATCTTTTCTTTCAGGTTTGACCATCATTTGAGAATCCCTGAATGAATTCTGGATCATATAGGTGATACATATTATAAAGTAAGTATGTTTTTTTAAGTATAATGTATATATGGCATTGCAGAAGCTTCAGTGCATGCTGCAAGCTTCAGTACTGTCTTGATAAGATATAATATTTGTCATATAAAAGGCCCAGCACTCTCTGCAACAAACATGTATTTGACTGACATTCCCCTGGACTCTTCTGTTAGCATTGTTGCACTTATTGAGGCGGGACAAATGACACCTTTATAATTCTTACATGTGCATTGAGTTTGGAGACTTCACATAATCCCCAGTTTACAACCACCCAACTCTAATAATGCGGGTGTACAGGGCCTTTTAAGGATCAATCCACCCAAATAACCAACACATTCTCATCCCAACTCATCACACACTGCCACTTCATCACGCCCCTTGGTGTCACTTTAGGTTTAGGCAACAAAACCACTTCGTTAGGTTTAGGAAAAGACTACATGGTTGGGCTTAAAACTACTATGTTTATAAAGTGAAAATGAAACTGAACGTTGGGAACATGGGATATGAACGAACAGCTGATTGTAACGTGAAAGTGAAACTTAACACACGGGACATGAACAGCGGTCTCCTGGATGAAAGCCTCGTGTTTGTTGGACCCATCCACCCCATAATAGCATACAGTCATGCAGATAGATTTAGTTGACTGAAGTTTTCTGTGTATGAGATTTTGAGATTTTCCAATACAATGGAATTTTGTTTGTGTTGCTCAAACCATCAAACGGTGCTTTATCTTAATGGAAACAGCCCAAAGCGAGGTTTTCATTGTTCAACTATAGGACATTGACTCTGGAAAATAGTTTTTTCCATTAAATGTTTTGATGATTTGAGCGGTAACAAAATCCATTTCATGTCCATTGTATTTGGGTGGTGGCAGAAGTCTTGAAAGCCGATATCTGAAAACCTCGGCCAATAAAACCAAAACAATCTGGCTAGATGTCACAAGGGGTAGATGGGATACCATCAATTGAGAAAAGACAATTGGATTTTTCCATTGGGTTTTGGATTATTGCAGAAAATAAGCTCTGTGGCAAACACACATTTATGATACTTACACATTTTGTTCAGCAAGATTATCTCCACAAATGAACACCACTTTTATGATTTTTGAAGCGTAAATGCAATCGCCAGAAGTAAAAAGCTAACGTTAGGCTATAAACAAACTACACCACGGTCGCATGAGCGGGAGTAAACACAACGAGGCCGTTAAGGCGGACGAGTTGGCGTGATGGCATTTGTAGTCTCATTTGTTAGCCACTTGTTAGCAACCGCATTTTTTAAGACGCATGAAGATTTCAAAATTCACAAATGGGGTATTTGTTGATGTATTTTATGTCGTAGAACAAAACCTTAAAATCTCTTCAGCTTGTGTTAACCACCGACCTTATTTCAGGCATCTAACTAAAAACCCATTCAAAAAAACCATTGACTCCCAGACGAGGGAACCGGAAGTGCTAAAATGCTAACTCATTTCCGGGTTTTAGGACTCAATCCTGTAACACTCTACAGAAAAAGGCGTTAAGAAATAGCATATATACATTGTAAGTAGGTATGAAAGTTTGTGCACTTGCATATGCTATGAACGGCTAAAGATGTCATCACATCACAGAATAGGCTTGTAACTGTGTGTGTGTGCGTGTGTGTGTGCGTGTGTGAGAGAGAGAGATTGCTTGTTTATGCATATGGGGATAGACTGTGCCAGGTGAGTGTACCATTTACCATCACGCCATTGAGTTCAGCAGGCATCTAATAACAAAGCATTTATGGCCCACTTACGCATGCATAGATATAACTGTCAGTAGGCAACAACAGTCTCCTCTCTCCCGTCTCCAGCTATTCCCGCCTCTCTTAAAACACACAGGCGCCGTCCGGATTGCACCCAAATACTCTAGAATTCTATCATCAGACTCGGGGATGAAATTAAAATCGCTCATTTTCTTTCTCCGTACAAGGAGCAGATCAATTTCCGGAGACTGGGACGTGATATTTTCCTGCTATTGGGCTTTCTCGTCTTTGGCACAGCACCCTGACTGGCTGCCAGCGGGGGGCCCGGGCCTGACTGCACGCCTCGCCGGAGAACAGTTACTTCTGCCGCGGCGAGTTTATTTGCGCCTCGCTATGAGAATTGCCATCATTTACCCTTCCCCAACACCTCCCCAAAAAAGAAAAGAAATAGACAAGAGGGGAAGCGAGGCAAGACTGAGAGAGAGGCGAAATTGATTCTGTTTGATAGGATACATGCTGCACGGGGGACATTAGGTACCCCTCGTTTGACCATCTATTTCAAGAAAATGAGGCGAATACATTTTGCGTAAAGTAATGTATATAGGCCTTTTGGAAGCCTTCTGCTGTTGTTGTTCATATCAAGAATGAATTGCTCGCTGCAGCATGCAGAGGTTATCCCGCGTATTAAGATGCTTTTAAGAGAAGCCAATTAATCATGCAGCTGTACAGGAATGATAACTCACTTTAATAAAACAGTAGCTCAGCGTGTGTTAAGCGTGACAAAATTAAGGGCGACTTGATGAACCAGTGGGGCATTAAATCCGGAGAGATGGTGGCCCCAGCCTTCAGGTTGGTGCCACGTTCGCCTCCATTACAGTGTAAACACTTCAGTCAGTCTTCAGAATAAACTTTCATGTAATAAAAAATAATAAAGGTAGAAAAAGGCAAATTTGGAGTCTCTACAAATAGATTTTTTGTGTAGATGTTTGTTTTGCAGGACGTGAGGATGTGCATGACACCATTGTTTGCACAAGCAGTCCCACATGAGGTCACCACAGTTTTACCATGAAGGAAATCACTATTTAAACCTGCAGTAGGCAGAGTGTTTTTGGCATCATTTTGGCCAATCACAGGTCATTTCAAAGAGAGAGCGTTCCTCCAACCGATCAGAGCCGAGCTGGTGCCTTGCCGTCTCTGAGCAGCTGTCAATCACTCGCAAACTCTGATCAAACCAGGCAGCGCTGATCAAATATGAATCAATATTCTGTTTCCTATTCCTATTTTTCGCCTCAAATGTTTTCAGAAACATCTTGTAGTGTACTGTTTAGCTGTGAAATGAGAAAGTTTGTGACCCAGCAACCATATTGAGATCAGTTGAGGAAATACCAAGCTCCGCCCAACAGCCGGAGCAAACTTTTTCATTTTACAGCTAAACAGTACAATACAAGATGTTTCTGTGAAAACATCTTATGCGAGAAATAGGCATTACAGTAACAGAATGCAGCTTTAAGAGGCTTATATTGTGTCTGTTAGTTATACCATTATTTGTAGAATTCCTTATTCTTCCTTACTTCCTTATAGCCTGCATAGGCCTATAATGTTTATATTACTAGCTATAATTAGTGTATGATAATCTAGCATCCCTAATTTATTCTCCCTTTATCAATTTTAGTCTAAAAGGTTAGGATTACAGTTGTCTGTGACCCTAGAAACCATAATCTGAGCTACAGCCTTTCCTTCCCTCCTAAGCTGTATTAAATAGTTCCTATTTGTTACCTGTCTGTTGCACTCAAAGCTTTTAAAAGGCAGCCTTGGTTCTTGTTTGTATTGGCAGGGACTTTGGTCCTTGTTTGAGCACATTTTGCCCATCCAACCCCCGTCCTCTTTCCACTGTTCATGAAACCCTGCTGTTGCGTCACAGAGCCTGTCAAGGCCTAATTAAAGCCATATTGAGAAAGAGCATAAATACAGCCCCCTTTTCAACAGGGTTCATATACCGGTCCGGCAAGCACACGCCTTGCAGAAGCAGATTTTGGTCGAAGGAGGAATGCCTAAAGAGTGAAACTGCAAGTTACTACTGAGACACTTTAACAGCTTCAAGTAGAGTTTGAACAGACGGCATCATGGCTGGACTCAAGGTGAGGTAGCGTTTTACTCTATTCAACATTATTTTTAATACTATGGCAGAAATGTATGTATGGAGTTATCATTAACTATGACAGAGGCAGACCAGCTGGCTGATGGGCGGTGTTGCATTCGGCCAATCAGAGTGCTGCATTCAGCAGCTGCCCAGATGAGTTGGAGATGTCTCCACAGCTTATAGAACTATATCAGTGAGGAAAGCCTCATTTCAATAGAAAAAAACAGTTTACATTCATGTTCATTTTAGTAATGGCCATTAAAAGTTGGCTCCAAACCAAAGTCCAAGTCCAAGTGTTGGACTTTGTGTTTTTTTGCAACTCTTTGTTGCGTAAAATCCAACTTTACATAACATTCTCTCATGAGGGACAAACTCACATGAACGCGCACAGATGGAACCCATCCATGTCTGCGAGGGTGCTTTTTTGCAGACCAACTATGACTCAGCAAGATTTCTTTACATTGTGTGCCAAGTTTTTTTTTGTGTATATATATATATGAGAAAAGAGTTGCTGGTGTTCAGTGCCAGAAAGGATGGTAGAGTAATATCATAATTGAAATATTGATCAAAAAGTAGGCTACTGTGGAGGATGTTAGTGTAATTAGTCTGTCTCTGTAACACAACAACAAAAATAATGGATGACAGTGAGGGGGGAAATTTGGCGTAACTGCAGTTTGTTTTATCATAGATCTAATGTGAATCAATATGACAACAATTAGCAAAAAGACAAGCCTTAATGACAAGCCTTCAAATTTAATTATAACCAGCATGAACACATTTATCCTGCATTACAATGAAGCCGCATGGTGTTTACATGTGAGGATTTTTTATTTTTTATTTTTCACTTTAACTTGAGTGTTGAATGTGTCTTGCAGTACATGAGCGGTTTTGGGAACGAATTCTCTTCTGAAGACCCTCGCTGTCCTGGATCTTTACCTGAGGGACAGGTAACACACACATTCACAAAACAACATTGTGGTATTCATTCATTGGATTATTTAGTCACTATTTTTGCTTTTATTGCTGAAGTGAGTTAGTGAGTTAGGAGGTGTGACTCTTCCATGTTTCACTGGAAAATATGAAAATATGATTTGCATAGTCAGTTCCAGCTTGCTTTTCTTCCGCACAGCTATTGACTCATTCATCATTATTTGACTAACTGCCCTTATGTGACTGACACATCACGTGACACCCTGTCTGAACACACTGTTTTGTGTCTCTGCAGAACAATCCTCAGGTTTGTCCTTACGGCCTCTATGCTGAGCAGCTCTCGGGCTCTGCCTTCACCTGCCCGCGGCCAACCAATAAGAGGAGGTATTCATCTGTTCCTGACATTTAAATGAGCTCACTTACCACTATAAGACCAAATGGAGCCTAGACATATAAGGAATGACTTAAAGGGATAGTTGAAGTGGGGTTGTATGAGGTACTTATCCATAGTCAGTGTATTACCTACACTAGATGACCGTCGGCACGCCCTCAGTTTGGAGAAGCAGACAGGAGTTACCACACTGAAGTAAAGCAATGTACTGTGGAGTACCTTTTAGAGACCTAAAAGAAATGCCCATCTAAAAAAATTCAGTATCACCAGACTCCATTGGAAAAAACTTGTAATTTTACCTCGCAGAACAGAGGAGTTGCTGATCTACCACTGCCTTGATCGGTTAGTTTGTTTGTGTTGACTCTGGTGAATCCAAGCCAACTAAAGTTACACAATAACTCAAACAAACTAACCGACTGAAGCAGCAGTAGACGAGCAACTCCCGTGTTCTGCGAGGTCAAATTTACTGTTTTTTTCAATGGAGTCTCGTTGCCTTGGCAAGAGCATATAACAGCTTCAGTTCCCCTTCGGAAAAATAGACTCACGGCAAGGTAAACCGGCAAAAACAAAAACATCTTCTGGGTGGCTAAAATGCATTTTGCTGCCGATCCCGTCCACAGCACTATATTGCTTTGCTCCTGTGTCGGTAAATCCTGTTTGCTACTCCGGTGCCGACCATCATCTACTGTAGATAATACACCTACTGTGGATAAGTACCTCATACAGCTCTACATCAAAACACCTAAACTATCCCTTTAACTGTGGTTCTTCTTCTTCCTCCAGCTGGTTGTACCGCATCTTGCCATCTGTCAAACATAAGCCTTTTACCGCAGTGCCCTGTGGAAATCTAACAGAGAACTGGAACGAGGTGGAGCCCGACCCTAACCAGGTATATAAAAGCTCAAAAGGAAGCCTTCATGCTCCTTTTTGTCAAAAAAAAAACTATGAATCTTGTTAAAGCCCCTGAAAACTTGGTTTCACATTTTAAATTTCTCTATAACATTAAATATTCACAATAAAATAAACAGTTAAGGTTCATAAAAAAACAACATCCTTAACTATGTATGAAGAGTTTAAAAGAATAGTTTGATATTTGTGGAAATAGGCTTATTTTGCTTTCTTGCGGAGAAGATTTATAATACCTTCATATATCTGTAGCCTACAGTAAATATGACAGCCAGCAGCCAGTTAGCTTAGCTGGAAACAGCTGGCCTGGCTCTACCAAAAGGTGACAAAATTCACCTACTATCACCTCTAAAGCTCACTAATTAACACGTTTTTGTTTAAGTTGTGAATAGCTATCTTTTCAAGCCACTCTAACTGCCGGCTGAATAAGTAGATTCTGACTCTGAGGTTTCTCTCCCAGCTGCGATGGCTGCCGTTCACCATCCCCAAATCTACAGAGAAGAAAGTGGACTTTGTGGCTGTGAGTTTAACTTCTTTTTTTCCCATATTATTTTTTCATTAAAGATCCTCAGTTCACTGAATTCCATACGTTGCAGGGTCTGCATACTGTTTGCGGTGCCGGGGACACCAAATCTCGCAACGGCATCGGCATCCACATGTACACCTGCAACACCTCCATGGTTGACAGGTGAGAATGTCTTTGTGAGCGATGATGTTGGGATGATGGGACATCATGTAACAAATAGATGCATTTTCACATATCAAACAGCTACAAAAATCCTTGGTTACGCTTTGAAAATCATTTCCAAGCTTTTTTTTTTTTATCGTTCCAGGTGCTTCAACAACTCAGACGGAGACTTTCTGATTGGTGAGGAAAAAGGGCTGTTGATGTTTTCACCGTCATCCATCACAAGAACAATGATAGCTCAATCCTCAGCCCTTCTTCTCCTTCAAATGTTCTTTTTCTCTGTTTGTCTCTCTAGTCCCCCAGCAGGGTGAGATCTTGATCACCACAGAGTTTGGAAAGATAATGGTCGAGCCGAACGAGATCTGTGTCATCCAGGTGAGGTCTATGTTTTTCATCTCCCCAGAAATCTACCACTCTGTCCCCACATCCCACTTTCCATATTTAGAAATACATAGTCTGGCACTTTTGATCTTCTTTTTAAAGATAAATAACAGTGGAAAGAGGTTCGAGCTACAGAAAGCCTGACCACCACGATTCAAGTTTTCCCAAACACATTAGTCGATGAACCCATAAGTCCCCCCCAGCATCGGTACATCCCACATGTGATTCCTAAGAGCACTAAATTGCTTTTCAACCCCACTTCTTATGTGTTTTGTCCAGCAAGGGATGCGCTTCAGTGTGGATGTGTTTGGAGCAACCAGAGGCTACATACTGGAGGTGTATGGAGCCCATTTTGAACTCCCTGACCTGGGACCCATAGGTGCGCGTTTGTACGATGTTTGTGACTGTAATTTGTTAGTGTATGTTCATCCATCCTTGAAAGCTGCACACCTGCCTCTTTGTGTCTGTTTCTTACAGCTACATATAGTTGTCTGAATTGGTTTTCATCCTCTCCCCCAAATCTGTCAGATTTTTAGCCATTGTAGCAGCATGGCTCTATAGATGGAAATGTCGGTCGGTCATTTGGTTCACCACTTTGTTCCAGACTGACATATCTCAACAACTATTAGATGGATTGCCATACAATTTTGTGCAGGCATTTATGGTCCCCAGAGGATGAATCCTAATGACTTAAAGCTAGTTTTGGTAATTTTAAGAAACGAGCAAGAGTACGCTAGATTTGAAAAAAGTATCCAACTGAAAAACCCAGCCCAGTGTTGCCAACTTTTTTCCAATGAAAGTAGGATAGCTAACTGCACTAGCACTAGCTGTGGATTCTCTCCAAAAGGCACTAAATCTAGCGAGAAAGTCGCCAAGTCGGCAACACTGACAGTTCGTCCATTCAGGCCTCCCTCCAAAGCCACTCCCCCAAAATAATCATTACTAACGTAAACAACGAACATGGCTGTTGTTAGTTTTCACAGCTGTCAAGCTGGCAACTTGCGAAAGACTCACATATCACATTTAAAAAAAAAAAAAAAAAAATGTTGTCAGAACATTTGATTTATTTATAGCTATCGGGATGTAAAGATAATTTCAACAAATAAAACAAGAAATGTTGTTGAAGATGATTACCAACCCTAGCTTTAAGTGATCCCCTGACTTTTCCTCTATAGCGCCACCATGAGGTTTGCATTTGTGATGTTGAGTGAGACGTCTCAGCAACTATTGGATGGATTGCCATGAAATTTGGCACATATATATTCATGTTTCCTCAGGATGAATTGTAATAACTTAAGGGATCCATTAAATATTCATCTAATGCCATCATCATTTCAAAAATAATTTCAATTTATACAAAGTTGGTTCATGCCAAATCAGCTGCAAAACAATTGACATTCCCATCAGCCCCAGATGTACTAGTACACTGTGTGTGTGCATAATATGTATGACTAATGTATGTTTCGCAGGAGCCAATGGTCTGGCCAACCCAAGAGATTTCCTGTGTCCGGTTGCTTGGTACGAGGATCGTAAAGTGGCCACCGGCTACACCGTCATCAACAAGTACCAAGGAAAGCTCTTCGCCTGCCAACAGGTGTTTTTCTTTGTGACATTTCCATTTGTGTGTGTGTCAGTACACTCATGTACACAGACACATATGGCATACTTGCCCTATTACCCTATTTAGATTTGCGCTTGCTTCAGTAAACACCATCGAACCGCAACAATGGTTTACAGGAAACTGTCCAAGTGAAGCATGTGATCCATTAGCTGCTCCTGCCGATTGAATTGCCATCCCTGATGATTTAATATCGAAGTGTTGGCTGTTATCCATTCAGCGGGTTTCCGCCTCGACTCCCTTATGAGCCTTAATCACTCGTAATTAGTTAAGGCATTCTGGAGTTACAGGCAGTGTACCTGTGAAGCGCTGCTTTGTAGGAAAAAAACCTTTTCTAAGTTAAGCATTAATTTCACCATGTTTCACTCGGGGAATGATCCCGCCCCTCCCGAAATGTCCTGTTGGGCGCATAATTGGATCGACACATATGTCTGACAGGAGGTTTTTTACCGAGACAGGGAGGAGGTGGGAGGAGAAATTTGTCAGGGGTGGGGGTTGGAGGGGTTGTAACCGTGGAAACCATGTCAAACCACACTGTTATTATTCATTGTATGAAGTACACTAGGGCAAGATACTGTCTTTTATTGTAGCAAAACAAACATTTTTCCATCTCTCTCGCTGCTTCTACTCGAGTATCCGCCCTGTTATGTGCTGGGTGTCAGAGGTGGAGGCTAGCAAGCTGCACCTGACACTCTTTTCCTGGTGTCCACCCTTCGCCGAGCCAAGAGGGCGAGGCTACAGGGGTAAAAAAAATAAGGTGGGGGCCTCATCTCAGGGAAGATGCTGCTGCTCCCGTCTGGTCCCGCTGTTTTGTTCCCCCGCAGAGTGCTGAAATTGCTCAAATTAACTTATTATTTGCTTGACTGGGCCAATATGTTTGTGTTTTGTGTGCATGTGTGTGCAAGTCTTCCATCTTCCCTTCATTTTAATCGAATGTAGCGGAGTTACCACAGATGAAAGTCCAAGAGATTACCTGCACTGGGTTTCCCAAAGGCCCTTTTTGTGTGGTAACAACTGTAAATCACATGTAGGTTCTTTCTTGGTTTTAATGTATATGAATTTACATATGCACATGTTCGTGTACACATGTGTTTTTTTATTGTTTGTTTGTACTAGCTGTTCATGTGTGGGACTGAACGCGAGCATGTGTGTGAGGAGCATGGAGGTCACGGAGGAGGCAGCTTGAGTTGTAATGAACTATATTGATTTTTAGAGCTGCTGTTGAATGTCTTTTTCGCAGTGGCATTATCAGAACAGAGAAACTATATGAAATTGCTGTAGTTTTAACAATCAAGATAAAGAAATATCTCTGCACCCACTGTTACTGCCGCTCCCCCCCCTTCCATAACTGCGCTGCTGCGAGCGTCAAAATGCTCAAAGTTTGGGAAAGTTTGATTGTGAAGCCAATTACCCCATAATACCTGGAGCCTCGTATCACAAAGAACAGGGGGGATGAAAGAGAAGAAAGAATGAAAGAAGCACACCCTCTTTTCACAATCAACCCTTTTCATTATGACCACTTTTTTTCCTCTCTTTATGTCAAGAAGTACTCTCTCTGGGAATTTAAAATTACAAAGACATTATTCATTATTCCTTTTTCCCTGTGAAAAGCTCAATTTAAAGTCCTTTGTGTTTGTTGCCTGGGCAGACTCGTCTTATTTGTTTGTTTGTGTGCTCTGCACGTAGGATTTCTCTCCATTCAATGTGGTGGCTTGGCACGGGAACTACACACCTTACAAATACAACCTGAAGAACTTCATGGTTATCAACGTCGTGGCCTTCGACCACGCGGTGAGTTGGAAGACACAGACACACAATATACTACACTACTTTTCAATATACATACAGCAAATTCATTCATTTCTCTTTGCTTTCAATCACATGTCAAGTCACGTATTTATCTTCCTGTAGGATCCATCCATCTTTACTGTGCTGACCGCCAAATCCACGCAACCAGGTGTGGCCATTGCTGACTTTGTCATCTTCCCCCCTCGGTGGGGCGTGGCCGACTACACCTTCCGTCCGCCGTACTATCACCGTAAGACCACAATAACACACGCGCGCCTTGCTTCAACTCTAAAGTGGTTTTGCATTTTGCAGGGGAGACTTATAAAAGCAGAAACAATGAATTTTAAGAAGAGGTTGGCTGAAATTGAATTCTAATTTAAATGGAAATGTCAGATTCTGTCCAGTGAAGCTCATTTTAGTCTATCATGAAATGAAACAAGCCAACCAGAAACTAACATGTCCATTTACCCAACCAGTGTCAAGACAGCAGGTGATAACAATCCACCTGCTGTAGGACTCTTTTCAACCGAGGCACCTTTTGTCTGTTTTCACCACAGATCTATAAGGCCATCTAGTGGAAATGAGTGTCACAGTTTGCCTTTAATACAGCAAACTGTACCTGGAACAGTGTTGTGTTACAGCTCCTCCTGCTTGTCGCTTTAGGTAACTGCATGAGTGAATTCATGGGTCTGATCGAAGGCCACTATGAAGCTAAAGAGGAGGGCTTCCAGCCAGGAGGGGCCAGCCTCCACAGCATAATGACCCCACACGGCCCGGACACCGAGTGCTTTGAGAAGAACAGCACTGCGGAGCTCAAACAGGAGAGGGTGGCTGAGGGAACCATGGTAAAAAAATATATATACACATACATTATACTGTAAGGTTTCATTAAACGTTGGAAACCAGGTCAATGCCACCAGTGATTACATCTGCTACATGTATTTTTCTTTCCTTCAGGCTTTCATGTTTGAGTCGTCCTTCAGTATGGCAGTGACCAAGTGGGGTCTACAAACATGCCAGAGACTTGACAAGAGCTACTACAAGTGCTGGGAGTCTCTTCGCAGCCACTTCAATCCCAACTGGAAGCCCAGCAAACAGTAGTAGAACAAAGTGTCTCAGAAGGAAATTTAACCAAATATAGTTGTTATACATAGACAGAAAAATTTAATTTCACTTGATTAAATCTTAACTACAACCAATATAATGTTTGTGGAGCTTTCTTTGTGTTGTTTAATGAGATTACAGAAGGCATAAAGTAATAATAACTAATTTAGTTTTATAGACAATTAAGATTGGAGTTGCTCAATAGAGATTAAAGGAACATTGTGTATAGCATTTAGGGGGATCTACTGGCAGACGTGGAATATAATATTAATAAGTATGTTTTCTTTAGTGTATAATCACCTGAAAATAAGAATTGGGTTTTCGTTAGCTTAGAATTTGCTGTTTCAGTTGGTTTCAATCTGTAACCTCATTGCTATATATACCGCCAATTCTTACACACTGCACCTTTAAAAACAAAGGTGACGACGTTATCCTAAATTCACCATTATCCCCAAATTGTCACTTGTGGCCACAGTGGTTGTTCAGCAAAAGTTACATAGTCTCGCTTTAAACTGTGACTTGCTCAAGGGCACCTCAGTGATCATTGATGATGAAGACAAGTGTATCTTTTTACTTTTCCTGTGCAGATTTTGATGTATGTGGCGAGGGATATTAGCTGGTGTCAGCAACGTTTTCACTTGCAACTAAAATGTTATTTCAATCTCTCCGATGTGAGCCTCACTGCCCCCAGTGTGTACTGGTTGTGCACACGTTCACAATGTTATGTATTTTTCCAACCATTCACACTTTTGCCACACCAATCAAAACAACATGACTGTTTTTGACAATATAATTTTATTCGGTTAATAATAATTACACGCACTGACATCACTAGAACATGAAGGAGGTCTTTATACAACGGAGCTCAGGATGACAAACTGAACTTGCGCTCGATCATTCCAGCCTTAATCAGATCCTCCTTCCTATCCTGTAAAACAGACGACGAAACAGATGATGGGTTAATATCGTTTCCATGGCAACAAAGTCATATAACCCTCTTCACCTTCTGGACATTTTCTCAACTGCATGTTTCATGAGTGAGCATTTTGTGATTGTCAAGCAGTAATTTTCATCCCAGTGGGAAAAAGGCAGGCGAACATGATAGGCCCAGCGGTGTAACAATTGCACCAAATTCTCAATGGAATTTCTATTGGCGAGGATTTAGAAGGTGAATCTCCATGACAATGGGGGGGGGGAATGAAAGCAGGCAGCATTTCAAATGAAGCATTCATTTCTAATGTGAATGGAACTGTGACAAAAGAAATCCAGATCAACTGCGCACCTACAAAAGGAAAAATGAGTCCAAATCCTCCACTAAATAGCTTTTCGGATCTATGATGCCATTCATGACTAAATTTTTATGATTATTTTAGACAAAACTATTCTTGTAAATGGCATTATCAGTGTATTAGATTGACTAGTAAAACTGATATTAGTGCTGCAACATGGTAAAATTACCTTGTGTTTTCTCATGCCAGTGCTGTGTTGTTCACTGCATTATATCATGTAAAATCACTGACATTTTGACCACCAGTTTGGCACTGATAATTGTTAAAAGCAGACAGATGCAAAGAAAAGAAGACACCGGCAGCACAGTGGCATTCATTGAGAGAAAGGACTTTAACCTGCAACAATATGTGGGCATATATTCTTGTCTTTTTTCTGTTTTTCCTTTATCCTATTTTGGTTCTAGTCTATCAGTCTTGCTCTTTATAAAGCCTAAAGAAGCTCGGTGGGCTGAAACTGTGAATAAATGGTTCTCTTAATTATCAATATTTGGGCCTATGCTTGCTGTAGTTTTGGTTCTGTGTTCAGACATTAACATGGGCCACTAAATCTGTAGTAAATGGACATTAGTTATGCCAAAAGATGGTGTTGTTATTAAACCGACTGCTTAAGGAGCCACGGGTGAGTCGTGCCATTAATTTGTGGTAGTCAAGCAAAGAGAGGTCAGTGCATCTTGTCTCGTACCCTGTCTGTCTTGAAGACGTAGTAAAGGACGAAGAGAGGCACAACTCCGATCATGGCACCCAGCAGAGATGTCTTAAATGTGGGCCTGAATGTTGCGTAGGGGTTGGCGCGTGCATACACCCAGCGGGTCAGAGCAGGGTCTTCCTGTAACGACAGAAGTATGCAATGAAGTCAAACAATTATTTACTTCATATTACTACATCAAACACAACAAGAGTATAAAATATAAGTATGAGGCCATGATAATACAACACCGTTGGCATCTCTCTTTGTTGGAAAGCTTTACAATATGTACAACACCCTCTATCCTGAAGCCTTTTATTGTCATTGGGAAAACACAAAAGAGAGAAACCTCAGGATAAGCAACCCAGGAGGGATCCCTCTGCCAGGACAGGCCTTGACCATGGAGTACATTTTGACATGTCATGATAAAAGAAAATGTACTGGTGTAAATAATAAAATTCATGATGGCTGAATTCCATTAAGCTGCTTTGGTTTTCTGGGTCCTGGTATTGTGCATGCTTACTGTCACATTGTTATAGCTTACTGGGACACTTGGCTACACTCGGGAGAGAGGAGGATGATGGCTAAGCTGTCATCCATGATGGAGATTGACTCCCACCCCATGCAGGACACCATCTCAGCACTGGAGAGCTCATTCAGCGACAGGCTGCTCCAACCAAAGTGTGTGAAGGAGCTCTATCTATCGCAGGTCCTTCCTTCCTGCAGCTGTCAGACTCCACAACCAGCACTGCTCCCAGTAGACCACTTACACTTACACACCAAAAAACTGACAATAACCTGATATTTCCAGGTGGAATTTCATTCATTCATTCATTAATTCTCACTGTGCAATATCATTTTCCACTTGTGCAAATTTGTTAATAGTCTGTTTATTGTCAATACTGTATGTACTGCTCCTATTTTTATACTTCCTTCTGTTTAAATGGTTCATATCTTGTTACACTTTGTTAAGCCCTTTTTTTACTGTGTTGAAGCTGATGCATCTTGTTTTCGGCACTATCCCCTTTGCTGATGTACACTGCAAATTTCCCCACTGAGAGACTAATAAAGGAATATCTTATCTTGTCTTAAAACTGAGCCATCGTTAATATTATTATTAGTAACACCTGTGCTTCTCCTACTATGATAAAGTCAAAATAAATGACATTTACAAGCACATGTATAAGTAAATATTTGGTGTATGTTGGTGTTAGATGGGATGGGACGAGCCGACTACTGCAAGAGACAGACAGATATGTAGCACTTAATCTCAAATGGTACTTTATGAAACTTTAATGTCTTTTTGTTGTGCGTTTATTCTCTGTATGTCTTTCTGGCACATGGTACAACAGTGTAACCACTTCACAAGAGAGAAGATTAACATTGACAATGAGTATACTGAGTAAACAGCAACTTTATATACTGCAGTATGTTGTTTTTATGAGATGTGTATATGACCACATGAATTTCCCCTTGAGGGATAATAAAGTTGACCTTTGACCTTTGACCTTTGGGATGGGACATATTGTGGACTACTGCAAGAGACAGACAGGTATGTAGCACACTTAATCTCAAATGGTGCTTTATGAATGTCTTTTGTTGTGTGTTTACTCTGTATGTCTTTCTGGCACATGGTACAACAGAGTAGCACTTCACAAGAAAGAAGATTAACAATGAGTATAATGAGTAAACAGCAATGTTATATACTGTAGTTCAGTTGTTTGTCATAAAATAAAACCATCCTAATAATATGACTTCCTTCCTGTCCCCATATCAACACAACATGCACATAAATATGCGATTATAAACTCTATAATCACGTTACTCTTTTGTAAAACTGGGTTCATGCTACTGTTAGCAAGTAGCCATTCTCAAGGGTGACATTGCTAGTGACTCACAATGATCTCTTTCCTGTGCGGGTTGTTGAGTTGTGTCTGATACTGCCTCTTTAGGTTCGCTCGTAGCGCTGCTCTGTCTTCTTCTGCACGTCGCTGCTCCGGCCCGAGGTTGAAATACTCATTTGGGTCCAGTGTTTTTGGCCGAGAAGCCAAGGGCGCCTCTCGGTAGTCCGCCATGACTCTAGTTTGATGGTGATGATGAGGGGACGAAACGGGAAGTCGTGAAATCTCGCGTTGATTGTGCGGAATCGTCACTAGTGATGGGAATTCAGGCTCTTTTTAGTGAGTCAGATCATTTGGCTCAGCTCAACCAAAGAAGAAGAGCCGGCTCTTTCGGCTCCCAAACGGCTCTTCGTTTTACCACTTCTGCCTTTTATAATTCAGCCAAATTAAGCGCTGTTTTGACCTATGATTAGTGTGTGTGCACATATATCACTTAAAGGGACTATTTGTTACTTTCAGAAATGCTTGTTAACAGCGACACCTGTGGCGAAAGTCAGCATCAGGCTCGCGCTTGCTCGCGCTAAATATACCTGAACGAGCATCGCTCAACACAGTGAGGCGACACACGTCAGCTAAAACCACAATATCACTCTATATTTCACCTGCTTGGCAGTAATGTTAGCAGACCAGACGAAGGTCTCTCCATGAATCACTGCTGATCCTAGTGTTGGCTTTTCCTGCTTTAGTAAAAGCGGGTCAGTGCCGTGGCTGAAGCAGGAAAAGAAACGTTATTGCCTCCCGACTGCGCCTGCAGAAAGACACCGGCACCCGGTCGGTGACGGTAACGTTTCTCGCTGCGGAGCCCCGTCACTTCACAAGACACGGGAAACCTCTGTTGGTCTGGAGGAGCTGCAGCATTTATTTCTGCACAAACGTCCACTGTACATTCACTAGATATTCTCAGAGCTAAACTAACTCTCCTGCAGCGTGTAGCGAGCGCGCGTTCACGTCTAGAGGTGGAGCGAGGACGCGAGAACGCGCGCGGTGTGTGAGTGAAGGCAGGCAGAGGAGGAGTGACTTCAGCCACACGCGAGCGCATATATGTGAGCGCGCATGTGTCCCGACCCGATACATTTATACGCTTAAAAAGTTAGTCCCTTTAAAAGAGCCGGCTCTTTGAACCGGCTCGTTCGTAACCGACACATCACTAATCGTCACCATAGCAACATCAAACTTTCTCTATAGCCTGTATGAAACAATGAGCGCAGCTAAGAAAAAACAAGAAAAGGAGGAGAGTGATGATGACTTTCAGTATGAAGAAGTGTCTCTGGGAGAGGACTGGAGCTTGATAGAAGGAGAGGAAGATTTGGAGGCGACGGTGAAAGCTATCCAAGACCGAGCAGAGGCTACATCAGCTGCTGCTGCTGCTGCAGACACCTCCATCACACACCAACCTGAAGCAGTGGATGACTTTTTACGCAACTTTCTCTTCCACATGTGCATGACAGAAACACTGGACTGTTTCCAGACTGAGTGGACGGAGATGGTGCAGAAAGG
This sequence comes from Sebastes umbrosus, assembly GCF_015220745.1. NCBI lineage: Eukaryota > Metazoa > Chordata > Actinopteri > Perciformes > Sebastidae > Sebastes > Sebastes umbrosus. The sequence goes on from NC_051289.1 coordinate 13,928,153, forward strand.
GCAGGTAGATGCAGAGCTTGTGGGTGTGGTACCGGACGTGTACACTGAGACCCAGAGACTGCACAGCGAGCTGAGAAACGTGCAGCGAGAAGGAGAGGAGTACAGCCAGGCAGCCGCTGCAGGAGCTGAGACTCTGGAGAGGATCCGGAGAGACAGAGACCAACACCGGCTGCAACACAAGCGTGTCATCCAGGAGAAAAACAGGCTCATCGAGGAGATGAGGAAGCTCAAAGTGCACTGCGACAACTACGAGCCTGCAGTGAAGCGGATGAATGAGAAATACCAGGCAGTTTTAAAGCAGACCAGCATGCAGGTGACTTTGGAGAGACCCCAAAACACCCCTCTCTGCGAGGATGAAGAAGAAGAAGCCAAAGGCACAACCCATCCAGTGATCCAACCAAGACCTCCTCCTACATCTGCAAATAGTCCAAGGAGTCAGACTAGGGTGAAGTCAGTGAAGGCAAATGCTTTTTGAAATAAATGTTTTGTCTCACATAACTTTCCTTATTTAAGCTTTATTGTAGCCTACAGCACAGTTTTGAAGTACCAACATTTTACTGATTTAGTAAACTTTCTGGTTTTATTGTACAGCAGTTCAGAAGGAAATGTACTTCATACTGCACTAGATTTACATCAATCAATCAATCAACATTGATTTGTATAGCCCTTTACAATAACCAAAAGGTACCCAAAGTGCTTTACATTAACATCAAGAAATAACAGGAATAAAAACATAACATATCATAAAATCATAATCTAGCTACATGATAGGCCTAATATAAAATAGCACACATTTTTATTTTATCCCCCTTATCCATAGCCAAAAATCATCTTTTCATAATTGTCAGTATACTAACATTCAAGATTCAAGCCCTTTTATTGTCGTTGTGTAGTACAACAAAATTAGATTGTGACAATCCCACAGGTGCTAATGAAAAGATAATACAATAAAAAAAGAGATCGTGCAATATAAATATAAAAAAAGATAAAAGATAATACAATATAAAATATAAAAATACAATATGTATATTGATGAGATGACAATTTTGCCAGATTATTGCACAAAGTGTCTGTCAGATAATTATATAATTATTGCACAGCATCATATAATTATTTTAATTATTGCACAGAGTGATCATGTAGGCTGTTAAGCCTTATTGTAGCCTACAGCACAGTTTTGAAGTACCAACATTTTACTGATTTAGTAAACTTTCTGGTTTTATTGTACAGCTGTTCAGAAGGAAATGTACTTCATACTGCACTAGATTTACTCAACGTTGTCATACATCAATCAATCAATCAACATTGATTTGTATAGCCCTTTACAATAACCAAAAGGTACCCAAAGTGCTTTACATTAACATCAAGAAATAACAGGAATAAAAACATAACATATCATAAAATCATAATCTAGCTACATGATAGGCCTAATATAAAATAGCACACATTTTTATTTTATCCCCCTTATCCATAGCCAAAAATCATATTTTCATAATTGTCAGTATACTAAGATTCAAGATTCAAGCCCTTTATTGTCGTTGTGTAGTACAATAAAATTAGATTGTGACAATCCCACAGGTGCTAATAAAAAGATAATACAATAAAAAAAGAGATAGTGCAATATAAATATAAAAAAAGGATAATACAATATAAAAATACAATATGTATATTGATGAGATGACAATTTTGCCAGATTATTGCACAAAGTGTCCGTCAGATAATTATATAATTATTGCACAGCATCATATAATTATTTTAATTATTGCACAGAGTGATCATGTAGGCTGTTAAGCTTTATTGTAGCCTACAGCACAGTTTTGAAGTACCAACACTTTACTGATTTTGTAAACTTTATGGTTTTATTGTACAGCAGTTCAGAAGGAAATGTAGTTCATACTGCACTAGATTTACTCAACGATGTCATGCATATTTATATGTATAATAATAATTTACTCCCAACAGTAGCTACATGATAGGCCTAATATAAAATAGCACACATTTTTATTTTATCCCCCTTATCCATAGCCAGAAATCATCTTTTCATGATTGTGAGTATACTACTTCACTCAAGGTCACACAGACATTCATTTAATCATGACTATACATACATCCTGTTTACATTCAGTTTTCCCATCAAAAATACTGTCGTTAACAAAATTACAAATTTACATTACTATGTTGAATTTCTTTTAACGGCACTATTTTATGCCTTAGATTATCATTTTGCCTTTACATTCACTTGTGTGATTTCCCCTTTTATATATAAATATTTTATGAGCATTGTTGAAGGAATCTGAGATCAAAGATTTTCATTACCAATGACTGCTTTGCTGGAATTGACAAATGACAAATTCCCTTAACCTTGAACCACATGATCAGCCACTTTGTCATTTGCTCTGTTGTTGAAGTTCAGACATGTTGCACTGTAGAATATAACCACAAGAGGGCAGTCTCTAGCAAGCTTTGGTTACACTATACCACAGGGTTAATATCAACCAACTGCAGCTCCAAGCTAGACCAGAGAAACAGCAGGAATCTGCTGAGCTGCACTCAAAGATAAACCAGTAAAGTACCAGTGTCATTCCTGCTCATATTAGGGCTCATGTTTCCTTTTGACAACCACAGCAATGCTACCACTTGTCAGCATGGGTTTGGGCACTACATACAGTAATATTATAGAGTATATTCAGCACAATTTCAACTTAAGCTATGTGCACTGACACAACACTAGAATCCTCATGCAAAGATCACATTTTTGCATGACATTTTTTAGGGTATTTACCTAGATGGTCAGAACAAGAAATCCTTGTATTGGCACAGTGCAATATTACTTTCCTACATTCATATATATTTAGTTTTGTGAGAGTTTATGGCATGAAACTGTTGTACTTTTTATTACACCAGGGTGATAGAATTTAAAGGTCCCATATCATGCTCATTTTCAGGTTCATACTTGTATTTTGTGTTTTTTAGAAGAACATTTTTACTGTAATGTTAAAGAAAAAACTTTATTTTTTCTCATACTGTCTGCCTGAATATGCCTGTATATACCCTCTGTCTGAAATGCTCCGTTTTACTGCATTTCAACAGAATTGCAAAGGAATCATGTTGCTAGGCAACGGTTTGGGTCCATGTTAACTTCCTGTCAGCTGATGTCATGGCGCCTTCAGATGGGGTCGTGTTTACCGTGTTCACGAGAAGAGTCCATATGAACAACCTCGTAATGTGGTATTCATGACTTTGTTAATGGAAAGTTTTAGTCGTACTTTGTTTTTCTTCGTAATTTTATAATATGTCTGAGGAAAAATGTTGATATTCCCAACTGACTAATTATTTTTCCTCTCTCATTATGCCTTTTCATTTCCTGCATTATGTTACCTACTTGCTAGTTTTCTAAATTGTTAGCCTCTGTGGCTTCTAGACACCGACAGTAATGTTAATTTTGCCGTTGCTTCGCAGCGGTGTTCTCACGACTTAATCACTTGAACGCCAAACATATGTGTACACGACTTCCCATGTTGTAAACACGGGCTCACGAGATTCATTTGAAGGCACCATCACTCACAAACACTGCAACTGGGAATAAATCAAATGTGATAAAATATGAAATAAATGTTTGTTTAAAACAGTGAAATGGTCTATATATTTTAGATTTGTGACATCACAAATGGACAGAAATCCTGACGGCTTGTTTCAAAGGCACATTTTCTGAATACGGGCTGCTGTGTGTATTTCTCCATGGATTGAGTGTTTCAATACACAGTATTTATATAGCACTTAAACCTGCTTTATAATAGAAAAGACATGAAAATCTTACTTTTTACAATATGGGACCTTTAAGGAAAGCTGAACTGTCATATAGCCGGTTCACAAATATCTCAGTGGCTTATGTATTATGCTATACATAGATATAACTTCTCACACAGAACTTCTTTTTCTCCCTCTTCTTACGCTTTATACTCGAGTTGTAGAATGCTGAGATGCTGAGAGAGCTCTTTGATCCGGAGAGGCCCCGGTACGTGTGACCAAATGATTTATTGTCCTCTCAGGACCTCTAAAAAGCGCCAACCGCTCTGCAGTTTTGAAACATCCATTTATGACTTCAAAATTCAATCTGAGACCACACTCCTGGGCCAACCGGGCTCCAATCTCTCTCACTCTCCATAATGTTCAGAGAGACATTTAGTCTCATATTAAATATTAATATCTTTCTGCCCTGGCTGGCACCCGGCAGACCTCCTGGACTTGGAGTTGAACTTTGGGAAGTTTCTGAGCTGTGGGCACAATAGCAACAAAAAGTCTTTTCTTATCCCATTTTTTCTTTCCTTTTCTTTGCCCATCTTTCCACAGAACATTTGGTATTCTTTATCGTACATCGGTGATGCTGACTGACGTTTATTTGGATGCACTCACTGTGCAAAGCTTTTGATAGATAATAAAGAGATAAAGGTGTGGTATACAGTAGATATGGAGGCAGACTGAGAGAACGGGAAGGAAAAGGCTTGGAGGATTTCTATCAGCAGTCTGTGCTACCTTGCAAGACTTAATCACTCCCAGTAATCAGAAGTCATTTTGTGCTGTTTTTGGTCTTATTTTAAATGACTTCTACATGCGAGCCTGGCTCGGAAAGTGGAAGCAGGTTTCATTTCCGACCACAAGCTAAAAGTTCTCCTTATTCTTCACCAAAGGGCCCCTGAAGTGGTTTGTAGACTTAGACAATGACCTAATGTGTTATGCTGCTCTTTGGTGCTTATTCATAATATTTCCTGGCCCAGAGACTCCATTACTCTGCTGCCCTTGAGGAATGCATCTAAGGAATGTAATGTTCCCATCCACCCTTGTTTTCATCTACAGTTTATAAGTGTGCCAGTTAAGAGCCTTTGTAAATTTCACAAATGGTTACGAAGTCAATGAGGTGGTGGCCGGAGGCTGGCTATTTCCACACATTTTGTGCCTCCCAAGCCCATAATACCCTTTCCATCCTGCCCACCTCCAACATGGTTGTCTTCCACAGCCTTTATAAGAAGTTTTCAACTTCGTGGCTCCATCTTAAACGCCTCGGGCTGATTGGAATTCCTCCCCCGCCTGCCCGACTCCCTGCGCTGCCCCCTCAGCTCCTCTCTCCACTGACAGCCCTGTCCACTTCACGGCCTGCGACGACCTTTGTGTCATAACAAAGAGAAAGGAGAATGAGAGGGAGAGCCCACTTGGCTCAGGGTGAACCAAACCTGCCTCGCATCCCTTTATCTCTCTCCCTCTGTCACTAAATCCTTTGTCCTGTTTATGCAACTGAATTACAGCAGGCTTTGAATTGTGATTGATCGAGAGTAGCCTAGTTAGCAGCCATATATATGATGTGTTGGATCCTTATTCCTCCAGATATATTTTAAAGAAATGCCGCTCGCTCAATTCATCAATTCTCTCTGCCACCCTATTCTAATCCATATCTGTGAAATTGATTCACCCTGTCTGAGAGTATTCCCTTCTTAATAAATCAGCTTTCCACAGACCTATGTATTGGGCAGCGGGTCAAACTCAGCAATATTTTCTGCTTTAATGTACTGAGCAGGGCAGAGATGGGGCCGTGGCAGTGACTCAGCAGGCATCCATCATCTTCAAGGAGAGCTATACGCCGACGAATTGCCCAGAGATGGAATTGACAAAATCTTGCATTTTTTTCTTTCAGCTATCTCAACGCCCGGCTTTTACGTCAATTTTCAGATTTCTCTGGCAATATTCGCTCCACAGCTAAAGGGATTTATTGCCTGTGAATTCCTAATAGTGAAGGGTGTGGGGACTCCTGATGCCTGGGCTGTCAAGATTGGTATCCAGCGTGTTGTCGTTGGCTCGTGAACACCTTGTAAAAAACAATTTTGGTCAAGATTGTAATTTCTTTGCTTCTAATGGGTTTAGGAAAGTCTTCAGAAACCCCTTTTTAAATACATTAGCTGAACTCAAAAATGCAGAGTGGTCAAGTTTAAACCAACACTGTTTTTTCCTCAGTTCTTGACATTTTATGATGAGTGATTTTCCAATCATAGCCAGTGTTGGATTTTCGAAACCAGGCAAAGTGGGCCACTGCCTTGAGGCCCCAGAAGCCCCTGGTCAATCCATATCAGTTGATTAAACATAAGTTTGACATTTTGGGAAATGCGCTTATTTGCTTTCTCGCCGACAGTTGCATGAGAAGATTGATACCACTTTCATGTCTGTACAGTAAATATGAAGCTGAAGCCAGGAGAATGTTAGCTTAGCTTAGCAACCTCCAGTTCTGAAAAGTGAAGTCAATGCGGATGTCGATATCAACAAACCCATTGGACCCAAAACCCCTGCATTCACAACGTGGGCGTTTCAGTCATAACAAATCCACCCTCACAGCTTAGATCTACGAGGTCTCTTGCCGCCACCCATCAGAGGGGAAATGGTCTGTTTAGTGATGTGAACAGATAGGAAATACTTAACTGTCTTGCACTCAAGCAAGTGCATTTGTGTCTCAGCCTAAATGTTTTTTTTCGATACACAACCAGTGGGCTACCTCCGTATCTAAGAAGTGAAGCCAAAGTAAAAGTGCCTTAAACTTGCATTCTTTCTAATAGCCAGCAGGGGGCGACTCCTCTGGTTGCAAAAAGAAGTCTGATTGTATAGAAGTCTATGAGAAAATGAGCCTACTTCTCACTTGATTTATTACCTCAGTAAACATTGTACACATACGTTTATGGTCTCAATCACTAGTTTCAAGTCTTCTTCAATACAGCATGATGTTCATTTAGTAAATTACGGTCTCATTTAGAGTCAAATAGACCATAAAGTAGGGTATGCTTTCAGGCGTGGCTACCTTGTAATTGACCGGTGATTGACTGTATTGCCTGATCTGGGAGTTGTCTGGGTTGTTGTCTTACAACTTTAACCCTTTCACAGTTTTTTTTCAGTTCATGAAAGTAAACTGTAAGATTTTGGTCGCCTAAAAATGTCTTATTCAGCATTCGGTTGTACTTATCTCCACCCTCTCGTGTCACTTCTGGTTGCAAAAAAACAAGATGGTGACAGACAAAATGCCGAACTCAAGGCAGTCCACAAACCAATGGGTGACATCACGGTGACTACGTCCACTTTTTATATACCGTCTATGGTTCTAGCTTCATATTTAGCAATTCCTTTAAACCAACACTGACGTTTCTTAATTCCTGACATTTGATAATGCAGGGTCATTTGTATCCAATGGAAACCATGAGCAACGTCATAGTAGTCTATTTAGGACTACTGTATATTGGCAATGTGCAGCCTTCTAGCAACAAGGTACATGACTATATGACTGTAGCATCAACGTTATGTAGTTTATGGATATCATTAGAGACCTTGACTACAAAGTTTGATCTAAATTAGATTTCAACAGTGTCAGAGACATTGTTTTTAGTGACAAAATGAAGGGATTGTAGGTGGCAGACTGCCTCTGGATGTGCAGACGAAGGCTTTGTTTATAATAAGAAGCTGACAGAGCCCGGAAAAGTCAATGAATTCTGCATTGGCCCATAAATAACCCTCCCGCTGCCATATACATGTTGAAAGGTCAGCAGGCTGACATATTGAGCTGACATCACAACGGCGTTACTGAGGACTTACACATATCACACATGCATCTCTGTTCCTCTCTCGCTCTCTTTCTGCCTTTCTACTAATTAGGGCCAGAGCGATGTGACAGGGCCGGGCCGCTGTGACAGCAGTTAGAGGAAGTCTTGACAAGCAGAGTTAGGGAGGCTGTTTGGGGGAGGTGATGTCAGGCCGGAGAGGAGTGACACGAGGTGAGGGAAGACAGCCAACGCCCTGTATCTGAAGTGATGGGAAGTGGCAGGAGATGAAGGGAAGGAGCCAAATTCAGCCTGAAAGCGTGGTCGTAGTCTGAGGTCAGTGGGTACAGAGAATAGACGAGGAGAACCACTCTAGGAATACTGAGCAGGGAATACCTTGTCCATCATACTTCACAGAAAGTCTGCAGTCGCTACAAAACTTTCTTTACTTTTACGGCCTGATGCGATGAAGTTAAAAGGGTGAAAAACATAAACCGTCAGTCTGTCATACAGGTTGTAAACAAGCCAATAGTTTAGCCAGATTATCTGAATCACTTATTTGGAGGTAAAAACCAAAAGTGAGCACACCTGAAACATTGGTAATAATCATTCATTGTGCAGGACACTGTGTGCATGCACAAGTAGGTCAAACAAAAGAACCAAGAAGTCTGTAAACAGTGAAAGATGTTGACAACAGTTTGGCCATTTTGTCATAAATTTTCTCTTTCAAATAAATTTGGCTAAGCCTTATAATCAGACATTGCCATTTTGTTTTCATGAGCCTGTCATTGTGTTAGCCAATTTGACAATCCCGCCAGTAGTGAGTGATTCCGCCAACATCATTTTTTAAAATGTTGTTTTATTTTTAATTTGTCAGTGTTCACATAGTACAAACGGGTGACATATTAGACAAACAAATGTGTAACCAAATATGCAGACATTAACACAAGAAAGATAGAATTAAATCTTTTGCCTCCTTGTATTTGGTTTTCATCTTTTTCTCACGGGTGTCATTGCTTTGGACCACCCTCAGACCTTTAGGAGGGAGCCAGTCATTTTCTGTCAACACAAAAGCTGAAGTGGTTGTTAGGAGCAGTTTTAGCCAACTTTTTTTTACATTAAAGCTTCAGTGAGCAGAACGTTTTTGGCATCATTGCGCAAAAATTCCATGATAACCTTTCAGCATATTATGTTCTGAGAGATAACTAGACTTCTGCACCTCCTCAACGGCTCTCAACATGGCTGTCGGGTCACAAATTTTCTCATTTTACAGCTAAACAGTACACTATAAGATGTCTCTAAAAACATTTGAGGCAAGAAATAGGCATTACAGTAACAGAATATTGATTCATATTTGATCAGCGCTGCCTAGTTTGACCGTTTAATCGGAGGTCGCGAGTGATTGACAGCTGCTCAGAGACGACAAGGCTCCAGCTCGGCTCTGATTGGTTGTTTTCCTCCAATCTGTGAAATCTTGCAGATGCCATTAGGAGCACCGAAGGACACTGAGACACATGATTTTTTTTTCCAGATTACCTGTCACATGCACTACTGTCAGGATATAGTGACCGTTTTATAAGAATAACTTTTTTTTAATCATATTTGCTTCATTTCTACCCACTGCAGCTTTAATCAAAGAAACAAGCCAACATTTTGGGGAATGTGCTTCTTATCGAGAATTAGCTAAGAACATTGATTTTATACTCCCTTGTCTGTATACTAAATATGAAGTTATTACTAGCGGTTGTACAGATTGTACGGATTAAACAGACGAGATACAATGTGTTAATTAGGGAGCTTTGGAGGTGCTGGTGGGCAGACTTTTGTTACCTTTGAACAGAGCCAGTTTCCAGTCTTTGTGACAAGCTATTGCCAAATAAGCAAATTTCCCAAAAAGTGAAATGAATGTAGCTAGCTATGTGATGTCTCCGTGGCAGACTCAGCCTGTCTGAGGGGCACGGGCGAAAGAAATAAAAGGGGCACCAGCACACAGAAAGTTTTCTAGCATGTAGGGCAGCCTATATGGCACTGCCTCATGTTTTTTCCATTTAAAGGTCACCCATTGGTGTACTGCATCATATTTTCTCTACTGGAAGGGCACCCTAGAGGGCAATTTATCTTGTTTTCTCCTCTGGAAGACGTAGAAGGCAATTTATCATGTTTTATCTACCGTAGAGGCATCCAAGAGGGCACTTTTGCAGCGTTTCTTTTGAACATGGGAGTTGCCCCTCCCTTAGCAGTGATTGATTAATCATTTTTCTAGACGGGCACAGCAGACCTATATGCTGAACAACTCAGAGATGTGGCCGGTGATTTAGAAGTGTGGAACCAGGCAATGTTAGGGGTTTGTGTAAAACCTGTATAATCATCTGACTGCTAGTATTTCTTGCCCCATCAGATTTTTTTTTTTTTTTTAGCTTGTTGCCATTTTCCCTGATTTCAGCAATTACTCCATTGTGGTGAGTCAATTTTATCACCAAAGCTACAAAAAGACCCAGTTTGTAATAAACTGGAATTATCCTTTAAATAGAACAACACTGTAATTCACATTGTGATGAAAGTAAGACAAGACACAGAGTCAAGTTTTTTATTACTGGATGGTTTTCCAAAATATTAGTGTAGTTCCTGACTCAGGGTGGATACTATCTTACGATAAACTTGTTACCCCCTGCTGACGTAGAACTTGTTTTTGACTGTTCCCACATTGCATGTTGTTTAGGGATGAGACGCTACTGTCAACAGAAACTAATACTTACGCCGTGGTTTCCGCCGCTTGAAGAGGATGTTGAGTGTAAGCCACTAACTACATACGAACCTGAAGCTTTTATGGGAAATTGTCACATATCTCTCTGCTTGCGCCATTTCCTACTACCACAATCCTATAGATTGAAGGCTTCCAAATGATTTCCTTAGTAGTGATTATCATCAGCTTTGTTCTCAAGGGTATGACTGAACCCAAAGCAGAGTGGAAACAATGCCACACACCATTACGCAACCGCAATGACTTGAAACAAGCTATAAGGATTCCCTTTGTGTTGACCACACACAGTGACACATGCTCAGATAGACGCCTGAACTTTAATTGAACATTTACATCACCAGAGGAAATGGGTTTGTATGGTTGATTTGTATTTATAACTTGTCTGTGCACAGTAATATTGGTTTTTGGGATGGATCTGTTTGTGTGCACTGTCTGCAACTCGGACACGTTTGCCTCGTTCCATCAACTGGGAGTTTTCCCATGATGCATTAGCCCAAGGGTACAGTCAGTTAGTGATACCCTGCTGGCAGCTGTCACAGGAGTGTATGTGTGAGATGATGACAGAGAAGCGAGCTGAGACAGTTTCTCTTGTTGCCTCTAAATAGGAATAATAAGCTCTTGGTCCTTATCAGAGCATCGCTGTTTTCCGAGAAATCCGAATGGCATCCTGCGGTTGTTTGTCACCAAGACGACACCAAGACAGTTCACAATCCAGGTTATCTGACGACTATGTCAACAGCTCAGGACCTTACACGTGTCCATATTCTCCGCAGAGCGAGCTGCTGAAGCATATTCTGCATCAATTATGTGCTTCGGGGAAAATGCCAAGTTTATAAATAACATTTTGTCGGGTTATTTTCTTTTCCCTTTGCTTTCTGTTTGTGTCTATAAAACCATAAAAATGAGACTGAGCGCCGGATACCTACGTCATGAGCCGAGGGGCTTTGATCAGTAAATGAGCGGAGGATGAGTCATCCTATTCATTTAGATTGCCTTACACTTTTACACAGGCTTTTTTCCTCATCAGATTGCCTCATACTCTGGATTTTCTGGTGGCATCACTTTGGGTGGGCCCCGAGTGCAATTTTAGGTGTCATTTTTGGCTGCTTTTTTTATTTTTAACCCAACATGCAATCATCACACTACAGCACTGTTTTTTTTCTGAGTTGTGACAGGTGATTTTTTTCATCTGTAAATAGGTAGAGACACAGATGCAGAAGCAGCCCACAAAAATGAGATTTTGTGCACACATTTACGTCAGTGTCCTGCAGAAATACTCAAATGAACCTTCTGGTCCAGACCATACTGCGTTTCCATTCCTGGCCAAATGAATTAAAAATGACACAAGATATTTAAATAGACAAAGTTTGACTCCTGAAACAGATGGTCTGGACTACATTTAGATTTTCTTTCTCTCTCTCTCTCTCTCTCTCTCTCACACACACACACACACACACACACACACACAGGCTATATGCCCTTGGCTGCTGTAATGTAAATGAATTAGGGCCTTTTATAGAAAAGAGGTTCCTGCTGGTTTATCCTGCTGCCATCTTTGCCAACCACGCACCATACATGTAACACTTGCCATCAGTAATTGGGGACTTAGCGGCGTTTCAACCCCACGATACTTAATTTTATGAATCCGTCATAGGCAGTTTCACAGACCCTTGAGTGGGAAATGTAACGTGTCATTCTGGGAAAGAGTGAGGGGAAAGACTGAGCTGCTACTGTTATACAATTTCTCAATGGAGCTCAGAGTGTAAAACTATTATCCAATTTTATAGAGAGGGCTCCAGTGGAGCATAAAGCGCTTAATGTTTAAAGACGCTCACACCATATGTCTCGACTAAACTTTTATTGAAATATGATACAACACAAGAAATATTTCTGCAAAAATATACCCCCAATCTTCATAAGGAATCTCTGATTAAATAGGTTACAACAAAATGGCATAATATTAATATGGGATCATTTGTGATTTTATAACATGCAGGAATATATTAGAAACTTAAAATAGTATATAAAAAGTATCCGTAAGTGCAGACTGGCTGATAAAAGTAAGCTTACAGTTTAAACAGTAATGGACACAAGTCAATATTACCAAATAAACAGAAGTTCTTTTTCCAAATGTCAGATTTTCACACCAATCTTCAGTTTGTGTTTACATGTTTTTTGGGGAAGATTCTGACACAGTTGTACTGTGCACACCCCTTTGCCAAAAGAGCATTTTATTTCGCAGCACTCCTCTTCCGTATGCTTCTTTTGGGTCTGTCGTTCTCACCGTCATTCTGTGGATCTCCCTGCAGAGCACAGAACACATCATGTACATATTCATCAAATATATAGTATGTTTGTGTGTAGGAAAGTAAAATATGATGACTAACCAGGACAGAGAAAGCTCCAGAATTTGAATTCCTCTTGGGTGGCTCGCCCTTCACCTGTCTTCTTACTCTAGTCACCTGGAAGTGAAACAGAAGAGGGATGTTCCTTAACATTTCCTGTGAGGACATCAATTTATTTCAGCAAAGAGATTATGATGAACGTTCCCCAGTGCAAAAGTGAAAGGACATTGTCTGAATGAGCCATGTCAACGAACAAATTACAGACCAAAGTGATCCAATAAAACCAAGTAAGGTGGCCTTATAACTCTGCCTGCACATCCGGCCTCTTTGCCCCAGCTGTTCCTCTGCTCGGGGGTTGCCATGGAGACTCACCTGTAGGGGGGTGGATGTCTTGTCGTTGCTAAGTAGGGAGAAGGAGCCGACGCGGGATTTACGCTTGGTCTTTTTCTTATTCGCAGCTTGAGCCAAGTGTCGCCTGGACCTATCAGCCTAAGACACCATAGACACAGGGATTAGTGTACATTGATACAGCCTGTGTTCTCTCTTAGAAGCCACTAAATTAGAATTTGGAAAACACACAATTCCCAGCCCAGATTGTTGAACATTACGTGATCAATTTCCGTGAACAAATAATGTGGTTTCTGTGGATCATTTCTGTATTTCAGCACATACAGATGATTCAGTATGACTAAAGCTTCACTGGACCTTTTGGCAGCAGCAGCCACCGCTGTAAACCAGTCCCCCATCTTCCCCCGCATTTGGCTTTTGCTCACTCTGACTCCGGTGTGACTAACAAGAAGCGGTTTACCTGGATGAGAGTGTTAGGGAAGCCTTTGACGGAGACAGACCCGGGCAGGCTGGACTGGCTCAGGTGGGTGGGACCCCTCCGCTCCAACTGTCTCTTACGTCTGAACAAAACCTACAAGGGTGAGACAGTCACAACCACATCCACAAACCACAGAGGGAAACAACAACTTCTGCACGTCGCCCTGTGTGGGAGTCTTTATGTGAGGTGGATACTGAGTGGAGCACATTGTCTTAGTTTCTCATCCTGTCCTTGTCACAGTTAGGCAGTCAAACTCAAACATTAAGGGGAGGAAACGGCAAAATGATTATTGTCAGTGGCTCCACCATTTCCTGCATTTCTCATTGATCTGCACATAAACGAAGCACTGCTATCGATCCACTCGTTTTCCTAATAAATGGACTGTCACTTTGAGAAACAACAGGTTTCAGTTTGCCAATTAGGAGTTTTGTGGTAAATTTATAATGGTGCCGCAGGGCCTTGACTCCATCGATGCTTATTTCCCCCTTCCAAGTTATAGAAGTGTGGAAATAAAAAGATTGTTTCCAGTATTGGATAATAACTTTCTCTTTTTCCATTCTGTTGAAAACAAATAACTCTAGCTACAAAATATTTGCCCCGCAATCATTTGCGCCGCCATTTAAAGTGCTTAAAGTGATTGCCGTTGACCTACATTTTGATGATTGTTTTAGTTTTCATTGTGGAACGAGCTTTGTGGAGTATTTGAGAAGTCGCTGCGGCACAACAGCTGTTCAGTTTGGAGTTGAGGGATGATTGCGATATGCATATGTTATTGTAGGGATGCATGCACACATTGATAGTGTGTGTAAGGGACTTCAGAAACTTGTGTTTAGCTTCTATTGTCAGATAGCTTTGTCACAATCACATGATCATGACCATCACCACTTGAATCAGAAATATAGTTGTCTAATTATTCAGTTTGCATAGATTAAAGGTACAATGTGTAGGATTTGGCAGCATCTAGTGGCAACAAACTGAGTACCCCTTCGCTCACTCTTCCCTTTCCAAGACTGTGGTACCGTGAGTCGCCAAGTACAATATCGCGGTAATGCCGTTGACCTCGCTCAGAGGCCATCCTTACCATAATAACACTAGTTTAGGAGCAACGGAAGTCACACGGCGGCTAATGGCACCACGGTTTTGCACTCTGCGGCTCACGTTACCGCAGTTTCATAAGTGTGTCGAAGAACTACGGTGGCCTTCAGGTAGCGTAAAAACGCCAGAAGGCCCAGTTTGTGTTTACCGTGTTCACGAGAAGAGTCCATATAAACGCCTCACGACTTAACCACTTGAACGCTAAGCATATGTATACACGACTTCATATGTTGTAAACACGAGCTCACGTTTTTCATTTGAAGACACCACACTGTATACACTAATAACTAAAACTTTGTTGTGAATATTATATTCCATTTCTGCTAATAGATCCCCTGAAATGTTACACACTGTTCCTTAAACATAACTGTGTTTTGTGTTCTATCACAACCAACCTCTCCTTTCCACACCATTTAATTCCCCTCTATTTCTTTGTATCTGCCTCATCTTTCTAGTACCATGATGTCTTTTCCCTTCTCATATTTCTGCTGTGTCGTTCCTATGACCATGCACCAGACTCTGTCATGGTAAAACCTGCTCTGAACTGGAGAGCAGGAACTAAAAGAATCAGACTGGAGTAGTGTAGGAGTAAGTGGTGGCACATACCAATTCTTCAGTTAAGGGTAGCGCCCTCTGCTGCTTCTGATCATCATACTGAGGAGAGGAAGAGGAGAGGATCAAGAGTCAACACTGATGTTGTTGATATTCTTACACTGCAGCATAATTCAGTACATATAACACTAGCTACTGATTGAAATTCTGGCCTGTGCTTTGTTAGTTATTATTGTGTTATTGTTATTAATGATTATGTGACCTTTTAGTAATCTGGTCCTTAGTTTCACTGTATGAAAATAGACTCAGACAAACCAGGACATATTGTCCTATCTAATAAAAAGTGTCACAATTTATGTCATTACTTGACAAAACAAATAATTCTTCAGCACCCAAGTCATCACATTACTGGCTGGGTATTTTTTGTGCGTGTGTGTGTGTGTAGGATATTAAGCTAAATTCAGCCTCCATCAAAACCTGCCACAATCCATCTGGCTTTCTGCTATTGCGCACATTATGTGTTGACGAGTCCCACAAATTACTCATTTAATGTGTTCCGTTAGAAACACAAGTGACCTCTGTGGAAAACTCAAGTAAACTAAACCAAATGCAGCCTCTTTAAAAAGATGCTCCATCGGTTATTAGTTAGTCCCCACCACATTTGAAGGTCACAATTGCGCTCGCTGTAATTACAACACAAAATAACTGCTGTAGAAAAACACATATGTGGCACAAACTCCCTCAGATGGAACAGAATTCCCAGCGAAAAACTCTCTTTCATGTCTGGGTGAAAATCCTCCTCACCCCTCGCAGCTGTCCAACCCGTTGTCCAGATGAGGGTGATTACTTTGGATAGAACACGAGGAACGTCCACAGAAAAATGCTGACCACAAGTTTAAAGTATAACAGCCGCTAGCCACATGAAAAAGCCCAAAAAAGGCAGCTGAAAGGTTTTGTTCCACAGAGGGGTATATTTTTGGTGTGGTGGCTGTAAAAACCATTACAATGAGACTTTGTTTCTGTTAGAAAAAAAAAGTATATGTCTCCACAGGTCAGGGTTTAGACTGTACACGTCTGCTGCCACCCTGACACATACTTGACCACTATTATCGTCACAGCCGAAGGAGTCAGAGTGAAGTTACATTCCAGCAGAGTTACAGGCTTCCTTTGACCCAAGCTACTGCATAAACACTGACCACACTATGTCTGAGCAAAATCAGTATGCTTCTGGGCATTTAAACCTAAATTGTAAAAGATCATTATTCTTTTTCATGAATTATACTGATTGTTAAGGTGCATCCTAAATGATTTCCCTTATTACATCTATGCAAATCACATGGAGGAAATGTTGGAAGCAGATGAGTTAAACACTGATTTTTAAGCTTTGAGTCAACAGAGATGTGGCTTGTACAAAAAGACGCAGACATTCTTCAAATATTTTGTAAATTCACTGTAATTTTCAACATTTAAAACACACTATTCTCTTAAAATTAGAATTGAAAGCATAACTTTAGAGATGCAGCTCCACATTTCACTGCCAGCTTGCATTACATAAAGTGCTCTGTGGCATCCTTGCTGGAGAAAATGCTGATTCTTTTCACTTTCATTTGAGAGAAGGGTTAGTTATTATGTAGTTTGGTCCAGCAAACAACATTTTAATAGACTCAAACAGTCTGCACTTACCCCTGTAGTGTCACAACAACACAGATGATACATAATGAACACCTTTGGACACCACTGTCCTTGCCTAACTATCACATCCATCAGCAGTGCGTCTCTTACCTGTCCGTCTGCGGTCTGTCCGCTGACACACAGCTCTCCCTGTGTTACTCCCGAGCAGCCAAGGGTGTATGACAGCAGGCTCGCCTGCAGGCAGAGTACGCACAGCCAGATAGTAAACCCCATGATCCAGGCAGGAACTCCAAGTGTTCCCAGCCCCTGTCAGCTCCCTGCTTTATACTCTCGGCTCTGCTAATGGGGAACAGATGCAGGGGAACGGGAAGGCCATGCCAGCTTCACGCAGACAAACAGCCCACCACAAGCCTGTGCTCTACGCCAGCCAGTGGCCTGCGGTCCTGCAGAAACATGTCAGACATCTATGAGGGGCCTCCCCCTTTTAAAAACTGCCCCCCCCCGCACCACTAACCCTTCTCAAAGAGGAGGACATTTTCCACTTATGCCTGCATTGTAGCTCCTGCCAAAGTGTGTGTGTGCCTCTGTGTGTAAATCAGAGAAAGCACAGAGAGAGAGGAAACTTGTGTTGTCAGACCTCTCTACATAACAAATGAAAAATTGGTGGTTTGGTTCTTGTAATGTCTCGAAGAAATCCTGCATTATGCAGCGAATTAGTCTCCTGGCTCAGCGTAGATGAATCTCTTTCCTTGTGCTTTCAAAATGTATACGTACAGCGGCTGTTTATGCAGTTCAGCGCTGATCCAAACACTTCAGTAAGCCTTTTTTAGAATTACAGTAATTACTCCCTCAGCAGTGGAATATACAGCCGCTATCAACACCGTCAATCCATCTTTCAGCTTGCAGACTTGTGTTGACTGAACACTGGCAAAGGATTGTCAGATGCGTAAAAAAACCCCATTACAAGTCTATTAGGGAAATGATCATTTGGGGAAGAAAAACCTGAACACAGAAACTTTATTTTCTCCTTAAATTGTACAGTATGTTTTACATTACCTGGAACGCACGCTGAGCGGGTTATACAGCCTACCTCTGTGGGAGTTTATATGGCCTTTAAAACAGCACACCATAAAGAATGCATCTCCTAATGGGGCATGATATAGATGAATAGGCACCCTGTCTCAAGGTGTATTACAGGATGGAAAGAGTGAGTGAGTGGGAGCGAGAGAGACGGGAATCTGCTGGTCTAATGTCTTCAAGCCTCAGGCTCTGGGTCACAGAGGAATTGTCTCCCGCTAGGATTGGAAACATGCGCTGCTGTGAAAATTGTGGAAATTAAATGAGTTTCATTTCCTGTCCAAGACAAGCCCATATATATATATATACCACTTCCTTGCCCTGTAGCATATCAGTGAAAGATGTTGCTTCTTACTCAACAAACTTGAAAAAAAGATTGTGAAAGCATCTCTGGCAATTTCCCAGTGAGTCACAGCTTTGAGTGGGGAGAATGAACGATGGTTATTCATCTTCATCCCCCAGCTCCCAATCTCCTCCTTTTTTTCTCTTCTGAGATATGTTCGATTGTTGTTGCAAACTTGAGCGAGACCACTGGCTAGACGACTAATGATGTGAATTCATGAAAGGGATGTTTAGTCAGGAGACAAAGGAAGGGACGAGTGAAAAATGACCTAAAAAAAACAGCAAACACTGCTTTACTTGGCAGCCGATCCAAAACGGACTCTACCAAGTGGACCAACCCGATCTCATGGGAAGGTCGCCATTTTACTGGACAGACCAAGCAATTCATTTCACTACTGTCAGTCCTATTAGGAATCACAGTCTGTACTTAAGTTTAACAAAACATCAGATGACTTCTTGTAAGACATGCTGAAATCATGTTACCAAGGTTACAAGTTTGCATTAACCTCTCACAAACCACAATGTGGCCGTGTAAAGAGACTGTAATCGCAGCGAGGGAGAGTTATTTCATACCCCAAATCCCTGTTAGTCACTCTACACTTTCAAGTTTAAAGTAACTTTTTAATGCATCTCACTGTGTAAAATTGCTATGCAGAACCGCTCTCAGTATTTGCCCCCCCCTGCTACACTATGGGGAGGTGTCATTCATCAGCGGCTGCTTTGAGCTGCTGTCAATGTGTCTTGGGATGATGCCCTTTACGACTAGCAGCTGTTGACCTTGTGAAAAAAAAAACTTTTTTTTTTTTCATTGCTCGCTGTCTGCTCTGACCAGAGATGAGAAGACAGGTAATTTGCGACATAAATACTTGTAGAAATGTGTTTGTGTCTGCGTGTGAGGTAGAAGCAACAAAGCTGTCTGGCAGCAGAATGACAGACGAGAGAAAACAGGAAATGTGATTTAGGAAACAACATCTGGATTAGGAGACATGACTCATAAAGTAATGGATGTTTTGGATTATGTAATTGAAACATCGGCTCTCTTACGGCCCTATTTGTTAAAGGGTTGGTTCACCCAAATTACAGAGGAACTTTGGCTCACTTTACTCTTCTGGTACTGTATCTATTCATGCAGATAGTTTTGGTTTTATTTGCCCAGATTTTGAGTTGTGGCGCTGAAAGCAATGCTAAAAGATATTCACAGGATTGTGTCTTTCCAGATGTTGTCCCTGTTACTCATACAATCCATATACCACGCTGTGAACAATTTTTTCATCAGGACTATTTCTTTGGCAGAAAATATTCTTTATGGAAACTATTAACATAGTGGGATTAGGGGTATATTACAATATTTGTTTAGTTAAAATGACTAATCTGACCTGTTAAAACTGTTAAAGGAGCTAAATGCAAAATTGGGAGCATTTCTATTGCCTCTCAACAGCTCTCAACACTGTGCTTCCCTGATGACGACGCCGGTCGGGACGGTGTTATCTGCTGTAACTACCGTATGAGAGACATGCAGAGCGGCGGCCATGAGCTAGCCAGTGTGGCACAAAGCACGGAGAAGCTTCAGAAGAAGACTTCATTCTCTGCTCAGGTAAACATTACTCCACTACATCTTTACATAGCACATATTGTAGTTGTTTGATGCTATATTAATACTCTGGATATTGAATCGAAGGTCGTAGGTTCAATCCCCCGGACCGGCAGGATAAATCTGGGTGGGAAAGTGAAAACCGGCACTTGAGGTGCCCTTGAGCAAGGCCCTTAACCCCAGCCGCTACAGTGGAGCTGCTCAGTTGCCAGCAGAACAGACTGTGGTTGTACTGGGCAGGTGTGAATGAGTAACTGTGTCAATGTGTATGTTCCTGAAAAAGAGGAAGAGTGAGTCAGTGAACCTCCCCCTGAATAAATAAAGGTAAAAAAGTAAAAAAAATATGCCTACCAGCACCTCTAGAATGACATACTACATGTTAGTGAGCTTTAGAGGTGCAGGTGGATTTTTAACGCTAGCAAGATAGCGTAAAAGTCGCGTAAGTGACGTCTTTATTCATGGCGCAATTCAAACAGGATCAAAAAAATATTTGTCTCTCGCCGTTGACTACCGTTCATATTTTTTAATGAATATTTTTTTAAATAAGGTCCCATGGGGTCCAACGGAAGGGGCGGGACTTCAGCTCTCTATATGCACTACTCTGCGAATTTGCTTCTAGTTGTGTCTTTCCATTTACTTTGTAGCCTATGCAGTCAAGTTGCCTCTAAAATGTATTTCACATTCTGTCCGAACACACAGTAAGAAAACCAATCAAAGAAACAAAGACAATCCATCTTTGATTTGGAGAAAGTCATGTATTCTCCCCATCACATATAAAATAATTGTGTTGCATCTCAGCTCAGTGCTTTATAGAACAATGTTGCTTTAAATGAAAAACTACCCTTAGCTCTACATATGTAGCCTATTTGCTTCCAGATGAAATGAACCACTGACACAACAGTAAATTAGCCTACTTGTGCATCGAGGGGAAATTTGTCCAAACAGGCCTCCGTTTGGCAACCCAAACTCAGTCATGCTCCAAATAACACTTGTCTCTGTGTTATTGAATTGCAGCTATTGTGTTTGGCAGAACAGAATGTGTGGGAAGGGTAAGGCTTGAACATTGTGTGTATTATGTCGGGTCATGTAACCTCTGGATGAAACTCATGTCTGCCCCTTTCACTCTGGACTGCCTTTAAGGTCTGATTACAAATCAATACTCCTCTACAGCACATTGTCCTCTTCTCTTTCTATGCAGCTGCTTTAGTAACAGCAATGTGAAAGGTGCGAGCGAGAGAAAAGCAGCGAGGCTTTCAATCCTCTCATGTGGAAACAGCAGAGGAAGCCAAGGACGACGCTGAGGAAAAACAGTACGTCTGTGCTGCAATTTGTGTGTTTATCATTGAACAAAGAGGGATTATTGCCTGGCCTCTTACATTTCACTTTCCGTTTATGTGTCCTTGGCTGTTTGAGCATTAGCACACAGACGAGCGCCCATTTGACTCAAAGTGAATCTTAAATATATCATCTACTGACAGTATTTGTCTTTAATCTCACATCTGATGGCCGCCACAGAATTTCACTGAATAAAAAGGCACTCAGCCATCACAGCACTCATTTTCCCAAACCAGACAGATGAAATATGGCTTTATTCCAAATGCAGTCCTTTAGATCCGTCTACAGATAACCATAACTTATCAATTTAGACATCAAAGCGCCCAGGAAGAGAAAACATTCTAGTCTGTAGATAATCAATTAAATCATAACTCACTGTGGCTGGGGGCGCTGCGGAGACGTGCCGTCTCAAGAGAGTCAACACACAAATATCTTTAAAAAAGTGGGAAAAGTAGGCCAAGTGCATGTTGAAACATTTGCTGTTAAGCAGTAGCTAGTTTCATAACGCATCTTCAATTTTTGAGGTCCTTTTTGTTGATTGTCGTTGTCTTTCTCTTGTTGTGAACAAATGCTGCCAAATACCTGTAACCGCTGTAGACCAAAGGCTGGGCGATATGGCCAAAATCTTCTATCACGATATACTGTAGGTCATTTTATATATCGATAACGATATATATCACGATATACCATGTTTTCTGATAGTTTAATAAATAGTTTATTTGAAATAACCACATGGTAAAGCCTATTTTTGGATACTCCTGTATGAATTAAAGGAACAGTGTGTAGGATCTGGCGGTATCTAGCAGTGAGGTCGCAGATAACAACTTCTACCTTGTGCCAAGCGTGTATAGGATTGCTACGGTGGATGACGCGAAAAAACGCAAATGGCCCCCTCTAGAGACAGTTGTTGTAAGAGTAGAGTGCTTAGAGTGTGTGTATATGTGGAAAGTGAATGGTGAAGCAAGAGAGAGAGAGAGGGAGGGAGCGGCGGCGACGGGAGCGAGTAACGTTATTGATTCCGGCCCAAGCATGAAAAGTTAACACTGTTTGAGTTGTCTGTTCTGGGCTACTGTAGAAACATGGCGGTGCAACATGGCGGACTCTGTGAAGAGGACCTGCTCCCTATGTAGATAAAAACGGCTCATTCTAACGTAACTAAAACACAACTCTTATTTTCAGGTGATTATACACTAAAGAAAACATACTTATTGATATTATATTCCATTTCTGCCAATAGATCCCCCCAATTGTTACACACTGGTCCTTTAAATACTTGACAAATGAAAAGTACTGTTCTCATGTAATTAAGAACTTTTATTGCGAAATTAACATAACCATTTAAAGTGATGTTACTAGAGAAAAAATAAATATTTCCAGCTATACACTGACTATGTTTACATGCATGCACACAGAGTAATCAGGTTAAGACAACAGTTTGATTTAACTGATTTAGATCCGATTTTCAGAGAAATTTGAGCTAGTATGCGCTTGTTATTATCAGTTTAGACGACGTAACTGTGTATCACGATATCTTGATATACATCACGATACGATTCCATTGAAAGATGATAAATTATCATATTGAGTTATCGCCCAGCCCTAGAGTTAAGGGCAGCAGCTTCCAAACTTGTGTGAAGCAGAAACAAGTTGTGTTCTCTAAAGGCAGTTGTTCGCAGGTTTCATGGCACCCCCTCTTACCCACCTCTACACACATACACATGCTACCTTTTCAGCTAAAAATGAGATGATTGATCAGTTATAAGAACTTATTGAACCAACAAAACATATGACACTGATGTAACTTGTACAAACATCAATATTAAGTGAAATATGTAGGTCTGTTCTCAGAGTAAGATACTGGTGTATTTGAACTAGCACTGGTTGTAGGCAGGCCACCATACAGGTCATTCTAATGGAATGGCTTTTTTGGCTTTTTTGGATAAGCTTACTTGGCACCATTGCAGCATTTTTTAGCTTTTCCTTGCAGATGCAGCATCCCAGTGGGGGACAGCTAGCTTTCCCTTTTCCAGTAACAGCCATAAGCCAAATAGCTTTCGCTCAAACAAAATGTAAAAATGTAGTAAAACTGCGGAAATTAACAAATCCTGTGTCACCTTTTGCCCATCGCCTAATTTTGGGTACCACTGCTCTATAGGGGTCATTGAAAAGTATATGGGAAATGAAGAAAATCAGCGCATGAAGCGGATGAGTAGGAAATGTGTAAATCAATTGCAGAAATAACTCTCCATGATCTATTTGGTGTAAATGTGTGTGTGGATTATGAAGCTCTCAAATTATAATTTCCACTGTGAGTCTTTGAAAAGATACAAGACCCTATTAGTGATATTGCATATTTACGTAAAGTGCTAATTGATCCCGGCTTGTCAGGTTATTGTCACCGCACACCCACGACCATTGTTCATTCAGGCAGAATACTAAACACGATATCATGGGAGAGTGTCAGACGTAGTATGGGTCGTGCCCTCTCACTATCTCTCATTTATATCCCATCCTCTCTCTGCTCTGGTTACCATGGCAGCAATGAGTTGGATTCAAACAATGCCACTGAGGGTTGAAGCCTTAGACGAGAGGAGAGACCCGACCATGTCTGTATCTGTGTGAGATGAGGTGTGGACCGACTCAGTCTGACGTGTTCGCTGCGGTACGGCTCTCTCCGTCTGCTGCCACACACACATTATTGCATATCATAACCAGAGTACAGTCTATTGTTATTGGGTGAATATGGATCCATAAAGAATGGTGTTTTTCTGGATGTGATGTTCAGATGCAGACATGAACTGAAATTATCTTTTTGTCTTTGTGAAGATGTGGAAATTGAATCTGAAATTATATTATTTGACTACTAACAGGCCTTAAAACTGATTGGGTGTCTTTTTGTCCTACACCACATGTTACTGTAGATGTCTTAGCACATAGGACTTGGTCGTTTTGTCTGCTACTTTGTCAGCATACTAAAAATGTGTGAGTCCTTGATAATCAGCAACAAACCTACTTGCTCCCCAGAGTGGGAGATCATGTTTGCAGAATTTTAATGTGGTAAAAAGTCATTATAAACGTTTATTGTTATTCATGTGCTTATACGTTACTGTGCTAGTTTGTTTCAAGTATAAAAACTCAGTGTCCGAAAAAATGAAATCTTATTTATGCTTGCCTTTATCACTTATTATGTAGAAATCTTCACATATTAGTTATAGGGCTGTGTATTGACAAGAATCTGGCGATACCATACGTATACGTCTCATTATCAGCTAAATGCTCTGCTGCGTTCACCAGCTAGTCACTAATTTTGTTTCTTTGCCATTTGTTGCTGTGCAGGTATAGCGTACAGTGGGTCTATCAAAGCTTGGTCTTTTCTGAAGTCAGCTGTGTGTTGCGTCTTGAAATGAGGTTCATGAGCCATTAGAGCTTTGAGACTGAACAAAACGTTAAAATGGAGGGCCGTAAAACCAAAAATAATTGCTTAAAGATGAATGCTAGTTGTAATGCTGTGGAGTACTGCAGAGTTGGTGATAATTCTCTGTGGGTCTGTCACATAGATGTATATAAGAAGTGGACGTAGTCATTGTGACGTCACCCATTGGTTTGTTGACTGTCATTTTGAAGTTTTGAGTTCGGCATTTTGGCTGTCGCAATTTGGCCGTTGCCGTCTTGGTTATGTGGAACCAGAAGTGACACAAGCGGGTGAAGCTAAGTACAACCGAACGCTGAAAAAGAATTTTTTTGGCGACCAAAATGTTACAATTACCTTCCATGAACTGAAAGCACATTGTGAAAGGGTTAAAGTTCTAAGACAAAAACGCGGTCAACTCCCAGACCGGACAACACCGTGGTAGCGACCTGTCAATCACAGGGTAGCCACGCCCTAAAGCATACCCTGCTTTATTAGTCTATTTGCCTTTAAATGGGACCATAATTTACTAAATGAACATCATGCTGTATTGAAGAAGACTTGAAACTAGCTATTGAGACCATAAACGGATGTTTACAATGTTTACTGAGGTAATAAATCAAGTGAGAAGTAGGCTCATTTTCTCATAGACTTCTATACAATCTGACTTATTTTTGCAACCAGAGGAGTCGCCCCCTGCGGGCAATTAGAAAGAATGCAAGTTTAAGGCACTTCTGCATTGGCTTCACTTTTCAGACCCGGAGTTTGCCCGCTGGTCTGTCACTATGAGTGACCCCTTTCACATTGCACATAGTAATTTGATCCATTGTCAATATAAAAATATTCATGAATGCAGCTTTAATTTGTGGCATTTTGTTCCATTAAACTGGTGCTAGCATGCTTTGAGCTAGCTAACGGATCTGTGGGAAGTAGTGGTTATGTATCTTTTGGACTAGAAGATAAAATGAGTTTGAAGGCGTTTCATTAATTCATCATTTCTTCAGAAATGCACTCATACATTGCTGAAATCATAGTCTGGGCTTAGGGGATCATTCACCGGTGGTTTGTGTTAACAAGTGTTACTAAATCTGGGTGGCTAGCAACAAAAACACCTCTTTTGTAAACAGCCAACTTGGCTGGAGAAAACTATTGGCAAGCAGTCCGGGAAGTGGAGCGGCTGGCAAATTTACTCTCACTCATCCACATTTGTGAAATAAACAGAGGAAAGGAGGGGTGGGTTAGCAGGCTTCTGTGCTGTGACTAATATAGTCTGGAAGGAGATTGACCAGACTGTCAATATGTTGTGGTTTCTAAACACTGGAAGGGAAAAATAATTAGTTATGGGCTACTGGGGGACTAAAAGGAACATCCTAAAGTGTGAGTGCCAATTTAGAAAGCTTTGCACTGTATGAAAAACACAGTCAAATGGGATGTGGCCAGAAAATGTTCATGCTCAGAGGAGCTTTAAAGCTACATGCCAGCGTTCCTCACAGGAATATTTGACCTCCTGTCGTCCGGACACTTTTCTTTCCACCATGTTCATGCATTGCATTTTCTGTTTGTCTTCAAATGCAAATCAGTCTTAATGAACATCTGCTCCAAAGGCATTTTTGCAGCACCTGAGCAAACTGGCTCCATCCAGTACTAACCGTCATAGCTGGGTCGTGTACAGCGTAGCGAAGAGGTAAAGCAGTTGTTTTCCATTATGTGTGTGATTTTCCTCAGCTCCTGCTTTAACTCATTACCCAACCCAGAGGACAATCAGCTCTTGTTTATTAGCTGTAACAGGGAAAATGACTTTATGACTCCCTTTCGCCACTAAAGCCCCATCCACCCTTCTGAAAATGCATTTATCAAATGTAAAAAATTACGAAAGGCCATATCTATTTATCAAATGTAAAAAAAAAAGGCTTCTCTTTTTTCCTCTCTCCCTATAAAATTAAATACCCTTTATCCGCTTACTCCACACTGTGAATAACAGAACAATGCATGGAGTGACTCACTATGTTTGTTTGGTATTTGTGATGCTTTGTTTCCAACACTGGGATGTCCACTTATGGGCAATTAGTCATGCTGAGTGGGCATGAGGCTTCACCTCCACCTCGTCACTGACAAACACAGAGAAAATGTATGTTTATGAGCCGACAGTAGTGGGGGGCGGGGGCGGGGGGTGAGGGGGGATATGTTGCTCATCTTGGCATTATAGTACATAGACAGCAGAGGATTTAACACACACATTATTGAGGGATTAAAAGCAGGAGCTTTAATCCAAAATCAATACTCTGACCCAGAGGTCTGTGGTATCTCCGTCCTTTAGTCCTTTGATAGCAATTATGAATTATTTTCCATTGATTGAGAAATAACTGAATATGCTTTATGGGCTTGTTAACATCTGCTTTATAGCCTCTTGTAGTTTACAAGGTAATCATGTATAATGCTATGCACAAGAGAGGTCAGTCCCTGCTGATGGAAATTACTGTATGCTCTTTATGTCTTAACACATGCCTGTGAACTGATTTTCAAATTAAAGCACACTTACTTTTGCACTATTAAGCATTCGCACATAGTTAAATGTAAAAGGTCAGACTCTAGAATAGCCCATCTTAAATTAAAGGTGAATTAAGGAACTTTCATGTTGTTGCCCTCTAGGGCAGCGAGAGGTAGGAAGGGAAATTATGTTTGAACTACAATGAAGATGGGAGTTGGCACTTTATGGACTGGATTATCTGAGCAATGTGTCTAAATCTGCTATTTTTCTGACTTTCTTATAGGTAACAAGAATCACCCAAAGACAGTTTGCAAGTGTGCAATGGATTATGGGATACGAAGAGTCTCGAAGGATACAACGGCTGTGCAAGGTAAAAGAAGGCTGCATTTAAATGATCCTTGAAGGGGGACACACCTTGCTGGCAACATTTTTATTATGCAAATGTAGAGTTTAAAAGAGACAATCCTATTGATTGGTGGCAAATTTTGTCAGAAGCAGTGGGCTACCTCCACGGCTGAGAAGTGAAGCCAATGCAGAAGTGCCTTAAACTTGCATTCTTTCTAACAGCCAGCAGGGGGCGACTCCTCTGGTTGCAAAAAGAAGTCAGATTGTATAGAAGTCTATGATTTATTGTGATTTATTATTTATTACTTGATTTATTACCTCAGTAAACATTGTAAACATGAGTTTATGGTCTCAATCGCTAGTTTCAAGTCTTCTTCAATACAGCATGATATTCATTTAGTAAATTATGGTCCCAAAATAGACCATAAAGCAGGGTATGCTTTAGGGCGTGGCTACCTTGTGATTGACAGGTCGCTACCACGGCGTTGTGTTTTTGTCTTACAACTTTAACCCTTTCACGGTGTGTTTTCAGTTCATGAAAGTTAATTATAACCTTTTTGGTCACCTGAAAATGTCTTATTCAGCATTCAGTTGTACTTAGCTCCACCCTCTCGTGTCACTTCTGGTTGCAAAAAGCCAAGATGGCGACGGCCAAAATGCCGAACTCGAGGCTTCAAAACGCCGGTCCAAAAACCAATGGGTGGCGTCACGGTGACTACGTCCACCTCTTATATACAGTCTATGGTCAGAAGTGGTTTTACACCTATAGTACTACCTCAGTTGTCTAGTGGTACGGCCTTGAAAAGCTTCCCCCTGAGAGTCACCAGTGTTACCAGGTGGGGACACAGGCAGGTTTATGTATGTAGGTCAATATAGATCATGGATCACTGAGGAGTGACTGAATGTTGAGTGTCGCAGGTGCAAAAGCCCGTCTTCATAGGGAAGTGCATCTGACGCACCTGCTGCCTCCATGAACACAGACACGTCACCACGTTTTAAGTACAGGAATATAATCTCTGAACACATTGAGAGTTTTGTTCCGTTTGTGTCAGAAAAGCCCTCTTTGCTTTCAAAATTATAAATAATATCTAATACCTATTGTTCTGGCTGGCTTGCTGACTGCAATTTAAAATGTACCGTAAATATTGTTTTCTTCGTGAGCAGATGGTACCGGCTATTTTTACCTGATGAAATTCAGTTAACTGGAACATATCATGAATACACATTTTCTAAAAGAGGACTGTTATGTCAGGATACTTCTAGGGCTAAAAACACTCAGCAAAACATTCAACCATCTAAATTATCAGCAGTAAGCATCAGATATTTCAGTCGATTAGACTGTTGTCAGGCCATTAAATAGGCGCTATCAGTCCCTATAAACACCATAGATGTGGGTCAGTAGGAGCCTACTACACCCATTAGTGGGTTTTATCATCTATTCACATGGTAGATCACAGAAAGAAGGTATGAAAGAACACGACAACGACCTCTAGTGACCGTAGTAATTATGACAGAAACAGAAGTGGAAGTCAGGTGTTAGAGACAGTGTTTTTTTTTGCCTAAACCTAAAGAAGTTGTAATTTTTGTTGTCTAAACCTAAGTGTTTTTTGGGGCCTAAACCCTAAAAAGCAGTAGTGTTGTCGCCTCAACCTAAAGAAGCCTTTTTGTTTGTGTTGAAAACATAACATTTCATTCAGTTTTACATGTTAGAACGTGTTGCTTTTAAGTTTCACTTTCAATTTACAACCTAGTAGGCACAGTAGGCCCCTGTTGACTCACATCTATGGTCCTTATAGCGACTTATAACGCCTATTTAATGCCTGATAACAGTCGAATCTGGTGCATATTTGTTGTCAGAATCAGAGCGAGTTCACCACTTTTTTTTCATAGATTGTTTTTTTAAATTTAGAAGAATCACTATACCGTAGTTGAAGTACATGTTATAATGTTGAGTGATTTGTATAGTGCCCCTAAATAACCTTGGATACTTTGGTTATACTAACCCCCAAATGTGTATTTTTATGGCACAAGCCATGACTCCAGATATTTTAGGATTTGAGTTGTTTTTGGCCAATAGAGCAAAATCATGGATTGTTTCTTTCAATGCATGAAATTGTGACAATAATTCACAGAGCAACCAAATGGCAGGTTTTATTTTGGAGGACCCCTGGTGGCTGAGCTTTGCTTATGCCTTGTCATTACCTTATCCAGTGGGTACCCATTTGAGTGGTTAGTATTTCCTGCCTGCATGAAATTACAGTAATAGTACAAATTGTTGCCTATACAAAAAAAGAATCACTGTTACAAGTTTCCCTGACAAAACATCCGTAAATCAAATCTTACTGGCTGCTAACATACAGGTATGATTCATTGCTCATTTATATGGCTTTGAAGGCTGACATTTGGTTGAAGGACGAGATCATATAGTGTGCAGTGAAGCGCTCAGAGAAAAGGGACCTCAAATGCCAACATTCAGACTGTGGAGCTGTAATCTGCCTCCAAAACACTGAATGTCACCACAGACAATATCCACACACACATACACATGTGCGCACACAACACTGCAACACCAGCATGTGACACGGATATAAGGACCAGAATGCTTTGCTCTCCTTAGTCACTCTAAATATTCCACTTTAGGGCTTTGAGGGCTCGGAAAATCTATCACACTTCGCTGATACGTGTTAAGGCACGCCACTCTGACCTGCTGATTACATTTTCACACGGTGGCTACTGAGGATGACTGCATGAATATTCCCTCTGTTCCCACCTGCGAGCTTGATGGGATTATTTAAGTGTGCTAATGCACATATTCTAGACAAATCCCCCCAGGCAGAAATGTTTAACAACACCAACTGTATGTAGCCTTTTCGGAAATAGGAAAATGTTGACAGATAAGCCACAAAATTAAGGGATCATTTCATTCACCTCAGGTCTGTAGATGTAAATGCAGTGTCATACAAGTGACTCAGCAGCAGAGCATAAACACCGGTACTACTGGTGCATGAAGCCTTTAATACGCTTTACTCAAACATGTATGTGACCAGCAGTTGCCTTAAGGTTGCAGAAATGTGCTTGTGACCAGAGGATTGCTGACGTAAAACCCTTGAATGACCCCTCAGTCTACACTGGAGTTACTTAGTGACCTACAATAGAGGACTGGGTTTGTACTGGGAGTGTCCATGCTCAGTAAAGTTGCTTCTCAATCTATCATGTCATGGTGACATCTGCTCTTATCTGCCTCTATAGTTCACCTGATTAAGGTCTGCATTGTGAGCCTTTCCTTAATTTGTTCTAGTGTTACACCAGCAGCATATCCATGTGGTTATATTTCAATGTGTTTGTTTTCCCTGCTCTAACTACATCTTGCAGACAAAGTGATGAAAACAGCAGTTTAACAGTCCAGACGTGTGTTATTTCAATCTCCAAGCAATGAGCGCTGAACCATAATAAGCACACTCATTTTAAAGTGCACTGCTGAACATCAGCGACGCAGTCATATTTGCTCAAGTTAAAGATTTGAATAATCCCGCCTGTGACCTTCTAACAATTATTGCCAAGACCTTATATATCTACACTAGGCTAATTCTATAAGCTAACAGTATATACAGTAGAATAACATTTCTTTAGCTGAAATATTGTCTCACTTATCTCTAAAAGATGAGGTTTAGAAAAGTGACAAGTCTGGAAATGAAAAATGGACAAGAATCCTGACCTTACCTTGTAGCTTTTAGCAGTTTATGTATATGCAACCATGCAGTGCATTCCAGTGTGTGTGAGCGTCTGCTTGAGGTTTAGGACAAATACCTCAGGCTGGGGATGATGGCAATGAGGAGATGAACATGGGTTGACAGAGACACGCAGGAGGGGAGAGAGAGAGAGAGCAAATATTAGAATGAAAAGTGATGCAATTCATCTTTCTGCCAGTCTTTGAGTTTTACACAGCATGTGTGTGAATGTCCGTATGAACTCTGTGCTCTCTGGGCTTAAATATTTGCAGTACATTTGGTGTTTGTATTATCTGTTGAAACTGTGATATGAATCAAATACCTGAGATTACACAGAGAGAGTTGCCACTGCAACAGCATTGTGACTGATTCGGTACATATACTATTATGTAGATCAAGGGTGGGTCATGAGTGAGGCACACAGGTTTCCAGCACATAACTCCGTAATGACTCACAGAGGTGTTTTTGTAAATGAAAAATGGTCTAATAATTAGAATATATGACTTGGAAAAGTTGTCCTGGCAGCAAGCCTATCTGATGTGAAATGCAGCCTTAATTAGACTAAGGATAGAGAGCGCATCAGTCCAGCTTGATTCATAATCTCTATATAAAGTAGCCTGTTATTGCAATTTATCTTGTTAAAAATGTACCTTGTTGAGCAAGTACCACAGCCCAGAAAGTGTTTTTGTAATGCACCACTGTCAGCATTTTTCCAGAAGGTTGTGCACTAATAAAGAGAACAAACAGCCAGGTTTTCTCCTCAGCTCCTCATGCCAGACCACAACTCAGGGAGACAATGGGTTCTCAAGTGGATAGTATAATAGTGTGACTTTTCATAGATAAATAGATAGATAGATAGGGCTGTGTATTGGCAAGACTCTGGTGATACAATACATATCATGATACAGGGGTTAGGATTCAATATATTGCGATCCTGTAAGCAAGGCGATATACTGCGATTTTTAAAATCAAATTTTAGGAAAACTGTCATAAAAAGAACGCATCACCCAACATGTTCTCATCCCAACTTGTAACACACTGACGCTTTGTCAGACCCCTCGGCGTCACTTTTCGGTCGCAGTAAACACGTGCTTAATGTTTTGCATTAAACAGAAAAACTTTCTTAGGATTAGGCAACAAAACCACTTAGTTAGGTTTAGGAAAAAAACAACATAGGTGGCCTATAAAATTACTAAGTTTTTACAGTGCAAATGTGACTTGTGAACACGGGACACGAACAAACAGCTGATTGTAAGGTGAAAGTAAAACGTAACACAAGGGACACAAACAGCGGTCTCCTGGATGAAAGCCATTGTGTTTGTCGGGCCTATCCACCTCCCCTCCAGCTCGCCAAGTGTGTGTCTTTTTCTCTTTAAACTACGCACTTTCCCTGTGCATTTACTGTTGCTTTGGATGGGTTTACATTGTAGTGAATGGAAAGCCCGGTGCTTCTCCTACCGCCATGAAAGAGTGCTTTGTACGGCGGTATTGAACGCTGACGGCCGTGACAAAGCGTCGGCATTGGACGCCCTCGGAATGAGAACGGGCTGCAACACCATATGCATAAAATCAGACAAAAATAAGTTAATTTTTTAATGCAATCAGATCAGTGGGATCTGCATTTAATCACTGTCCCTGCATCTGACATCAGCACTACTTTGAGAGGGCGCATATCTTTGCAAATAAAATAAAGTATTGACTGAGTTCAACTTTGCATGTAAACTCCATCCATCCATCATCTGCAACCGCTTATCCCGTTAGGGGTCGCGGAGGGGCTGGAGCCGATTCCAGCTGACATTGGGCAAAGGCGGGGTACACCCTGGACAGGTCGCCAGACTATCACAGGGCTGACACATAGAGACAGACAACCATTCACACCTATCGGCAATTTAGAGTCAACAATTAACCTGCATGTCTTTGAACTGTGGGAGGAAGCCGGAGAACCCGGAGAAAACCCACGCTAACACGAGGAGAACATGCAAACTCCACAGAGAAAGACCCCAAGCCGGATTCGAACCTACGACCTTCTTGCTATGAGGCGCCAGTGCAAACCACTGCACCACGTGCATATAAACTATTGAATAAAATTCAATACAGTTTTTTTTGAGAATTGATACAGTATCACAAAACATAATATCGCGATACTCGATATTTCCGATATATTTTCTTACACCCCTTTAGATAGATAGATTGATTGCAGAATGTATTAATTCTTCAAATGATTTCTCACTGAACTGAAATATAGAAGTTAGGTAAAACAAATGATTAAGATAGTGAGACACTATTTGATAGCAGACGGAGACATGAGAGATAGATGCTGGATTAATTGGGATGTTTTCATCTCTCTCTCGGAGGTTAATTGGAGGAGGCACTGTGTGACTGGCTTTGTGAATGAAGCCAGCCAACACAGTGCCTCCTCCTCCTCCTCCTCCTCTAGGAGCAGCAGTGCCAAATTGGGAGCAGCATGCAGGATGCAGCAGGTGCCAGCAGGGAAAAAAAATATGAGATATCAGATCAGCAAAGCTAGAGATAGACTCAAAACTATATCTCTGATTCCCAATCTGATCCAGCTCTGTGTCACCAATGAATACAGGAAGAATCAAGGTCTAGTGCCAATCCCTCACCTCCCTCCCTCTCTCCTCCTCCTCCTCCTCCTCCTTCCTCCGTGTAATACAAACCTCGTGATCACCCATTCAGCGGTGCCTGCGTCTGCTGCTGCTTTGGGGGGAAAAAAATAAATAATCCGAGTGTAGCCGAGGGGGCAGCCAAGCCAAAAGTATCCTGGAGACAGACAGACAGGTGTCGCGGAAGTTTACGCTTTGCAGAGGCGCATCACTCCGCGCGTCTTTATTATTGTCATTATCTGGGATAACGTGAAAGAGACTGTAACTGGCGGTCATCCGGCTACCACTGATCCTGTGTAAGTGATTCTCCAACATCAACTCACTAGCGTGTAGGTGAATGTTAGCGTGATATAATGAGCGAGGGATTATTATGATAGAAGCGTGCGCCTCGGTGTCAGGTGGAGATGTGTGTGATTTTTAGAAGCTTTGCATACCTTGATATGAAAAATGTGCGTTTCTGTCTGTGATATTTCTCTAATCACCTTTACCGATTTTGCTGCAAGCTGCCTGATTCACTGTCCGTGTATCACCACAGATGGTACATCATGCCACTGTGGCAGAATGAAAAGCATATGTGCTGGTTTTCAATGAGGAAAGTGCTGCATTTTTTTTTTTTTTTTTTTGCAGCATGTGAGGTGGATGTAATCAGGTATAGAGAAGAGACTAAAAAAAAACAGATTTAGGAGGTGCAGATCTTGTGACTCATCTTTGGGTTTAATTAGCAGAAGCTATTAAAAAAAAATAAAGTCATGTTTTAACAGCCATATGGTTTCCAGGAAAAAACAAACCTTTAAACCAAACAAGAATGCAAGCTGAAAATCCTTATTTGGCAACCCACCCCTTGTGAGTGAGTGCAGGTAAGCTGAGCCTCAGTGCAGTTTTATTTCTGTTTTGTTTTGTAGCAATGATGACTGTCACCTGTTGACAACAATAGCTGTGTTATCTTGGGAAGCTCTTTAGGGAGCCCCTAGGAATACATTCACCCACATACTGGATGAATCAGTCTGCTATTCTGAGCTATCTCATTCAAAGAAAGAAAAAAAAGAGCCAGAAATACAACCCATTCTTAGAGTTTGTGTAGTTCCCAACACTTCGTCACATGCACAGTGACTCAGAGGAAGATTCAATTAGCATCTGTTTTGATTTTTTAACACTTGGGGTCACAATGTGTTTGCATATGTGTGTGTGTGTGTGCCTGTGTGTTCACAGATCAGCTGCAGCGTTCTCACCTTGCCAGCCTCTCTTCTCTTGCTCTGCATAGAGTGGTAATTGGGCAGGTAGTGATGGATGTGACACAGCAGGTAGATGTCAAACAGTGACAAATGATCAAGGGGCTCTTCCTCATCCTGAGCTTTACTTAAAGTGGCAGTATCCACAGTGTTGGCTCAGGGAGAAAGAAAAAGTGGTTGGCAGTTGTTTTTTTTGTTTTTTTTGGGAGCATAGCCGTTTTAAGTTGTCATAGTAGGAAAAGTACAAGTGTTGCTAATAGGGCTGTCAATTGATTAAAATATTTAATCGCGAATAATCGCATGATTGTCCATGATTAATTGCACAATTTGTATCTGTTTAAATTATACCTTAGAGGGAGATTTGTCAAGTATTTAATACTCTTATCAACATGGGAGTGGGCAAATATGCTTGCTTTATACAAATACTACAAATATTGTCCAGAAACCCTCACAGGTACTGCATTTAGCATAAAAAAATATGCTCAAATCATAACATGGCAAACTCAAGCCCAGCAGGCGACAACAGCTGTCAGTGTGTCAGTGTGCTGACTTGACTATGACTTGCCCCAAACTGCATATGATTATCATAAAGTGGGCATGTCTGTAAAGGGGAGACTCGTGGGTACCCATAGAACCCATTTTCATTCACATATCTTGAGGTCAGAGGTCGAGGGACCCCCTTTGAAAATGACCATGCCAGTTTTTCCTCACCAACATTTAGCTAGTAAAAAAAAAAGCTAGTATGACTTGGTTGGTACCAATGGATTTCTTAGGTTTTCTAGTTTCATATTATGCTAGTATCATCCCGCTACAACCTAAAAATCGCAAGTTGCGTTAATGTGTTACAGAAAATACTGATAAAACAAATTTGCGTTAAGGCGTTATCACGTTAACTTTGACAGCCCTATTATTTACACATGTGCTTTTCCTACTACCACATGTCAAAATGTCTTCTGTTGCCCAAATATCGGCAGTACAAATTATATAAATATATAAATGCATGATGCAACATCTTCATTTGTAGAAGTTGCCACTCACAATGTAGTGTCATATGGAACAGCTGGTGCCAAAACTTGGATATGTAGTTGCCATTTTGAGTTAGGTATATCACATTTACAAGTAAGGTCCCAGATTATTTTTTAACTACTCAGTGAAATAATTGCCTTTTAAACTCTCTCTGTGTGGTTTAATGCCGTGATTCTCAAAGTGGTGTCCATGGAACTCTGTCTGGGCATCCGCGAAATAATGTGCTATAAAGTATTAAACTGTGCTGTATCATTTTAAAAGTGTGCTACAGACGGGGACCATTTCCACCAATAAAACAAGTATATTGTGTCCATTACTCCCCCCCATGTTAGCTTTGGGCCAATAAAAAACTCTGATATGATTGTGACACAACTTCACATCACTTCACTCAGGGCGCAACAAGCTGTTCCTGCTGCTGCTCAGCTTGGCTTACTAGCTGACAAGCATGGAGTCAGTCCACATCGTCAAGTGACACTAAGCCCAAACTAGCTAAATTGAGAAAAAATATGACAACAGTTATATCGAGTTTGATTTTTAATGAGAACAGTGACGGGAGACCAAAATGCGTCATGTGTCTTCAGGTGCCAGCGAACGAAGCCATGAAGCCAGCCGAGTTAAAGCCACATCTAATTACAAAGCACCCTGAATATTAGGGCAAAACAAAGTGGTATTAACATTCAAATTGAAATGTGTTTATGTTTGTCACTATGAAACAGATGTGAAGTATTTCGGTTGAAAAGTTTTAGAATACCAATAATACCAATGGCATCTAAGAGTACGAATGGCAAATGCTTGCTCGGTGTTAGGGATTATGAGAGGGTCGTTGGCTAATTTTCCTGGCCCCAAAAAGTTTGAGAACCCCTAGTTTAATGCACTTCCCATGTGTTAAAAAGGGTGTATATAGGCCAGATTTCAACATCCACACATATCATTGATGCCAATACACTTTCACTTTGTTTAATCTTCTGCAGCTTTCCCCCCATCCTCTGCAACCAGTTGGCTTCAGTGGTGGTGCAAGGAGGCTTTTACCACATATTAAAAAAGTGATGTCAGTGCATATTGTATTTTATGCTGACATTGCTTTATATAAAGGCAATATTGGCCAACATTCTGCATATTCTGCAATTTTCTTAAAGCATTTCCGATAACTAATTAATTTGCAGATGCTTATGGCGTTCGTAACGACTTACACTGCTCTGCTTCCCTTAAGGATGTTAGCTATGAATGAGACTCCTTGGTTGATTGGCGTTATTGAATTCATGTCTGGTTCGCACTATGTGCTTTGATCCTTACTTTACAGCTAGTCAGATGGTGGAGCGGTTGGAGGAATATCAGTTTTGGGTTGAGATGCAGTATGTGAAGCTGAAATACAGTCTTGTATAGTCCACTATTGTTGTTGCTTCTCTGTTCTCTCCGATAACTCCTCTTGATGTCCCTCTGACAGATACTGGTCATATCCCGGGGTTGCAAAAACACCTTGTTTCTGCTGTCGTGTGGATGTAGGAAGACAAATGACCTGAGACACAAAGAAAGGCCATCACACACAAAAACACAGCTTGGGGTTTGAAAGAAGCTATAGTGAGCTATTGCCACATATTTTCAAGCAGTGTGGGAGAGTCTCCAGCACATATTTCCCAATCATAAATGCATCCCACACACTCTAAGACTTTGAATGGCTGTAAATACAGAGCTGCAGAAGTCAGTTATTCACCTTCAGTCCAAACAGTCATTTCAGTCACTCTCAGTCTCCTTCCCCCTGGCTGTGACGAAACGCTGATCCAATGGAGAGTGTCTAAAACAAGCAGTTCATTTAGCGCTTGGCTGCACCTGCCCTTTTAGAGCTCCAACAGGGCCCTGTCCTCAGCTCGCCCATCCCCTGCTCACTCTCTGAGGTGATGGACGGCAGCAGAGCCCAGTGCTCTGCAGCGCGGTGTAGGATGTGGTGTTTTTGAGTGATTTAGTATCAGTGTGACGTGGTTGATTGATGCACATGGTGTGTCCTTTGGGGGGAATACAGGTTCCTGTTCATTCTCCTGAGAGATTCATCAGTATGACCTATTTTTCCTGCTGAGGCCATTCTCTCTTCCCTCTCTTTCTCTCTGAGCACTGAGTCGGTCTGAACTCTTGTAATCTGACAGTATTACACCGGTACACTTCATTGTAGTGCCAGTCAAAATGTGACAGTAGTGACCAAAACTATATTGTTATATTTTGTAACAACTGTTGGGTGTGTTTCAACTGAGTAACAGTAAACTGCTTGTCTTCAAAACAAATGCACATAAGGATAGTTTGAAGGTTACAACTTATAAAACAATGAGCTGCAGAGGAGCATTTTACAAGACTCACTTCCAATCATCTGGCTGATTGGTACCTACGGTACAGTGGTCGGCTATAGATTTACAAAGCAAATCAAAGTCATTTAAATCCCCATAATTCCCTGGATGCAGCTCTGAAAATGAGATAATCTGAAACACCAGTTCCGCGTGGAGTAAAATGAGTTGTTGCAGCCATGACTACCATGAGTCTACAGCAAATATAGCACTGGGGTTATATAGCCTCGACAGTTTCAACAATAGAAATGTGTACTGCATGACAATACACCTAAAAGTGTGGGCCTGGGGGTCATTTTACAATACTTTTCGTATCTGGATTATGTTATATTTGGGCAAATATGGTATAGGGCTGGGCGATATGGCCAAAATCTTCTATCAAGATATAGGTAATTTTATATCTTGATAATGATATATGTCACGATATAGCATGTTTTCTGGTAATTCAATGAAATAGTCTATATGAAAAAAACACATGGTAAAGCCTATTTTTGTATACCCCTGTGTGAATTTAATATGTTTAATACTAAGTATTTTCTCATTTTAAGAACTTGAGTGCAAAACATAACAGTTTTAAGTGAAATTATAGAGGAAAAAGGAATAAATATCGCAATAGAAATGTTATATAGAGAAAAATATATACAATAGACATTTTTTTTTATGATATTTACTGTCATATTGCCCAGCCCTAATATGGTACTTTGCAAAGTACTTTTCATGATGTGATTATTTACAGATGTACATAATGGTGCTAATTTGAATATGTCCATAGTAGCTGTTACCGTACATTTTGAGCAAAGTGCATGTGTTGTTGTCTGTTTTCAATGGCTCAACCATTGAAATATAATTTTTGATGAAATTCCTAATGTTTCTGATACATCAGCCCAGCATCCCCAGGATTTTTTCCAATACTGGGCAATTCCGCACATCTACATTTAACGCCCAACGCCAACGTTTAGTCCCAATTCAGGAAATAGTTTAACCTGTAGCGGTGATGGTGCGTGACTTAGGCTACGTTCCAAATTGCATAATTTCCTTTTTACTTTTAGTACTGCAGTCGCCCTTACAAAGTATGTACTGTTGCATGCGGAATGCACACAATTGGGACATAATACTTCATCATAACTTTACACCTTGAACTTTGACCTTCTTGCTCATATATTTGCTGCACAGAGGATTGTGGGTCAGAATAGCCAGCAAAGCATGCTGGCTTGCATACTGCAAAATACAACAGCATGCAGTAGGACATCCTGGTATTTTTGGCATACTGCATTTGACATACTATGTACTGGGACATACTAAATCTTTTTCTGGTACACTAAATAGTATGGTAGTATTAGTATTGGAACACACAGTTTCATGCAGACCGGAGACCTGAGTTCACCACCCATCAAAGACCTGCAATTAACGTCTGCATTACAGTGCTGCAACGTTGACTTTTCCCCAACCTTTACCAAGAGTTTTTGTTGCTTAATATTAACCATACCTCAATCATATTTTAGTTGCCATAGTGCACAATCTCTCCCTAAACAGAACTGTGGTTGTTATGTGCAGATATTACAGAAAGCACGAATTTTGAAAATGTTGGCACTGAACGTAATCTTGCAGAATAATCTAATATTGACATTCTTGTCTGGGGATAAGGCTGGATAAAATGGATGTGCTGAGACATGCACACATACATGTACATTGTGCTGATCAGAGACTGTGTGATCAACAGGAATGTAGTTCTTCTGGTCAAAACAAGAAATCCATGCAGTCTGATAGCCGTTGGTAAAAAAAAAAGACAGCCCGAGAATCTCTGGGAGGTAAATGTGTACAGCTCACTTCTGCACCGACTTACCAAGATGGTGTTCAGTTTAGCCCACAACCTCTCTCGTCTGAGACGGCTGAGCAAAATTGGCGAAGCATTGAACCACTGAGGCACTCTCCAATCAGTGTCACTTAAGGAGGGTTTGTCTGTTGGAATAGCCCACTCTCTTTTCCACTGTGTGCAGACTGATAGCTCATCTGTGCTATTGTTGAGGGTGTGTTACTGTTGCTGCAGGGTGGTGACACCGCCCCGTAGAAGAAGCACAGATTTGATGTGCACATGTTTGTTGCAAATTGTCACAAAATGGATCGGCTATGTGTACAGTCGCTGCCCCCCAAGTATGTGCGTCACTGAAGCTTAAGAGGCAGACACTCTCACAGACGTAAATGATGCTCCATCCCTGTCCTTGACACCACTCACTATAAAAAGAAGGCCTGAATAATTGCCTTCCCTTGTGGCTATACAATAATGGCCATACAGTAATGGCGCATTAATCTCCTCTATACATTAGCAGAGAAACAGGGGCTGATGAAGACAAATATGTTGGACCAGCCTGTATAGACGTGAGAGTGGTATCGATCATCTCATCACCATCACCATCAAATGATGGCCATGATTGAGCACATTTGTTTTGCTACGTTTGCTTACTATAATACAGTGAAGCTATAGGGTGACAACTTTTTCACACCAGAGCTGAGTCATTCTTGCTTATCTAATAATATATGTTTATTTGATTTCAAAATGTAATTAAAGGATTAACCCCCTGTTTTCAAGAGGGTCCTCAAGCACAAAACTTGGAAGTTAACAGATGTATAAAGAGAACTGTATACAGCGTTTGAGGCGGGCTCCCGTTCATTCCTTTGAAGGTTGCTCAGTGGCGCGCGGGTACCCGGATTTTCCGGCGATCTTCCGCATCCCATGGGACCATAGAGCAAGCACACTAGCGTTTCCTTTAACCCCGCCTCCCAGCCCTCGGTCCAGCCTCGGACTGGGGTTCATTCACATGAACGGAGGAAGGGAAATAACTCTGAATATATATATAATATATATATATATAATATATATATA
The DNA here is from genome assembly GCF_015220745.1 of Sebastes umbrosus. Classification (NCBI taxonomy): domain Eukaryota; kingdom Metazoa; phylum Chordata; class Actinopteri; order Perciformes; family Sebastidae; genus Sebastes; species Sebastes umbrosus. The sequence continues at coordinate 13,969,334 of NC_051289.1, forward strand.
TATATATATATATATATATATATATATATATATATATATATATATATATATTATATATATATATATATATATATATTATATATATAATAACTTTGAATAAGGGCTATTCAAGTGTTCGTACTGGGAAGTTGATTTACCTCATAAAATTATCTGTTGAGTTACAGATGTGTCTTTCCCAATGTAAGTCTATGGGGAAAAGTCTTTTTGGGCCCAATGGCATCACGTGACAGACACGGAAGTTGTAGTACCGCCGTTTGGCCCTACGAAAATTTGCTTCAAAGCCCGCCGCACTTCCTCTGGGCTTGATTTAAGCACATTAATGATAATAAATTAAACAATTCAACACAAAACAATCAACAAAGTAACATCATCAAGGACACACATATTAGTATAATTTTGGCCCTGATTATTTCTAGGACTGAAATGAATAATGTGAAATTTAAAGTCACAATTCTGTAAGATTCAAGGCTCTGGTAATATAGTCCATGGCCTCTGATATGTAGGATCAGTCAGTATGTGTGGACACATAAGTTTGTATTTAAACATTTTGTGTATAGGATGTGATTCTGTCAGACTAGATAGCCTTTCCCGAGGGCAAGGTCACTTATCACAGCGGTTGAATGGGGGAGCGTTTGTGAATAGCATTGTGACAGTCTGTGTTTGTGTGATACCAGATGTCGGAGACTGAGAGATTTTCCACTGTAGCTGGGAAAGTGACAAAAGCTCTTTCTTACACTTGTGTACACTGTGTGTGTGATTGAGTAGGTGTGTGTGTTTACATTTGCCCTTGTGGATTTTACATTCACACTGTTACAAATGACTCATAAAGGCATCTGACGGAGATATCTGTAAGGATGAAATGAAATGAAAAACAATATTCCTTCTGGTTTCCTTGAAGCTTTTCATCAAAACGACAAAACACTCTTGACAAATGGTTGAAGTTTATTTTACTGCGTAGCTGTTCCAGGAAATCCAGCAGCGGTTGATAATATTTCAATGTTTCTTTGCAATAAATGGAGCTGAATCTGACAGTAACAAATATTGATTCCTAAATTTTAAAACATGAATGGTTGACATACATCAGCAGGATCATTAGCTCAATTTTGTTTTCTAAAAATTTGACAAAGTTCAACAGCCGTCCGTCACGAGACAGGCCATGAGCTGAACTGGAGGAATGATTGATGATATGCTGAGCGAGAGGAGAGACGCTTTGTCGATGAAGCTATTGGCCCAATAATAGAACGAACATAATTGTCTGGCCTTCTGAGTCATCATTGCTCTCTTCACTGCCAGTGCTCTCCCATCTTGTTTAGACACCGCAGTTAATGGACCTTCTCCTTCTGTCCATCTCCTCATCTGTCTCCACTCCTCTCGTCCTCCCGTCATCCCTCTGTTCTCTCTCTCTCTCTCTCTCTCTCTCTCGCCTCTCCGTCACACCTCCCTCACTTCTTTCCCTACGTCCGTCTCACCCCACAAATAACAGATGGCAGACTCAAGACTTATGTCAAGTCTCTAACTTGAAAATATGAATATTATAGTGCGGTCCAAAGGTCCACTATCAAAAAGTCCACAAATGATTTGACTAATATGCTGTATAGCTGAATATTTTATTTGGATAAGGAAGACACACCAATGGGAGGTTTGCAGCTGGATTACAGCCCAGTGTCGTATACAGTATGTTTACTTTAGAGCATTGTGCCACATACCAGACAGGATGACCCATTGCAAAGCAATGTTGCTGAACAGAAACATGACATCTGTTATCTTGTAACTACCGTGTTTGTGTTTGTTGACAGACAGACTTGTGCTCTTCACAGCTACCTGCCTGCTTTGCATGCTATATGCAAAAAAAACAAGATCTAATCTTATTTTGGAGGCCTATAGTTTGTGGTGCTGTTGAATTGTGTTGCAATGTGTTCCAGTGCAATATCTAAATTGAATTTCTGCAGGGTGGATTGGCATACCATTTTGTACAGACATTCATGGCTCGATATCTCCTAATGACTTTAATGATGCCCTGACCTATTTTTGGTTTGCGGAGGGCAGTGTTTGTTTTCTTGGTTAACATGACGTTATGCATCACATTAGTAATGACCTAAAACAGTAAAAAGAACATATTTTCAGCCACCACTACACTATATTTTCAGACATTATGGAGGTTTCCATAATGTCCGTTTCTGTTCATTACACCATAAGCTTTGCCAAAGACCTATTGATGTTGTAATTCCTTAGCTAATAGAGGTTGATGAAAGTCGAAAATGACTGAATACCAGGTGTACAGTACAAGAGTTCTTTCAAACACTGACAGGTTAATTGCCAGGCGTATTCATGTTCAGCTCAAAAGGAGTGAATTGATTCCACAGAAAACACATCTTAAATTTCTCCGTCCCTCTGTCTTCCATCAGGGTTGTCTCAGCCTCGGCCCCCAGAGCAGCAGTGCCCGCGCCCCTCCTCGTCCTCCCCCCTTGGACCAGCAGTCTCAGCGTGGCGAGGCCAGGAACGATGGGCCGGAAGCTGGACCTGTCGGGCCTGACGGACGACGAGGCCGAGCACGTGTTGAAAGTGGTCCAGCGGGACATGAAGCTGCGAAAGAAGGAGGAGGAGAGGCTGAGGTGAGATGGGATTCCCCCGCCAGCGCTTTTTCTAGTATTTTTACACATATAAGGCGACACTTAGGCTACAGGGTGATTTGAGAGGAGCTGATAAGGAGGGATGACATTTGCCTGTGAGCAGAAATGACCAGATATAGTGGTGTGCAGCTGGCTCAACTGACAAAGACACTATATATTGTAAATGTCTCGGGTTCAAATCTCCCTTCTACATCCTCATACACCTTTGCTACTTTACGATAAATAATAAGAGCGATACTCCTGTTCATACCTGTTCAGGACCGGAGCATTCACCATGAAGGAGCCACAATGTTAAGATATCACACAGTTTAAAACTGGTGAGCATGCTGACTTTTTGCTTGGGACATGTAGCTTTAGCATCAATCTATTAGCCTTATATCTTGTACTGTATATAGCCATCATGTGCATTTTCGAAACCCTTTCACACCATTCTTGTTTTAAAACAAATCAGCTGGTGATTTCAGCATTTTAGACTAATTTAAGTTTGTTTTAGTCTAAATGTTTTGCAGAAAATAACCGTAAATCTGCACAAAATACTTCTTGGTCAATGTTGTTGGTGAACTAGGATAGCTTTACTTGCAGAAGGATTCATTTTTTATCAATTTTTAATTGATTGATTTGGCCAAAAACAATCCTTAAGATCAGTGTTTGTCTTGCTAGTTAATCATGTTAGTAAGGACAGCAATTATTATCACTGATATGTTCGTGCATTTGAAGTCAAAGCTTCAGCAAAACACAGAAACTGTCCGTCCTGACCGATTGTACTTGAAGTCTGTTGCGACATCCGATTGAAAAGTGGAAGCATGCGTTTTAAACATGTTTTCAGCTGTAGTTGTTTCTTTACAGGATTTTCAGCTGTAGGGTTTATTAAGGCCCAGTCAGGGGCTGTAAGGAGGAAGATGCTTGTCTTGTATTTTCTGCTTGCGGGCTGTCAGGTCTGCGGGGTTCAGTCGGTCTGGGCCTCAAGGCTCTGCTCCGGTGTCACAGCTTCTTACTTAACATGCGACAAGTGCTGGCCCGCTCCTCCTCCTCCTCACCTCCTTGTCCTTCACTCCCTCCCTCCCCTCCCTGTGACAGCCTGTAGTCAGAGGGGATTTGGTTCGGTTAACTTGTGATGGGCCTCCGTGGGGGTCTGGCCATCAAATGTGTGGCCAGATCAGTGTGTCTGCTTTGTGTTGTTTCAGCAGGAATGCAGGGGGGAGTTTCACTATTAAAACTCCAGTCTATCTAATGTCACAGCAAAATCTAAAATATGTTTTATGCTGTGTTTTAAGTGTGGTTGTACCCTATGATTTGGTAAACACAAATATGCTATTTTGACTACCTACCAGGCCTCAGCATCAGCTATTTTGTTGTGGAGATTTGATGTCTTTCTTCAGACTTGAACGGTGATCCTCGGTGGTTTTGTGTTCTTGAGCGGATGCCACGAGTGATTAGGCTGCTTTACTTGGAGCACTAAACATCTTAGCGGTACTCTGAGGAGCATAGCAAGGTTGCCTCACTAACCAGAAAGCAGCCGTCGGTCTGCGCCGCTTGAAACTCTACTTATTTTTCCCAGAATCAGTTTCAAAGCAAAGATGGTGTATTCCCAAATTACTGGGCTGTAAAATGTTTCTCCCACCGAGCTGTCATGAATGATCAAAAAAGAATTTATGCCCCTCAGGCTGTTATTACTGATGTTTACTGCAAAAAGATGAGCAAATTAATGTTGATGCCGTGGCAGGCAGACATTGATGAGGCAACAGTTCTTCATAAAAGCAATCAGGCTCTGTGTTTGTAGCCTTATTGAGTTATGAGGACTTGTTAAATGTTTTAAAAGCAAAAGTTTCCAAAGTAGATATTAGATGCAAACTGACAGTCAAATTAGCTTGCTTCAGCAGCTGAAACTGCTCATGTGTTACACGATCTGACATGCACACTATCTTTCCTTCTTGTATTTGCTTTAATTTATGTTTTTACTGTTAGATGTTGTGTGTTTGTTCAGACAGTGCCTCTTGATAACCTAACTGATGTCTCGACTCCCTCGGCATTAGCGCTTGTCACACTTCTCTGTTCTCTTTTTGTAATGTATTCACAGTGATGCAACAAATAATTAGATCCTTTAAGGTATATCATAACAGACTGTAAAAATACTCCAATCCAAGTAAAGGTTCTACTTTATTACAGATGTGTTATCAGCAAAATATACCCCAGCAAAAATACTGATTATACAGATTGGTCTCTTTCAGAATGTCTTATTATTATTATTATTATTATGTACTGCTGCTTTAATGTGCTAGAAACATTTTTATCTTGTAGTTGATCAATGTCGAGCCTATTTTAATCACTATAGTCTTATCTAAACAATGCATCAATGCGTTTTTTCTTTCTTTATCAGCAAAGTATTCAACAGCTATAGCTGGCAAAGTTAAGCCACATTGTTTGTTTCCCATTTACAGAACCAGGACTGTGTATGAACACCATCTTTTTTTTCAGCGCACACAAAGAACAGACAACTAGCAGACCGTGACGTTTGCTATTATTTGCTGAATTTGACAAAAAGTGTATTGGATTAGAATCGCTGACTGCTCCTTTACGTACAATACTTGTAGAAATTAACCAATTAATATATTGACAGAAAATTTATTTGGCAACAATTTTGATTATTGATTAATTGCTGAAGTATTTTTTTTTCAGTTGTTTCAGCAAATGTGTGTTATTCAGACAAAACAAGCAATATGAACTTGGACTTTTTCCACTATTTTCTGACATTTTACAGACCTAAGGCTTATTTGTGATTAATTAGAGAAAAAAATCTGCAGATTAGTCAATAATGAATATAAACATGAGTTATAGCCCTATTTGCTATTACTGTTTTTTCTAACACACCAAGAACAACATCTTTCTATAGGGGTATTATTTGTCAGATCTACAATCCAGAATCAATTGATTGTGTTTTTATAAATGAATCGTTCCTAGTTGAAGAGCACTGTATGCCTGTTTCATCTCTGTTATATTACATATATATTGACACTTGATTTCACTGCATCCAAAGGGGATCAGTGGATGTATGAGTTCAAGTGCATGAGATTAACTTGAACATACAAGTATAGGTCACTACTAAATATTGTTGTTATTCCATTTTATCTTAAGAACAAGGACATGTCGGTCAATCTTAGGCTCCGGTGGCCTCCTGTGTTGTATTTTGCATCATTCGCGTTTTTCTACTGTATCTAATAGATGTGCTTGTTTGTTGGCCTTTGTGTAGCCGATCAGGTTACAGAAAGTGCGAGAGAACCTAATTGCCTTTTTATATGAAATGTAAAACGTTTACAGTATATGAATATGAAAGCTTGTGTACAGCAGATGGTGGTTGCGTGTTTCAGCAGATAGCTCTCTCTCTCTCTCCCTGTGGGTTTTTCGCTTCCATGCATGGCCGACATTTGTTTTTCTTCCTTGAATGAAGTCAGCCCTGCAGAGTTGTAAATTACCCTGTTGAAGGATTCATGGGATAGTTTATAAGCCTCAGCTGGCACTTTAAATGCTCCATTTTAATTTTCTCCCATGCTGAATAATAAGAAACGTTGAAACACTTAACTGATATTACCTTCTGTCTCATGAATACTGAACTGTAATAAATATGTAAATAAAGGGATGCACACAGCTGTAAGCCCAGTTATGGGCAACATTCACTTTTTGTTAGTTCACCTAAAGTTTTAATGTGGGCTAACTTATGATGTCTCTGCACTTTCATGCTTTTATTACTGTGTGAGGGACTTTTTATTATTATGGTGTATATTGTTATTATTTCAAACTGGACAAGGAAAAATCTATATCGTTCCATTAGAAAATGACTCCATAAACATGAAAATATAGGGTTAAAGGCTTTAGTGTGGTGTTTATACTAAGCAGTCTTTTACAAAATCAGATTTTCCAAGTTTAAATTCTAGGCAATAAAGACATAGTATAGTACAGTGTAGAACATGGACAGTGGGCTTGCCTATTGGTCTTGATGTGTCAGATATAAGCATACCATCATCAGTGGCCATTAGTGATTTATGAGATTTCTAATGTTGCTCTGCTGCAGTATGAAGTGCTGAAAAGGTGTATTCTGTGTCTAAATGCTACCCCTGGGTCTCTTATTTTGACATTTTAATATATCCTATAATTTTTATGCTGATGACACACCGCTGTTCTGCATCAAATGTAGTCTGGCTAACATAAATAATCACATGGCTTCTATTTTCAAATGAAACGAAAATAAAGCTGATGTCTTTATTGTTGGCCCTGCTGTAAAAGCATTCAAAAGACATTGCAGCAGCAAAAATGGTACAAAAAGAACAAATAAATTGATTATTTTTCTCTCATATTAAAGGCCCTGCATATCCTTGGTGCATCTTTTCACTTATGTTGTCTGATTAGACCTCTCCTCAGGACCTTGTAGCTGTGTACACATCGCGCTTGATTGACATTTCCCTGACTCTTATGGGTTTGTTTCACTTGTTAGGGCAGGACTACTTACACATTTGCCATTTTCATAGGCCTATTTGTCATAGTCAGTGACTTTGCAAGGTCACTGAAGTCTGTATTTACTGTACCCATGGGTACCATGTTAAGCTTTTGACCACCAGTAGCGCAGAGATCTTTTTAGGAGTGACATATGGTGGTGGTAACGTGCCAAGAAATGTACCAATGCGCCAACAAGGGCAAGGAAGTAGAAGACTGCTAGCAAGCGAACATGAATAATGTAGATTTGTAGGTTTCAAATTCCACCATCTGCACTGTACATGTTTTATGAGGAAGGAAATGCATTTAATATGTTTATTAGGTCTTAAACTTACACACAATGCATTTTCGTGAGTACATTTCTGAATTGTTTTGCCCATTCACACTAGAGGCTTCTCATTTCTGTGGATGTCCCAGGAGTTCTGCTTAAAATGAAGGGAGACTGTACCTGTGCTGTCTTTGCCTCTAAACCTGGAATAGTTAACTTTTTTACCTTTAGTTTATTAGCCTCTACAGACTGAAATTGTTTCCTCTGTTGTTTGTTTTGAGGGTTTCTGCCAATGGCTTTAACTGTGACCCACGGCATAACTGTTTTTCGAATAGTGCTATGAAAATGAATCTTTAGTAACTTCCGTATATGCACCTCGGTTGCTCTGCTGCTAAAGACTGAGAGTGTGATTCTGCCAATTAGAGCAGGTGAGCAGCTCAACCTCTGGCCTCCGCCGTTTCGGTGGCCGTGCAGCTGGAGAGGCTCATTATGGAGCAGCAGGAGACTCAGGGGAGCACAGACGTGGGCCTACTTAACAAACAGCGCAAGCACTCCCAAGGGAGTCAGACTGGGAAATGATTATAGATAGAAATAGTTATCCACCACTGCCTCTGTGTGAATGGTGAGAAGATGCCTGGAGCTCCAGCTATTGGCGACTCTTATGGGTAATTTGCTCTTGGTGTGAGGAAGGATCCACTTTACACATGTGTCTGGCAAGTCCTTGTATGGATAGGCCAATTACTGTACCTGTAACGCTTACTCCAAAGCTCATTTCAATTGCAGCTGTGACAAGTCTATCCTTCCCATACAAATGCTCCGTGGATAAGTCTCAATTATTTGTCAGGTTATGGCCCGATTCACTCCATAGTCATTCTCTCTCCATCGTTATCTTTCTCTCTTTCTTTGTGCGGAGTAATTCCTGGCTCAAGAACGCAGCCCTTTATCAGAGGCTGATACTTTGCATCAGCAGTTTTAATTAGTCAGTAAAATAGTGACTGTTTTTGTAATTCAATTGTGATGTTGTGTTCAGACAAGTGAGGCTGAGCGGTAACCACAGACATCTTTTTATCTTATTAATGTTCCACTCTGTAGCTTTAATATAACCATCTGTAGCAGTTTTATTGTAAGGCTGACTTAGAATATATGAATCTGTACACTTCTATCTAATATACCCCATGCATCCAAAGGCTTTAGCTTCTTTCTATCTTTTTCTTTATTTCTGCTGCTGTTTGATTTGTCTCCAGGCAGGCAGGTACAGGGAGCAAGAGTCACACTGGGAGGTTAGGATCTTTTTGAGAGAAGGTGGCGGAGGATGTCACCTTGTCAGGGCAAGAGCTGACCTCCATTTCCTCCTGTATTTATCCTCTTGGCTCTCTGTCTAGAGATGACACAAACACACACCCACTCAGCTGTCCATATAGAAAGAGGACAACTTCAAAAAAAAATATTATTTTTGAGCCGAGATAAAAGCCAGTCAGGTTCTGTTTGGCCCAAATTGCTCTGTATACATGGCGATCGATAAATTGGTGTAATTGGATTTCAGAGCCCAAGCAGTGAGAGGATATATTGCCCTTCGTTGCAGGACAGTCCCTTTGGGCTTCAGTGCCATCTTCTCTATTAAAGCAGCGCTAAATGGGGACAGATCCACCTTCTGACATTGACTTTCAGGGCAGAGGTCGCGTCCTTTTACAGTGTCGGCTCAGATTTATTAAACGTCCCCTCCACTATAGGGCTGTGTATTGGCAAGAATCTGGCGATATGATACAGGAGTTACCATTCAATATATTACGATATATTGCGATACTGTAAGCAAAGCGATATATTGCGATTATTTAAAAATCTGATTTAAGGAAAACTGTCATAGTATAAAGAACACACCACCATATGCATAAAATCGGAGTTCAAAAAGTGACTAGCGAAAAAGTGAGCATGTCTGTAAAGGGGAGACTCGTGGGTACCCATAGAACCCATTTTCATTCACATATCTTGAGGTCAGAGGTCAAGGGACCCCTTTGAAAATGGCCATGCCAAAAATTTAACGTACGTTTGGAGCGCTATTTAGCCTGTTTCGCAACAAGCTAGTATGACATGGTTGGTACCAAGGGATTTCTTAGATTTTGTAGTTTCATATAATGCCAGTATCTTCACTTCACAACTAGTACAGCTTTAGAACTGGCCCACTACGACCTCCGAAAGACAGAATAGCGATTATGGATAGGATTATTAAGAGGTTAAGTAAAAAGGTTAATTAAAAATCGATTTTTTTACACCCCTACCTTCCACAAATACAGACAACTGTATTGAATAGTCTATGTATTAGCTTGTGTATTGGTTTGATGTGTTTTTTGAATGAAACAGGTTTTCCCAGACTCGTGAACTATTGACGTTTAGAAATCCTGAAATCGTGTAGCTAGTCCAGCGCAGCTTTGTGGGTGGTTGAATGGCTCCATTGTGTTAAACAGACATGTGTTATTCCTTTCTTCTCAGTGTCTAAGGTTTATTTTGTGCCATAATCCAGTGTTGGGTGCTATGTTAACATGTGACGTTCTTTCACATGAAACGGCCCAAAGCTGCGGGAGTGTAATGTGTAACACACATACAGAGAAGAAAAGTCTTAATGATAAAACAGCTTTGTGTGGCTTATCGCCTCACCTCCCTCCATCTTTAGCATGAGCGTGTTTTTATGCAGCGGCCAGAAAAGCGGGTCTGGAATGAGTTAATGTCAGTCTGCCTGTTGTTGTGGCAGTTGTGTTCTCTTGGCTGCGGTCCTCCTTTTGGTTGGGATTAGCTGTGTTGCATTATTGGTGTGGGTTATTTGTCTGAGTCATGTTGATGTGGATTGTTTTTGATGTGGAAGTGCTGTGTGTGTGTGTGTGTGTGTGTGTGTGTGTGTGTGTGTGTGTGTGCACTGATCTCGTCGAGTGTGTATATGCGTTTGTGCACAGTGAGCAGGAAGGACAAATCCTTTTGACCTTTTTTTTTCTGTAGCCACATTGGCAGGTGTATTGCCAGTATAATTTTGTGATTCATCACGTTTCATGTTCTGCCAGGGTAACATTATAATTAATACAGTGCCCATTTATGCTCACAGTGATGGCCATGAACTGTTTACAACTACTGGACTTCATTTCTTAATTGTTTCAGTCTTTTTGCTTTGTTTTTAGAGTTTTGTTTGTCAGTACACCACTATAGTATATTTTTTTATTTCATCACAGCTGATCATGTATGATCATTAATGCAGTTTTAATAATGTCGTCCTCTCCTGTGAGACAGGGCTGAGTGTTCTCGTGGGCAGGAAGGTGAGCATATTTATAAAGGTCAAAGTGCAAATATTCTGCAGTAGGAAATATTTATTTCAAGTTGTTATCAAGTGTTTAATAAAATATTGAAATGACTGTGACCATAGACTGTATATAAGAAGTGGACGGAGTCACTGTGACGTCATCCACCGGTTTGTGGACTGCCATTTTAAAGCCTTGAGTTCGGCATTTTGGCCTTCGCCGTCTTGGTATTTGGCTGTGGCCATGTTGGTTTTTTTGCAACCGGAAGTGACACGAGAGGGTGGAGCTAAACACAACCGAACGCTGAATGAGACATTTTAAGGCAACTAAACTGTTACAATTTACTTTCATGAACAGAAAACACACTGTGAAAGAGTTAAAGTTCTAAGACGAAAACAGGGACAACTCCTAGACCGGATAACGCCGTGGTAGCGACCTGTCAATCGCAAGGTAGCCACGCTTTAAAGCATACCCTGCTTTATGGTCTATTTGACTCTAAATGGGACCATAATTTACGAAATGAACATCATGCTGTATTGAAGAAGACTTGAAACTAGCGATTGAGACCATAAACTCATGTTTACAATGTTTACTGAGGTAATAAATCAAGTGAGAAGTAGGCTCATTTTCTCATAGACTTCTATACAATCAGACTTCTTATTGCAACCAGAGGAGTCGCCCCCTGCTGGCTGTTTGAAAGAATGCAAGTTAAAGGCACTTCCGCGTTGGCTTCACTTTTCAGACTCTGGATTTGCCCACTGACTCTGATATGTCAAATGACAAAATAAGCACCCCGTCTCTACTTCCCTTGCTGTTTTGCAAGGAGGGTTTGAAAGCATATGGAAGCAGAGCGAGTTTCTGATCAGCTTGGTTCTTTTAATTTGCTTTCATGTGTTCGGGGCTGTTGGGGTGATCTGTACAGCTGTCACAGACTCTGTGATTTCTAATTAGTCTTTAATATGACCCTTAGCAGATGATATTCAATATAATTAAACTTAATTAGCAGACAGAAATATAGCCCCCCTGACCACGGCAATTATACATGGGCATGCTTACGCATACTGTGTTCAGTATGTCCCACACACACCCCCACACACACATACACACACACACACCGACGTCCATTTATCAGAGGTGCGGCAGCTCTTTAATGCAGCCCTTACAGAAAGAGTTGAACATCTTATCTGATTAAATATTTATTGAAGCAGTGTAGCATTGTTTGTGGTTGCTGTTGCAAATTGAATTTCCACTTTATAGCAAACCAAATTCAAGATGACATTTTAACACAAACAAGCCTTATGCATGTGTCAAATCAAATCGAACTAATTTGCACCAGGCTTGCCGCTCTCCCTGTTCATGTGGATGATCTGTCTGACTTGAGCATTAAAAGAAGTTTGGCTCTAGAAATTTCCTTTTTGAAGGAAAGTGTACATCTCTGAAGACATCAGTTTATGTGTCTGCCTCTGCATTTGCACTTGACTCTCCTGAGCAAAGTGTCCCAAACAGACGGTGGTTTACGACGTCTGATGGAGGGAGGATTCTGATTTCCCCTGAGTGTGACAAATCAGCAGCTGCGCAGCACCGCCGTCCTCTGCTGGAGCTGCTGAGCCCACAGGATCGGCTGATGAGATGGTGAAAAACAATCCACCCGGGCTACTTGTGGCACCGTCGCTTTCATAGTTCATACACCGCTTATTTCCAGCTGACTGAGTAGATAGATAGTAGTAGGTTTCTCCTGAATAACCTCGCCATGCGTGAATGTGTATATCTGTGTGTGTTTCATTTTAGTCTTTGCTAACTGCGGGTCAAATGGAGGTGAATGGATCACCGCTCAGCCTTGTCTTCCTCCAGATAAACGTGTATACATTTCCACATAGATAGGAGTTATCTGCAGAAAGACTAAGACGGACTCAGAGCAATCGCCTGAACTGTTATTTTTTTCATTTTTCCAGGTCCGCAGTGATTACTTCTGCTGCCGGCTAAATGTCAACGGCTGTTTTGAGTCGGAGGAAAATAGTTGGCAGCAAACAGGAGGATGGTGTCACGCCCTGTCTCCTGAGTCTATCTAGTATTCGACCTCTCTCTTTGTGATTTTCTCATCTCTTCTATTTCTTCCTCTCAATTTTTCATTTCTTCTGTTTCTCTCTACCTCTGAAGATCCTCATTAGCAGTAGCCGTGTAGTGTTGAGATCATGGAGGGCAGTGTTGGCATAGCTGCTCTCTGTACAGAGGGAGCGAGTGATGCTCGGCCTGACAGCAGGGAGACTTTCCTTTTTGTCTAAATAAACGCCACACTTTTCTCACCCATGTCTCTTGGCACCCAGGCCAACAGACACAAGACTCATTTGCCTCCCAAAAAAGCCAAGTCATTCATCCCATGGGCCTTATCTCCTGAGTGACATTGAAGCGATTGAACTTCCGGCAGCAGTGTTAATTACGAGGGCTTGTGCTGTTTGCAGGGGTGTTAGGCAGCAAGGCGAGGTTCAAGTGCTCGGACACAGTCGGTTGCCCGCAGCTTCGCAGAGGGTCTAGACGCCTTTGTGGGAGTTCAAAACGAGAGAAAGGGAAGGATTCTCTGTGGGATTACAGTGTGTCTGAGAGGTGAGGAGAGAAACAGACAGTACGCCCTGTACAAGGTGCAGCCTGGCTCATTACAGAAAATAAATCCTCTTCTTCCTTTTGTATAAACCCCACTGCACTGTGGTAAACCCTCTCTGTATTCAGGCGATGTTCCATCTGTTCCAGATGTCTTGTTGTTCCTCCGAGGTGTGTTTTCTGCCATCATCCCCTCCAAGCGTTTCAATATGCTGTCTGACACTGAATTGTAATGCCGAAGACATGGAAACTAGATGACTTTACATATAGCGGCGTCGTGTTTTTAGATTTTAGCCCGTGGGAAAAGGTTTCATATATTCCTCTCACCTTTTCATTTCATTTTTCTTCAAAGATTGAGTAAAGAATCTCAATGTAAGATAACATTTGCATATAATAAAAAAATTAGGGCTGTCAAAGTTAATATGATAATAACGCGTCAACACAGATTAGTTTTAACACCACTAATTTCTTTAATGCATTAACGCAACTTGCGTTTTTTTTAGGTTGTAGCTACCTCAGTTTTACAGTTAGAGAAGATACTGGCGTCATATGAAACTCACAAAGGAGGTTAAATAACGCTCCAAACTTGCGCTAAATTTTGGCAATGTCCAATTTCAAAGCAGACTTCCCACCTCAAGATATGTGAATAAAATGGGTTCTATGGGTACCCACGAGTCTCCCCTTTACAGACATGCCCACTTTATGATAATCACATGCAGTTTGGGTCAAGTCCTAGTCAAGTCAGCACACTGACACACTGACAGCTGTTGTTGCCTGTTGGGCTTTAGTTTGCCATGTTATGATTTGAGCATATTTTTCATGCTAAATGCAGTACCTGTGAGGGTGTCTGGACAATATTTGTAATTGTTTTGTGAATTACAATAGTAAATATATACACACATTTGCATAAAGCAGCATATTTGCCCGCTCCCATGTTGATTAGAGTATTAAATACTTGACAAATCTCCCTTTAATGTACATTGTGAACAGTTAAAAACTGAATATTTTGATCGATTGACAGCCCTTAAAAATGTATAATGTCAATTAAATACTTAATCAAAGTTAGTTCAGTGAGCTTTAAAAAAAAGTCTGGGTATACCAGTATTTTTGAGCAGTGATGATTATGCGATCAACAGCAATAAATAATAATCAATGAATCATGTTAGTCTTTTTTCAAGCAAAAATGCCTATCATTCACTGCTTCCATTCTCAGATGTGAAAATATACTGCTTCTCTTTGTCATATATCATTGTAAATTGAATATATTTATGTTATGTCACCTTGGGCATATCTTTTTTAGACATTTCAGAGACAGAAAATATAACCTGCAAATGACTCTATAATGAAAGTTTACAGGATTTATTTGTAAATGTATTTATTTCTCTAGCTCCCACTTAGTGAATGTTAATAAGTTATCCAAAGAAGGAGCAAACAATTTGACCTTTTCAGCCAAATTAGCTTTACGTTTGAAATATTTAAGTGTGCTGCAGATTTGAAAAGATTAAGTGGCGTTGTCCTTACTAACAGTGCTTACTGGCATGCCTCAGTTTGTTGACCAATTAGCTCGAAAATGCTTTATTCCCCGTGAAGGCTTTTGGACAAAGCAACACATCAGCTGAGGCTTGTTTGGCAGCAGAGGTAATCTGTTTACATCACGTCGTCGATGACGGAGCGGCGTTGGTGATACGTCACCCATTCTGAACACAAGCGCACACCAAATTAAATCAGTGCTGAGCCTTCCCTGCAGTCCTGTGCTCCATCCAACCAATTAGACGGGGATCTCCCTCTGCTCCAGCATCTTTGACCTCAAACCTCGAGCTGGATCTAATCAGATAAACCTCCATACGTGTATAAAACAGAGAGACTCACTTTGTAGCGTTGACTCTGGAGCTGACGGTGAGGTTCGCTGGTTAGCAAGGGGTTGAGAGAGGGGAGTGTTTTGCCTCATGTTAAAGACCTCTCTGGTTTATTTTGGACGGCCATCGATTATCATTTTCTCCTCCGCTGGATCTATATTGTGTGTGTGTGTGTGTGTGTGTGTGTTTTTGGATCTTACTGTCTCTCCTTGAGGAAATGGGCAGAGGCGGATCAATACCTCCCTCAGGACTGTTCCTGTATTCCATCAGTCAACACGACACAGTGGACAACACACTTTGACACTTCAAGTTTTGTCTCTTCTCTCCGTCTCTTTGTTGTTTTTTAAAGTTTAGTTTATTTGAGAAGGAACAGTGCGAATTAATAAATACACATGGTATAAAAAATTAGCCAAAAGGTAGTAGTCCCTGGCCAAGGTGTTACAAAATGCATCCTAAAATTCATCAAAAACAGGAACAAAAACAGGGCACGCAGTGTAAATGTTGGAAAAGGAAACACAGTTGTTGAAAGCAGTAGTGACATTTATATAACAAAATTGCAGACAAGCAGAACATACAGATAGCAATAGCAAAAAGAGAGTTTAGTGCTGACGTGTATGTATTAATCATCCACTTTTTTAATTGGTTACTGAAATATATATGTTTAGTTGTCTGATGTGAATTGGAATTATATTCCACTCTCCTGATTGTCTGATAGACCAGGCTAAATGGCTAAACCCCCTATAGGCTACAAGTGGCGGTGGAGCTGATATGGATGACTTTATTTACCATTAGGCTTTTTAGGTTTGACACTCCCTGTACCTATTACCTTGTTCTACCTGTTTACTCAGTATCCGTCCTGCTCTTTCTCTCTTAGTCCTTCCATAAAATAGATAAAGACTTTGTTTCAGTCAATATTGTCATGGCAGCACTGCATGTTTGTGTACAGTATCTGTACCCTCTGTACTGGCAGGTTGAGGTGATGGCCTTACGTAGCTGATATGCTCATATGGCTTACTCTCCCTTTATATTAAAGCCCAATACTAATGCGCTACATAAAGCACTCCCAATTAAAGCAAAGCCACTTCTGCTCTTTTCTCACACTCGTAAGGATTATGGACTACACTTAAATCCCCTCTTAAAACACTTTTATGACTAAGTCCTGCTTTTATGTACAGTTACGGATTTTGATCGTACCCGTTTTTAATGCTGTTGCTTCTTTTTACGGTTTCTCTACTGAAAATGTAATCTACTGCATCTTGTAATTCCTCTTTTATTATTCCTCTACCCTCTTTTGTTCGTGCTTATTTTTAGCGCCTCGTGTGTTTTACTATTCTTGTTTGATATGCCGTCTTGTAAAGCACTTTATAAAAACTGCTTTTACACAAGTGCACTCAAATTGGTTGCTGAGATGATGCTGCTGACGTTGGTGTCAATGGTAATTATTAGTTCAAATTAGAGCTGCAACGAGTAATCGATTAATCGATTAGTTGTCAACTATTAAATTAATCGCCAACTTTTTTGAAATATTGGATTGAGTAATTTTGAAAGAAAAAAAGTCAAAATTATCTGATGCCAGCTTTTTAAATGTGAATATTTCTTGGTTTCTTTACTCCTCTATGACAGTAAACTGAATATCTTTGAATTGTGGACAAAACAAGACATTTGAGGACGTCATCTTGGGCTTTGGGAATCACTAATCGACATTTTTCACCATTTTCTGACATGTTATAGACCAAACAACTAATCAATTAATCGAGAAAATAATCACAGATTAATCGACAATAATAATCGTTATTTGCAACCCTAGCTGAAATCATTTATATACTGTACATTAACTGCAAAATCTTCATTTTAAGTACAGATGTTAAAGTTAATGTAATAGAAACCATTTCATTGCCTCAGTTCCTATTAAGCACTTCTGTCCGCTGAAGAGCTGTCTGTCTCTCTTCTCCGTTTCTACCCATAATCCCTTGCACTCATCAAACTGTGGCTTCTCAAAGTGTGACGTTTGACATCTTGACAGAATTCAGAAAACCTAATGAGTCTCTTGGTATTTGTTGTCTCTTCAAACGTAGGTGTGTGTGTGTGTTTTCATGTACAGTAACTCCAGTTTTCTCGGCGCCCCGCTGAAACAGCCCCTGCGAAAACTAAGCAACTCTCCCTACACTTCTCATGACCTTCGACCACGATCTGAGTAAATACAGAGAAGGACATACCAGATCATTGCTACCTCCAGTTCATCCAAATTAAAGATGTCTTAAGTAGTGTGTTATTGTTAGAAACTTCACTAACCACTGTCTCGCCCTCTAATCAAAGTAAAAAATCCCTTAAACTTTAAGAAATGATAGCTAAAATATACAGAAATTTAGATTTAAAGACTTATTTATTACATCAACAATCAAACTTGGAGCGTTCAATGACATTCAGTAAACCAGAGATTTACCAGCGACATACACTAAACAACACACAAGCCAGACATGCAGGAAGACTCTTTCCATGACTTGTAATCAAAACAACCCAATAATAACAGCATGAAGTCGTCCAAAGAATCTACATCACCACCGTTAAACTTTACTGTGGCCTGAGGTGAGAGGAGCAGGCGCCGACCTTCATGGCATAAAGTGATGGGTTAAGATACCTGTCAGCCAATATCTCTGTTATTAATGAATATTAAATCATGCAGTAGACATATTTATGGACTGATGATCGCTGATTTAAAGCTTATAAGTATTATAAGTTCCAAGTTATGTTTTAAACCATCTTTGTGATAATCGTCTGTTTGTTTAAATACCTGCAATCTTTCTGCACACGCTCACCCACTTGAATTAAATCAAACCAGGCTCCCTCACTCTCTATTGTTTCATCAGTTTGGGGTGCCGCTCTGCCACCGGTGGTCGTTTCTCAAGCAGCATGTGTTTCCCAGGGGAACCATCGTTGGTTGAGTGACTGGTTTCTAGAGATTATGAGTCACAGCTGGTGCCGCGGTCGGCTCGCCCTCCTCTGTTTAATGACTGCAGGAGTTGTATGTTCTGATAAAAACTGTTGCTTTGGTAGTAAACCAGCAAGCTAAACACTCGACGCACACAGATCCTCCTTTTTCAAATGTTTGCCCATGGCGGGTTGTTGGAATTTAGTTTATTGCACATTTCTGAACCCTTGAACCTTTAGCCCAGATTACTTCCTGTGAAGTTAACAAAACACCTTATCTGATATACTGTAGCACTTAAAGGGGTCATTCAGATTAATTGCATTTAGAAAGAAAGTATTTAGATCATGTAACAGCATTTAATTATTAAATTGAATTGTAAAATAACACAATTTTGCATGTCAACCAGAGTCACCAGCAGTTGGTTTCAGTTGAACATCCCGTTGCTAGTAGCAACCACTACTAGTATATTTATTTTCGCAGTTTAACTGACATCGGGTGCGTCTGAAATCACATACTATGCATTACATACTCAATATGTGTACGATCGTTCAACAAATTTTTGTGTGAATAAACAGTAGTGTATATCACTTCCCACCAACCAACGTAACCATGGTAACTCGTGCCAACCTCATGTGACCAAACGATGATTTGTGAGAATCACACAGTCTGAACTCATTAAAAAAATGACGCTCAGCAAAGGGAAATCTTATACTTACACTTAAATTGAAGCGTTACAGAGCTGTCCGCCATTTTCTGTTATGAACGCGGTCGTCACTACGGCATTGCATTGTGGGATGTTTATGTCGGCATAGTGTCCAGTGTTTGCTGGCTGTAATATTTCTCTGGACGTAGTATGCATTTCATATACAATTGGTTTCATAATAAGGTTTCGGACATACAAAAAAATCTCACTGTTTTAACGTACTAAATATAGCATGTTAGTTCAGTATGGAATTTTGGACGCAGCCATTAAATATTAGCAGGCATCTTTCATCTACTCCCCAAATGCACTTGTTGGATCAGTCTCTTTAGTCTCTTTTAGCTGTTTAATGATTGTTTTTTCTTCTGACTAACCAAGTTAAACTAGCTATCTGAGGCTAATGTGTTGCTAATACTGCATTCTAAGTAATTGTTAATGTATTGTCGGGCTAACTGGGCTGTGTACTAGATTTAATATATACTGTGTTGTAGTTCCTATGGGGACATAAAGCTGCAGTCTGTAACTTTGAGAAAATATGATTTAAAAAAGTTATTTTTATGAGATGGTGAATATATTCTAACAGTAATGCATGAGACAGGTAATCTGAAAAAATGTGACTCGTGTCCTCCGGTGTCCTCCGCTGCTCCTAATAGTATCTGCAAGATTTCACAGTTTCTGAAAACATTTGAGGCGATAAATAGGCATTACAGTAACAGAATATTGATTCATATTTGATCAGCGCTGCCTAGTTTGACAGTTTTATTGGAGTTGGCGAGTTTCGCGAGCAGTGATTGACAGCTGTTGCAGGAGGAGGTAGAGGAACATGATATTTTTTCACAGATTATCTGCCTCATGCACTACTGTCAGGATATAGTGACAGTTTTATAAAAATAACTTTTTTTATCATAATTGCTCAAATTTCCAGACTGCAGCTTTAACTAGAAGTGCTATGAAGCTATGTTTTCACGAGTGGGTCCCCATGTTGTTTATTTTCATGCACAGGGTGTGACGCACACACACACACACGGTTACCTGATATACACACTCCTCCTGGTTTCACACTATTCCACTGAGCTACTGGTGGTAACGCGCCAAGAAACACAGAAAGGCAGTGAAGAAGAACACTGCTACTGTATGCAAGTAAATATGGATGTTAATGCATGTTTGAAAATGATCAAACAATTGGCTAAGCAAATGTTTTATGAGGAAGGAAATGCATGTTTGTTAGACCTCAGGAACACACACGATGTATAGTTTCTTCCTGACATAAGGGACAATGTTACTAATGTGACATAGGACACTAAAAGTCAGTCATATCTCGACCTCTGTAGGATTGATGAGCTGCAGCTGAATCGTGAAGTCTGTCTATGATGTGTGATTTGTTGAGGAGAATGTGGCGACTGCAAGGTCGAGCATGAGGTGGGGCAGACGTATTAGAGGTAGAGAGATAGAGGGAGAGGACGGACGTGAGAGAGGAGGGAAGACAAACTGTTGGAGGATGTTTTTCATCCGTCCTTGATGAGACACAGGAGATGCAGATGCTGAGAGCTCTGCCCCATTAGCTGCTGCTGCAGCAGCTGCATGTCTGCATGACAGCGAGGAAGAGTTCTTGATCAAATTTATGCTTTATATGTGTGTCTGTGCTTATACACGTGTGTATGTACATCCTTTATCTTCTGTTCAGTATCAAAATGAAGACATATAGTGCAGCATTAATCTCTTGCTGTATGATTAAGTGCACACACTGCATAAAATATAGGCACTGCCATTTTTTATCAGACGTCCTGACATATTGCCGGTGATTGATTGTTTTCTAGAGGAGTCACACCTCCTGCAGTATATGCAACTTTTTAGTTTCCTGAACGGCTGAAAGACAGAGCGTCTGCTATCTTCCTCTGCTGTCATAATCCATCCCAATGTGTCTTCTCCTCTCTCTAACAACAGCTCAATTTTTTTTTTTTGGAGGCAGTGAGCTGCAGCCATGTGGCGAAACACCACAATAATAAGCAGTCAGCCATAGCTGAAACAAAGTCCTATGATTAAAGGCATTCGTGTCAGAGAAAGATGGCCACTAGAGGAGCTCCACGCTGCGACGGAGCTCCAATTACTCACCGAGTCAAAGCCAGCTGATTAGAAACTCAAGCCTGACACAAACTGTAGCAGGGCTTCTTTTGTGATGACTCTGCATAGAGGATTACTGTGGGTACGCTGCTGCTCGCTTTTGGTTTTGTCACCTGATCGCTGTTTTTTTTCTTCTTCTTTTTCCTCCTGCTTTTTTATAAGCAACTTTCTCTCTCTCTTTCTGTTTCTCCCTCTTTCAATTTCTCATTTTGATGGTGGTGGTTTTGGCAGGCATGCTAATATCATCCCCTGACATAATATTCCCCCCTTTAAGCCGGTCCAATAGCCTCGCTCTCACCTCTGTAGTTCATCCATCGTAAACGCTTAATTTCTGGGGCTGTGCTGTATATTATAGCGTAGGTAGATGAAGTCTGGGGCGCACTACTCATCTGCTGGTACATATTAGTGCAGCGCTGGATCCCCTCCAGCTCTACATCTGCAATTACAGTTGTGGTCAAGTGAAGGAAAGCAGCGGTGTAGTCGAGGACATCTGGAGACATGTGGAATACATATCCAGACTTCTCTTTGTCATTTAGGGAAACCCAACATTCATCTTTAATTGCAATTAAATACATAGCCAGCCAGGGTTATATCCTGCTCACTATGTTTAGCAGGATTAACCACTTTTTCAGTTAAAGTGGGGAAGACAGATTGATAATCCAATGACATATTAACATGTGATGGTTTAATACCGTAGCAGCACCACCTGTGTTTCTCGTTTCTCGAGTCAAACTGACCCCGTCGATTCCCTGTGTTTTATCGGAGGCTGATTGTGTTTTATGACTGTGCCCTCTGTACTGAGGGTTTTGCACAGCTGCACCGCTCGGTTGCCAGGTTGTGAGATGCTAACCCAAATATGTTAATGGAGCTTTGCCACTGCTCTCCGAAGGGTTGCCAGGCGCTACCGCAAGCTGGATTGTGAAAATGAAATTGCAAAAGAATATGTTCTGTAAACGGGTTTGTGATCTTAAAATAAACATGTAATAGCATACAGTGCAGTCTGTAAGCATTCAGACAATTTTGTTTTTTTATCTTTGTACTACTGAATTTGAAAGGAAACAACGACTCTGAGTGTAAAGTGCTGACTTACAGCTTTATTTTGAGGGTGTTTACATCCAATGAACCGTAAAGAAATGGTAGCACTTTTTATGTTTACCTCCTCCTCAGGCTATAAAACACTGTGAGTCCTACTGTTCACCTAATATAGATGTGAACACCCCCAAATACCCGAAAAGCTGAAAGTCAGCACATTAAACCCATTGTTTCTTTTGTGCTGGAGAGCGGCCAAAACAATGAAAAACATATCACTGTCCAAATACTTACAGATTGCACTGTAGCGTGGTACTCAGCCAAATGTGGCATATTTATTTATGTCCAACTATATCATTTTCCCACTCCTTTTTAAAGTTTCTTTTATTAAGGAACAGTGGCTCGGAAAGTGTAATTCCTCCAAACCATTAAAATGCACTCCCAGTCTCCAAACCCTCCCATCTGTGTGCAGTCTTTGAAAATGACCTTCTCCGTTGGGCCCATAGGGAGCACTGTTGTCCATGTTGTCAGGACCGGTCTGGACTGTCTGTCTACACATGGCTGCACTTTGTTCGTCCCACTGGCTGACCACAGGCCTCAGACCAGACTGAGTGACACACAACACTTCTGCCAGTCTCTTTTTGAACCGCAACCTCAAATCAGATGTTTTTTTTTTCTTCACCATATTCAGGCCTAATGCAGTCTAAGTCTGCCCTGCTTTGTTGCTAAAAAAAAAGAAAAGATTTGCTGTCAAAACTATGTTTCAAATGTTCAGATAATAAGATGAGAAATAAGAAGAAAAGTTGATATAATTGTTTGTTTTAAGTGCTACGAAAAAAGTTTTTTTTTGGTGATTGAGAATTCTGCATTTTCTTTTTACCTTTTTGTTACCTCCTTGAGATGAAAAGTTCAGTGTCCTTCAAGGCCTTCACAATTTCTCTATGAAATAACTTTTTATAGCTTATAGCACACTGTCCACTAATTATAGTATTTAATAGGTTCTTCAATGCTTTTAGTGCCCTCCTCTGGAGTCTGTTGACATTGTACATTTAAGTGTCCTCCTGTGCTCTGTTTTTCTCAACTTGGCCTCATGATCTTCATGTTTATTCATGTCTCAGGTTATTTTGTGATTATACTGAAAAGGGTGGTTATTATACTATTAACATTGAGTGGAAAATGAGACATGACTTTCGTATCTGTAAATTCTCATTAGGCTTCAGTGAAAGCATATTGTTGGGAAGATGTCACCCTGAAAAATTCTCTCTTTGTAATGCTTGGTTACGCTCATGTGAGACTGTTTAGGGAGTCAAAACAGAAGCTCCGGGTCGATATTGTCCCTGTGACAAACAATCATTTCTCCCTTCTTTCATTTCCATAGGCATCCTGAGGATAGATGGATGCATACACACACAGACACACACTGTTTTAGGAATACATTTCCAAAATCAAATATGTCAAAAATGTCTTGTGGCTGCATGTGGTTTTTGATCATGTTTCTGTGCTTGTGTGTTTTTATGCTTTTTGAAAACAGATTTGCAAATCAGAGAAGAGTTTTTGGTTGGAAATATTGAATTAGAAATGCTCAAAAAAAAAGCTAACAATAACACTTTAAAGCATTCCAATCCCAATTCTCTGTAAAGGCAAACAAATACCAGACATCCAGTCGAACTTGACCAATCTTGTCACTTGCAGCCAGCTATCACAGCACAGACGGGCTGTTTGGATCGCACAAACACAAATAAGCAGTGAGTCGTGTATCTTTGGCGGCGACTGGATGATCGTAATAATTAGCAGGCCCAAAGAAGACACTCGTATAACATAGCTCCAGACGACAGCGTAGCTCGAAATAGCCAGCCGTCGCCTGAGTACTCGAGCAGGCAGCGCACCGCAGAAAGAGTTGACAGGGGAAGAGAGCGGGAGGATGTGGGTGAGGAGGAGGGCAATAATTAGCTGAGCTTGTCATTCTAGTGATTAAACACTGATTTAGAAGCGTGCTCGGTGGGTGCGTGGAGTTAAATTGGCTGTGCTGCTGTTAGCGGCGATGTGACATGCGAGGCCTGGGTCACTGCGTTGCTCTACTGCAGTACAGAAGTGCGGCTCCATATCTGCTTCCTCCATGTAGGTCTCACTGGTGTTTGTTTATGGGCCAGAAGTAATGTGAACACACCGGATGAGCCTGCTCCTGCACAGTGATCCCTTTGGTACCTGTTAGTTTCTGCATTGTTCTTATGAGGAGCGATACGTCACCTCAATTCCGTATGATGATAAATGATTTTAATTAATGCGGCTGAAGGAGCTTGTTTTTTTTCTGTTATCTTCAGAATGGAAGATGAATTTGCTGCACTGCTTTTAATAAGTGCGTTGTCTTCAGACCTGCAGGCTGAGCTATCCAATAAGTAATGTGCCTTTCTGCCTTTATGGTTTCTGTTGACAGTAAGTAATATTAGCAGATACCTACCCTTGTATGATATTAAAAAAGGTGGTACCACTCTTTCATAATGTCCATATTAATAACTACCAGCCAAGTCACACAGCAGTTTGTGAAATAGTCACAAAATTTAGTGTATTTATTCCTGTACATAGACACTTATTTCCCTTTTTTTCGTTTATGGTCAGCACAAAATCAATTCTTATGTAATCCATGTAATTGTGAACCGGGAAGTATGAAGAGCGGCGAACGCCACATAAAAACACCTGACTTTCGCCCAGGAGACCGGCGTTCATGTCCTGTGTGAAACCAAAGGTAAATGTTTATTTGTCACGTAACTTCCGTACTTAAGTTATGCCTCTTCCGGAGTTATTTTAAGCCAAACCACGATCTTTTCCTAAACTTAACTAAGTAGTTTTTGTCATGTAACTTCTGTACCTAAGTTATGCCATTTTTGGTTTTATTACACCCTAACCACAATCTTTTCCTAAACCTAACTAAGTAGTTTTGTTGCCTAAGCCTAAGCAAGTCGATCTTTTTCCTAAACCTAACTAAGTAGCTTTATTTTGAAAAGACTGGAGCTGAAATTGACACGTACGTCACATGTTGTTGGACTTTTTTGTATGAAAACTTACAAAAAATTAATTGTTGAAATTTGTGTCTATGTACACGAGTCAAATAGATTGATTTCATGTCTATTTCACCAACTGCAGTGAGACTGTGTTGTAACTACAGGCCCTTTTCTCTCTACACCATATCCCTGAATAAATACACTACTTTGAAACAAGTTGATTAATATTAGATGAGGGCAATAAATCAAATGTCCTTATTTTCTCTTACACGGCTGTTTAATT
Organism: Sebastes umbrosus; assembly: GCF_015220745.1. Classification (NCBI taxonomy): domain Eukaryota; kingdom Metazoa; phylum Chordata; class Actinopteri; order Perciformes; family Sebastidae; genus Sebastes; species Sebastes umbrosus. The sequence goes on from NC_051289.1 coordinate 13,994,510, forward strand.
TCCTTCTAATTGTGAGACAATTCTCCGCTTTTATTTTATGCACTGTTCTCCCCAGACAAACTGCAGTATTAGTGTTTAATTTAGATTAATGTTGAAGCACACATTACACTGTCACCCAGGTGCATTTGGGAACCAGGAATTGTTATGTAACAGGACAACTCAGACTTACAGTGAATGTACAAACACAATAATTAAATGACCTTCCTTATGCACAGATTCATCTCTTCTCTATAGACTGCTAAGCTTGTTGTTGTGGGTGGAGCGGTATCACTAATGGGCAGATTTAGCTGTTTTATGAGACACACAGTGCATCTAGTAAGCCTCACCATGTACATGAAACACCAATCATGATTAATGACTAAAAACAAAAATGATATCCACAAAATGAATCGCAGATGCAAGTGGGAGGCATGGGTTTAACATTTTCTGACTCATGGCTAGAATTTAGTTACCAGTTAGAAATGATTAAACTTGTTTAAAGCTGCACTTATCAATATTTTTATATTAACAAAGACTCAAATTACTGCTTGTATATGAAAGGTGTAACTCGTAATGATAGCATAGCATCTTGCAGCTCATTATTTTAGTTTAACAGCCCGCAACTTTACTGTTTTGGTTTGGCCAAAGCAGTCAGATATTCTCAGAAAAATTACGTTAGCGGCTAGCTGGTGCGGCATTTAGCAGCTAAAGAGACAGATATTTCCCTCAGGAGTTGGTGGAGACCAAAACAGAGCTAAAAGAGAGTGAATATTGGACTTTAATTTGCCTGGATGTGTTAATAGGCAACTGTTTGCTAATATGCTCACCACAACAATTTCATAATGTGTCAATATGTCAATGTTTCTAAGTTGTTCTGCTGCCCCCATTGTTAAAAACAAATAAATTATTACTGCTTTAATGTAAAAGTGAACTTTAAATTTGAGTGTAAGGCAAATCTCGTCTTTCTCACAGTGTTTTGAAGCTATTTAAAAGTTGGTATCAATGGTGTTATAGGCCTTCTGGGAAAAGCCTACATATGTCTAGTTTCTCAAAACTGAAAACTTCCATTTCAACCCACATCTTTAATTCATCTCAATGGTCTTTTCAGGCCTGAAATGGATTTTAAAGATTGAAATCAATAAAGCATGGGAGTTTTAGTGAGGAGCCACAACACCAACAGTTTCATGTAAGAGTAAGTTTTAATATTTTGTACCAACACAGCTTTGGATGAACACTAGGTGTCTGAAAATGCCAGTTTCCCCTGGAGATCCGTCTGAAGGAAAGATCAAGTCAGAAGGAAAGGTTGTACGTTTCCGTTTTGTTTCCACTCGGCGGGTTTTCAGACATCGATTGCGTCTTGCAGGCTGGTGGGCGCAGTTATTTACTGAAATGGTGGATGCAGCAGTGACACTTATTCTCCAATTGTATTTCTTCTAGATGACCTTTCATCTTTCACCTTTACTTTGCTTTTAGAACTTTAGTTAGACCTGTTTTTAATATATATACACTAAATATATATATATATACACATACACACAAGACATGAATCATTAACAAATGATGACAGGTAAATATCAAATAGAATCAAATCCATAAAATGGACATTTTGTAAAAATCTGTGAAAATGCGTTTCATGATTTACCTCTGGCAGCGCCTAGGGGTCTGTACAGCAGAGGCTCTGTCTGTATTTAATAAATTATGAATCATGGTCTTGTTTCTGGTTAGTCCCTACATGACCTGAAGACTGATGTTGTAAATTCAGCGAGCTAGTTCCCAAGGTAACACTGAGCAAAGTTACATTCTCCACCTGAAGGAAATCTCGCTGTAGTGACTCACATTGCTCGGCTGCACCGTAATTTATGGCCCCATTTTGTATTAGCGACACTTTATTATCCTAACGTGCTCTACTCGGTGTTATATCAGCAATAATAATTCTCTCCTCTCCCCCCTAGTTCAAGTTGGAAATATTTATGAAGTCATTTTAATAAGAAGAGTGGTTTACAGAACATTCAAGTGATTTATTGAACAGTCAAGGGCATAACAAACCCTCTCAAACATAAAAATACAAACACAATGCAGTTGAAGACATGATGCAAAGTGCAGAATTGACTAAACACTCGGGTAATATATGAATGTATGACTTGCCTTGTGCTTGCACAAAAAATAGGAGGACATAATGCAATGTGCACAGATAAAATGCATTATAAAGTTGTCCATCCTCCCTAATAGACTCTTGACACCCCAACATTTGTACACACACGTTGCCCTTCCTTTTCACCTCTCTCCTTCTTTATCTCTCCTAGCACCTGTTGAAGTATGTTGTCCTTTGAAACCTAATTCATATATATTATGATCATAATTTATGGACTCAGTTTGGGCTAACTGTAGATACTTTATTGTTTTGTACTCGCCTGTAGCTGCAGTGGCACAAATTCTGTTTACCACAAGCTCCTCGGGGCACCACATATCCCGCTATACCTCTATAGTGACTTGCATTATGATAGCTATGTCATTACTGTACATTTATTACAGCCTGGGGATATTATAAGATATATGTACAGCATAATTCAGGGTTTCCGCCAGAAAAGTTGTTAGGCTCGACGACCTAGTATTTTTTTAGGGGTTTTGGAGGGTGCTGGGTGGGGGTGCTGAGCTATAGCTGGTCCATCTTAAAGGTCAGTCTACCTCAATAAGTCTGGGCCGAATTTGCCGCTAACTTCAGGGCTACCCCACTTTACTTTAATCGGTAGGTGGCAAGCAATGCAGGGGGGAACTTGGCTTGGGTCTTGAGGAGTTGTAGCATTTATTCACCTTAAAATAGCCTAAACTGTACACCCACTGCACTGCTACGTTCACTGCTATAACTGCTAACTTCATACTCATCGTCCGTCACACACACATTCGCTCTCTCTCTCTCTCTCGACTGCACTCTCGTTAACGTTACGCACACAACCTACACACCGAGAAAGGTGTTTGCTACCTGAACTGTACAACACATTTTAAATGTGTCAAATTTTGTGTGTAACAATGCAGACATGGAATACAATATTAATAAGTATGTTTTCTGTAGTGTATGATCACCTGAAAATAAGAATAGTTTTGTTTTCGTTACCTTAGAATGAGCCGTTTATATCTACATAGGGAGCGGGTCCTCTTTCTACGTAGTTCGCCATGTTCAACGCCATGTTTCTACAGTAGCCCAGAAGAGACAAACCGAACACTCTTAACTTTTCCTGCATGGGCCGGAGTCGATAACGTTACTCGCTGCCGCTCTCTCTCTCATGCTTCACCACTCACTTCCCACGTACACACACACTCTCTACGCACTGGCTCTGCTCCAAACGTAGCTTTCTAACACACTTGGTACACGGCAGAGGCTTCAGTTGGTTGCAAACTGCAACCTTAACGCTAGATACCGCCAGATCCTGTACACTGCTCCTTTAAAAAGGCACTCCACAGTTATTTTACATGTCAAATTCAACTTATAGTCACAGGGAGTATTAGTAACAAGCCTGAATTGACATTTCCTTTGAAAACAGTTTTATAATGTATTTTGTAACTCTTGAGAAGCTTTGTCAACTCTGAGAATTTCTGTTCTTCGAAACTACAGATTTATACTTGTGTTACAAAGGCCAGGCTAGCTTTTCCCCCCTGTTTTCAGTCTTTGGGCTGAGCTAAGATAACTGGCTGCTGGCTGTACCTTCATATTTAGCATACAGAAATGGTATTTTGACTTTCTCATCTCACTCTCAACAAGAAAGTGAATTTATATCCCGAAATGTCCATTTTTTTCCTTTAATTTTTCCCTTGTTAATCCAAAATGTCAACTGTTTGCACTTTAGCAGTGGTCTGTTGGCTTGGTTAAATGACAGCATAAATTTGGATCTCACAGTTTGGTGTAGAGGTGTGAGGGGTGTGAGGGCTCAGAGGTGACAGCAGAGAGGGTAACGGGGGCTATTAGGCCTGTAGCTGTGTGTGAATCGAACTGTGTGGGACACAAGTGTAGCAGCAGGATGCAGCAGTGATTCATAGAGTAATACAGCCCACCACTGTGTGGAGTTTCAGGCCTACAGAGAGCTTGTGTGTAGGACTGTGTGTGTGTGAGTAAAACAACTCAACACAGAGTGAAAGTGATATTGAGAGAGAAATACAGAGAGGGTAGATGGGAAATAAGGGGAAAACCCAAATACATTGGGCCAAGGACGGAGCAGGGAGAAAAGTCAGTGTGTGAGTGTGTAGTTTTAAGGCCACGCTCCTTAATTACCGTCACCTCATCTCCGACTCTCACTTATGCCACCTTGTCAGTCATTTCCTGTTGCCATAACGACGGTGGTACCTGCTAATGAGATCGGCTTCGTTTTCATCCGTCAGGAGATTTAGGATTAAGATTCATCAGCATGGCTGACACGTATGAACGCATCACCACAGTGACACGATGAACCGCTTTTTCATTATTGCACCACCTATCCAAATGAATTACTCCCTGCCCTGCATCACATATACACCACATTTATAACCACGATTATCTCAATGAATGGACATGTTATCCTCCAGATTGTGGAGATGAAATTTTGCAGGTGTCTCACGTAGAAATTGCTTGTCGAAATTGAAATTTCTGTCTTCTCGTCATCCTGAAATCATCATGCTCATACCCAGCAAGGTATCATTGCGCAGCAGCTAAGCCTGTCTTAATATAGGGATTAATGTCTTGATAAGGATTTGTTCAGCATTAAGCCGCAGTGCATTGATGCTCATCTGTGCATGTCATCCCAACTATGTGTGCACGTGTCTGCTGATACACAAACATGTAACAGATGTATGCAGAATGATGCACATGTGCAGCTTTGTTTATGCAAAAAAACATACCAATGGCATTAAAACATGACTCCCTTTTTGGAAATTATTAAAATATATGTGATGCAGTAAAACTTTTTGGATCAAAATGGTTTGGCTATTTCTCCATATTGACTGGTAGAAATCAGCATGGGTCCAGCTATGACTCATCCATGTGCATTGTAAACTGCACGCACACTCACAAACACACACAAACGCAGTGTTTCCGAACGATAATCCGTTTTCTTCTCTGCTCTCTACCCACTTTCATCTGGAAATCCCTGTTTGTTTGCTCCAATCCACTGTTCCTCCCCCTCTGTTTACCCTCACTATCACTCACTCCTTTTTCCCTCCCGTCTCTCCCTGTCTACTCTCTTTCATCTCACTTTCACCCAGTCCCACTGTCTCTCATTGTCTCCTGTAGATTGTCCCCTGTCATCGATGTCTGTCATCCTCCACTGTGGCTCGAGGCAACAGTGTTGTCCTTTCATCATCTGTCACCGCACTGATACTTTAAGGGCACAAGAGAGCCCATCCTGCCCCATACAGTTTGTTCAGACCACTGCAACAGAGTAGGTTACAAGTGAGGGGGGCCATGTTGCACAATTAAAGGAGTAGTTTGAAATTTTTGGGAAGTATGCTTATTTGCTTTCTTGCTAAGAGTTAGATGAGAAGATTGGCACTGAAACTGGTTCCAGCTTTATAATTAATGGACAGACGTAAGAATGGTATGAATCTTATCTAACTCAAGAAAGCCAATAGGCTAATGATATTGCAAAAAATGATGATCTGCTCCTTTAACCAGATATTGTTAGTAGGATGCCAAATTTAGTTTCTGATGAGTATAATGCTACAGCCAGGGGTTAATTAGCTTAGCTTAGCATAAAGACCTGAAGCAGGGGAATTGACTCTGAACATCCACCAGCACCTGAAAAGCTCAATAATTAACACGTTAGAATATACTGTACAGTATATATATTTTTTATTTCATTTAAAAAAAATAAAAATGGCTCCAGCTATATGGCCGGACATCAAAGGTCAAAGGTCAAAGGTCAACTTTATTATCCCACAAGGGGAAATTCATGTGGTCATATACATATACATATACATATACATGAGAGTGTCTCTATTTAACTCTCAGCAAAAAAAAAACGTATAGACATATTTCCCAAAATGCTAGTCTATTCCTTTAACCATGTATAAGTAGGCCTAAGATATTTGTCTGTATGTAGTATACTAGCTCTGTCCAAAGTCCAAAAATGCACCTATTTCACTAATTAACTCATTTGTTTTTTATTTTAATTAAGTAATCTTTTACTTTGGACAGAGCCAAACTAGCTATTTACCCCAAGCTAAGCTAATCACCTCCTGGCTCTAGCTTTTATGGACCGACATTGATCTTCTTATCAAACTCTTGGCAAGAAAGACAATAATCCTAATACCCAGAATGCCAGTCTATGCCTTCAAGCATGAATTGCTAGTAGAATATCACATTTCAGAGAGAGAGATTGGATGCAGGAAAGAAGCCTCATTGATTTTCCTTGCTAAGTAGTTGACTGCGTTTTAAATGGCTGATAAGAGCTTAAATTATCTGCAGTCATTCTTCAAGAGACGAGCCCATTTTTTGAGGCTGTTTCTGGCGAGATAAATCAAGAGTCTGATTTATACACTGTATCTGAATCCATTTTGAACTTTCCCTTGGCGGCGGCCCATAATTCTCTCAGTCTGTGTCTATGCCAGCCAGGTTAATCCTCATTAACATCTACAAGATACTCGAGGGAACAATTTGTCATGTACATGTGTGGGGAGTGTGAGAGAATCACACTATTACACACACTTTCAATCTACTCTAGTGTCTTGCAGTTTTTAATGAAGATTTATATGTCACCACAAATCAGGAGACACTCAGAAGTTCACATATAGGTCACATGTCAGACCCACTTTAAGGTAGTGAGATAAAGCAGCAGCTAGATTTGATGATTGACTGTTGTGTTTGGTGGAAAAAAGGCAGCAGAAACAACCAGGGCAATACAGTACTTGCTAAGTAATAAGTAATTCTTATTTAATATGTTGCACTTATATATATTGTATGGTAAAATTGCTATTGCTTTTGCTGCACACTATTTGTAGCTACAGTGGGTGCAAGGACAGAGTGCCAGAACCTTCTGTGGATGTGGAACTATCAGTCCTCCGGGGAATAATTAAGCTGCAACACACAACGTTTTTTAATGAAATTACAGTTTTTAATGAAGTTGCACTCATTAACGGCAGCTACTGTAGGAGATAAGTAGGCGTGCTGTTTGTTGCTGCCTGTTTTCAAGCTGTGTTGTCTTCTAGAGCTCCGAGGCGCGATCATAATGGATGGAAAAGTCACTTTTGAAGGTCATCCGCAGACACAGCTGAATTATTAGAGGCTAGGATGGATCGATACACACTGTTTGAAGTCACTAACAGCTTTCTGTGTGTATGATTTTTTTTTCTCTCTCTCATTGCTGTGGTTGACATTTAGCTTTGTTGTGTTATTTATGGTTTGACACAGCTACATTATTGTGTAGCTGGGTGATTTGTGACCACTATAAGGGCAGAAGGACTGTATTTTATTTTTAATTAATCCCACATACTTCATACTGATGGTGTAAATAAACACTCATTAAATCCCCGGCTGGAAATAGTCCCCAGCAAATGCACAATTTACTCCTGTCTGAGTCACTTTAACTGAAGTGCCCTGCTGTTTTAGGAAATTATTCAGCCTTTTTTCAAAATGAAAGTATATTTGTGACCTGTTTTTTTTAAAGATTTGCCTTCAGTAGGAATGAATGGCTTTGGGGCTGAGAGCCACAGACAGGAGGAGGAAACAGACTATTAGTACGTGTCCACATGGACGTTTTTGGACACGAGGGATCGCCTCGCTTCCCAGCATTGGACGCTTCATGGGCTACTTGGCACTAGGCACTTGATTAGACGAATGCTTTCACTCGTGGGCTGCTGCTCCCAGCTTTCAAACCGGAACCAACATGACGGCTTGTTTGGAAACATCTTTCTCGTATATTACGAAAATAGGTCACCAAAATGTGTTTCTGAAAGATCGACAAATGAGGAGCGGGAAACGTGATGGTCCGTCACTGGAGACGCAATGCTACGCTACCAGAATGCATTGCACGGCTGTTTACAAAGACAATGAATGGGAAGCGTAGAAAGGACGGATTCTGTGGACACGTACCATAAGTCTTGGCGGGTTTGGTCTTTTCATGGGATTTGTTGACAATAAAAAAATATACAATTATCAGCAGCTATATCCTGAATTTTCAGTTGGTTCTGCACCACAATTGACACTTTCACATTGTCAATATCAAAATGTTAATTTGCTATTGCAGGTTTAAATATTTTCTCTCAGGAATTATCACTTTGTCTTTGTTATGCCATTCCATCATCTGTCATAACTAAAAGCAATCTACACAGTAGTTTGTAGCTCCTTGGAGTCATTTTTTGCCCTTTATAAACTTGCCCCTGCTCTTCAGCTATGACTTATAGAAGGATTTAGAAAAGCTGTTTACATTACAGTTCATAATCAGTCGGTGGCATTTTGCCCTTATTTTCCAGGCAGCCCCATTCCTTGGCAGTAGGAGACAGCTGAAGGCAATCAGATGGGGAGATAAATGGCTGCCATCGAGGCTGTCTGTTCAGTTGAGAGTTGAGGTTGTGAAGGTTGACACTCGCTCATGGTGAAGTAAACACACAGCGTGCCCTTGCAACGCAGACTACGTAGACTGCCAAGTCTCTGATCTGCTAGTGTTGGATCTCAACTGAGTGTTCAAGAGATGTGCCATATCCGTGTGAATGGAGTGTGAGAGTGGGCTTGAGAGAGAAATTAAATCATGCTGGGGAGAGGTAGAGTGCATAGTTATGCTGCAACTAATAATAATACTGTTGGTTAATCTAATAACTGTCAAAACGTCTTAAATATTTTACTTTAACTAGTCATAGTAAAACATACTATAATGAATTTTCAGATAAGGTTATGACATCCTATTACTGCATTAACCAAGAATTATTACTTCATAAAAGGTGTAGCTGACTTTTGACTTACAATGTAACAATAAAAGTAATTTTAAAGGAACATAATTACACTAATTAAAACATAATATAAAGGTGCTATTAAACTGCAATTTATTACATTTACAGTTTTTATTGCGTTTTCATCATATATAAGGACATTTAATAGCATCTTGCCGTACATTATTCGACTGGCTTGTGTCGGTGTGCTCTTTTCATATTGTGTGTTACACAGTTTTGTAATGTCAATGATAATGTAAACCTACTTGGTTATTTTTGGTTTGCATGCTGCACACACTCTCATGGGGACACCTATGTACAAGGAGCCGTCGTTCTGCTCTTTAGGGCCATAAGCTACAGTGTGACCTATGAGTCAATGTCAGGTTACCAATGGAGGGGAAGGGATGGAGTGTCAGTCCTTGTCATCACTGTCACTGCGGTTTGTTTCTTCATTAAATTGAGTTATTGAAGAGATGACTGGCCAGGGACATCCTAGCTCCAGAGCTGCAGGCGACCGCCTCCGTCAAGTCCAAGACCCAGCACAATCAAGACCAGGTCAAAAGAGAGTCAGAACCCAAACTGCCAAAAATGTGTGAACATATTAACATTTATACAGTATTCATTAGAGCTGTCAATCAATTAAAATAGTTAATCGCGATTAATCGCACATTTTTTATCTGTTCAAAATGTACCTTAAAGGGAGATTTGTCAAGTATTTAATACTCTTATCAACATGGGAGTGGGTAAATATGCTTACTTTATATATTTATTATTGGAAATCAATTAACAACACAAAACAATGACAAATATTGTCCAGAAACCTTCTGCATGTGCTGCATTAAGCATTAAAAGATAAGATAAGATATTCCTTTATTAGTCCCACAGTGGGGAAATTTGCAGTGTACAGCAGTAAAGGGGAAAGTGCAGAAACTAGAAGCAAAAGTAAAAACAAAAAGCAAGATACAACACAGTTAAAAAAAAAAGCAAAACAAAAGTAGACAGGCATTTAAAATATGAACAATTTAAATAGAAGGAAATATAAAAATAGGAACAATATAAACAAGGGGAAATATAAAAAATAGGAACAATATATACAGTCTTGACAATAAACAGACTATTAACACAATTGCACAAGTGGAAAATTTATATTGCGCAGTGATTGGACTGAAATTTCACCTGAAAAAAAAATATGCTCAAATCATAACATGGCAAACAGGCAACAACAGCTGCCAGTGTGTCAGTGTGCTGACTTGACTATGACTTGCCCCAAACTGCATGTGATTATCATAAAATGGGCATGTCTGTAAAGGGGAGACTCGTGGGTACCCATAGAACCCATTTTCATTCACAAATCTTGAGATCAGAGGTCAAAGGACCCCTTTAAAAATGGCCATGACAGTTTTTCCTAACAAAAATTTAGCACATGTTTGGGGCGTTATTTATCCTCCTTCACGACAAGCTAATATGAAATAGTTGATACCAATGGATTCCTGAGGTTTTTCTAGTTTCATATGATGCCAGTATCTCCACAATAGCTTTAAAACTGAGCCCGCTACAACTTAAAAATCGCAAGTTGCATTAATGCGCTAAAGAAATTTGTGGCGCTAAATTGAATTTGTTTGTTAACTTTGACAGCCCTAATATTAATTTCTGAAACATTAATACCATATAATTTTGACATGTATTGTCAGACACAGAGGATGAAAAAGCACAATAATGTTGAACAAAGAGTGAAGGAGAAGAGCTCTCCTTTCTGATATTCTCATATTATTCTATTTTGATTATAACACTATTACAAATATCTGACCCAGATGGAATTGAAATGTAGCCTATAAAATAGATACTACAAAAAGATGTACAAAAAAACATGTAATTTTCATTTTGATTATAACCACTACCTCCTCTGCCCACACTGACTTCACATCATTGATGACTCTGACTTTAAGCTGACAGGCGTTTATGCTTTTATGCAATGAGGCATTTTACCTCCGTAGCTGGCTGCAACATCATTGTTATTCTATGTGGCTTGTGTAGCTGCAGAGTGTGTGGGCATGTGTCGAGGATGTCCGAACTATGTGATGTGCATGCTTGGATGCATGAGTGCATGTGCGTCTCTGTCTCAGCACATCAGTATGCGTGTTTTTGCTGCCACTCCTCCTGGTGTTGCTACGCTCTGAGTGGTAAACAGTGAGTTAAAATGCAATAATAGCTGGAGCAAAACACTTTTAAGTCTCCCTTCATGTAGCGGTAATCTCCCAGGTAGTCGCGGTCATTCAACCTCTGCCTCAGCTACACCTGTCCAGCTGTGATAAATCTCTCTCCCACTCTCAGATTTTCTTTCCTCTCTCTCTTTCCCTCTCCTACAAGGAACCCAAGGTGACCGAAGCAAGGACATAGTGATGTGATTTTCTCTCTATAAAGCCTTTTCCCTTTGCAGTCGCTCCCTCTCTCTAAATCCCAGAAGCCTGACTTGTGCGATTGTTTGCTGCAGAGTGTTTTGTGTGCACATGAGCAAATGTTTTGGTTTGGTTGAACACAAGTGCCTCCGTGTACATTTTTGTGTAACTGCAAGATTACACACAAGCGTTTGCCTGCACACTTCCAACTAAGATTATAAAAAAAAAAATCTTTTATCGGCGAGAGCGCCTCAGGAAAATAATAACCGCTCTAGAAATGTGTTTGGCTTGAAAGGACAAGACCACCATGTGGTCTGGACTCCCTGTGGTTTAAGCTGTCCAGATATCATAAATACAATATTATGTGTGTGCTTGTGTGTGTCGAGACTGAGATAATTGTATTTATGAGAGGCTCTATTGGGTTATCTGAGGATGCTTGAACATCAGAGAGTTCACTGCAGCTCACAGCAGCCATTATAAGAAAGCTTTGTAACGAGGTTAAAGCCATTTCACCAGAATGCAAAAATGACTGTGTGATGAGAAAATGCGAATTTTTGAATGCAAACTTTACTAAATAATGCCTGTAAACCAGCTCAGACTCTCATACAACTCAGTGTTATATTCTAATTTAAATTCAATCTACCATTGTAAGTAAGATCTTCAACTCCTGTCAATCTCCTTTATGACAGGATGTGTGCTTTAGTTCTTAAAAAGATGATATATTGGGAATATGAGCTTCTCCATCTGTGTGCTCTTGACGCAGGTTTGACTGCGTCATTGGAACAGATCCAGGAACTGTTTCCCAGGTGGATAGAAAGTAAAAGTGAATGAAGACATTTTCACATTGCTTTTTATTGCAGGCGAACGGCCTGACGTGCACCGTGAGGCACAGTATGAGTGTCCCTGTCGTGTTGACTCTATCGATTTGCCACCCGCACTGTATTATCATAAAGCCAATATGCATGTCTGTCAGCCGTGGGAAGTGCATTAGGCTTGTTGGTTTGTGATCAACACCGATCCGTTAGCAAACACGGCTGCACGGACAATCTGCCGTGATCATTTTTTACCGTTCTGTTTGCTCTTTTCTGCTTTTTATTTGTCGGCCTTTTTCTTTATTTCTCTCTTAAACCCTTCACCTCGCAGTTCTTGCATTGTGTCTTCTTTATTAATCTCTAATTTGCAAGTGCATCACTGCTGGATTGAATCGAGGCACTTGTTCAAAATGCACTTAGCGCTGATAAAATGCGCCGCCTCCCTGCTCTCTGTCATTAGCGGTCGTTGTGGGGCTCAAATCAAAAGTGCTGTGCAGTTACAAACACCCTCCTTTCTTCAGGCTGCAATCAATAGCTTTCCGTCTACATTCCACACTGCCTTCTCTTCCCCCAAATCACCTCTGACCAAAAGCTGCTTTCCCCGGACCTGAAAATGAACCACGGTGGTGGGTGTCACACAACCATCAGTCACACTGCAGCTGTGTGTATATTTGATTCTGTCTCCATGTCTGTGTATGTGAAGTTGACATGCCCTCCTCCTGCTGCTGTTGCCAGTGTGTAACAGATTGATTTAATGTGTGTGTGTGTGTGTGTGTGTGTGTGTGAGAGAGAGAGAGAGAGATGACTCTATGTTTGAGCCTATGTATGCGACGTGTATGCATCAGTGTGGGTGTGTGGTGTAGTGTGACAAGTGTCAAATCTGTCATGGATCCACTGAGACTATGCTTCGTCACACCAACCTACACACACACGCTCACACACACACACACACACACACACACACACACACACACACACACACACACACACACACACACACACACACACACTATACGGTACAGAAGGTGGGCTGTGGCTGTCAGTCAGGCTCCCTCAGAGTCTAATAGGGATCTGGAGTCCCGGTCAGTACAAGAGCCCCCATTATGTCAGAACCACAGCCAAACCTCCCCCGTCCCCTGTAATTGAATTGGCATCTCCCAAAAATAACTCCCTCCTCTTTTCTGCTTGGTTCAGCCCTAATTATTCCTCTCTGTCTGTCTTATTCCTCTTTATTTTCCCTGCATGCAGCTCTCCTCTCTCATCACAGGGGAATTCGGTGAACGATGCTCTTCTGTAGCTCTGCGTCTTTGTTGCCACAGAAATAGCCACTCGTTCCCTGGCGGCCATCCCTTGGCCTCCTCTTAATATACAGCAGCACGTCCTCTCTCGCACCCGGCATTCGCGGCTAATATGCACCGCACAGCATATTGCTGCCATACAATTGTAGCTAATATTATAACTGAAGGGTGAGCTGAAGCACCACAAGCTGCTGATGTAGATTGGGATTTTAGGAGGGTTTTAAAATGCTTATTGTTTAATTTTCAAGAATGCATAGCTGTAAATGTTAAAAAAAGAAGCTGTTATGGAAATATCCTGGAAGTAAACTCTTTGTAGATATAGATATATAGATACGTTTTCAGTTTTAAACCTGTATGAACAGGGGTTACATTTAAAGGACCAGTGTGTACAAATTAGGGGGATCTATTGGCAGAAATGTAATATTAATAAGTATGTTTTCTTTAGTGTATAATCACCTGAAAATAAGAATCATTGTGTTTTCGTTAACTTTTCCTGCTTGGGCCGGAGTCGATAATGTTACTCGTTCCCGTCGCTGCCGCTCTCTCTCTTGCTTCACCACTCACTTCTCACGTACTGGCTCTAGAGAGGGCCATTCGTGTTTTCGTGTCGGCCACCGTAGCTCTTCAACACGCTTGGCACACCGGAGAGGCTTCAGTTGGTTGCAATCTCCTCACCTCACCGCTAGATACCGCCAGATCCTACACACTGGACCTTTAAAAGAGTATATATAATAATATGGAAACGGGAATATAACTGCAGTCTCACTCATAACACTCGCATTGATGAAACATGTTTGCAGCATATTGTAGACCGCCGTTGTTTCCTTGTGGCAACCCAACAACAGATTGACTCTCCCATTCTCTACAAACAGTTCATTCCCCCCGGATGGAGGCACTGGTGTTGGATGTGTGCTCAGTAGCCGCTGCCATTCCCTCCCTTTTTCCTCCTCACTTGGCATCCCTCGGTGTGGTTGACACTTAAGCCGCATTCTTGGCACATTGGGTTTGATTTTTTCTGTGTGAATAGAGATTATTCAGCAGAGAGAAAGAACAATCTGCGCCAGTTACTGGGGCAGCTGCTAATCTGAGACGGAGCTGGAGAAATGGGTTGAAGGGATGAAAGGGCGGAGAAGTGGCATGATGGAGCTTCGGTAGAGGGTTTGATGAAGTGAGTGACAGGGATTGAGGTATGGATTAAAGGAGGTAGGGATCTGTAGGAAGATTCTGATTTGCAGATCGAGGAGGTATGAAATTCAGTTTCCTATTTTGCCCATCTTCTCTCTTGACACGGAGGAAATCATTTGCACTGCTCCAGTTTCAATTTTCTGAAAGACGTTTGTGTCCATTGCAGAGAGAAGGGACGGTCAAATTAAATGCATATTCCTCCCTTTGAATTTAATCTGTCAATAATGAGTAACTGGAGGGTCAAAACAATAACACCAGAATGCAAAAATGAATTCCCTCACTCCTAAATTATCTCAGCACCTTGCTGAGGTAGCAGGAAACCGTCTACGCACATTATTTCCTCCCACTCTTTATCTCTCTCTCATTTCCTCACATAGTTGCCACGCAGGCAGGCCGTTCTGATTGGAAACGTTATCAGCGGAGCACACATTTGACTTGGATTGTTTCCCAAAGTGAGGGCTCATTATTGGCCTGTTGGATAATCGTCGCCAGCCAAAGTTGATTTGGAGAGAAGTCTCCCCGTCGCCCAGAGGCTTTATTCTAGCTCAAGGTTCACGGAGAGGAGAGGAGAGGAGGGAAAAGGGGGGGGGGAATAAAGAGGCTGCCGACGTATAGAGCTGTATAGCTGGAGTGCGTAATGCACAAAATCACACACTTACAGGCTTGGATTGATGGTAGCACAGGTTTAAAAGGCATCAAAAAATCACAGATTCTCAAGGAAAAAAAGGGGGACAGAAAGCGCTCGAGTACAGAGGGGTACATGACGGAGATGAAATCATGAGAAGAGATGAGGAAATGAAAGGGGTTGAAGTGCGAGGAATTGAAACTCAGTATGAGGTTGAAAGGAAGATGGGAAAGAGTTATTAGTGAGCGTGACATTATCTTAAACCAGTGGTATTCTGATAATCTGCCCGGCAGCTGTGTGTAATTGATTCTTCTTCCACATATAGCCTTCAATAATTGCTCTGACTTTGCTGTAAAGCTGTGGGTAAGCTCAACATTAAAAATATCAATATTAACACTCCCGGTATATGCATACACTTTGATAATGTTATCACTCTATGTGTACACTTACTGTAAGAACCAAAAGTGAGCATAGGTGCCCACTTTTATAATTATAATCAGATTATACCAGGGCTGTCAAAGTTAACGTGATAATAACTTAATAACACGACTTGCGATTTTTATGTTGTAGTGGGCTCAGTTTTGAAACTACAGTGAAGATATTGGTATCATATGAATCTAAAAAACCTAATGAAACCATTGGTACCAACCATGTCATACTAGCAAAGGAGGTTAAATAACGCTTCCAATTTATGTAAACATTTTGGCGAGAAAAACTGGCATGGCCATTTTCAAAGGGGTCCCTTGACCTTTGACCTCAAGATATGTGAATGAAAGTGGGTTCTATTGGTACCCACTGGTTTCCCCTTTACAGACATGCCCACTTTTTGATAATGACATGCAGTTTTGGGGCAAGTCATAGTCAAGTCAGCACACTGACACCCTGACAGCTGTTGTTGCCTGTTGGGCTGCAGTTTGTCATGTTATGATTTGAGCATATTTTTTATGCTAAATGCAGTACCTGTGAGGGTTTCTGGACAATATTTGTCATTGTTTTGTGTTGTTAATTGATTTCCAATAATACATATATACATACATTTGCATAAAGCAGCATATTTGCCCACTCTCATGTTGATAAGAGTATTAAATACTTGACAAATCTCCCTTTAAGGTACATTTGAACAGATTCAAAAATGTGTGATTAATTTGCAATTAATCGAGATTAACTATGGACAATCATGCAATTAAAAGCAAATTGGAAGAAGCCATTGGAACAATTAATAAGAAATAATTGGAATAATTAATTACTTATCTAATCATTTTGTCAATTTGGTATTAAGTCTCAGCTGGACCTATAGATCAGAAGCACTTCCTTCATCTTTCTCATGTTGCCTGCATCATAGTACTTACACGGACCGGGCCTTAGCGTCCTTACGGGGTCAGCACCATCACGTCACGGAAAGGTATATGTCCCTGTGTGTCTTTTATATGTGTGCATGTGTTCAATCATTCATGCATGCATGCACACCTGCATATATATATATATATTTTTTCCCATAGTGTTTACTAACATGCCTCTTAGCTCAACGGGCTGGAAAGCCTGCAGGGTTGACGTGACGCATGTGAAGAGATGGAGCAGGTCTTTATGTGTGCCTGGTGAGGCTGCAAGAATGAGTCCCTGTGGAAAAATTTAGCAGGGGGTTCAGGAGTGGTGGTTAGTGTACTCCAACCTCAGGTAATGCTGTTATGCACAAATATAATGCACATATATTGTTTGGGACATACAAGGCAGAACAGCTAAGAATATACATTGCATATAATCATGCAGGAGGACCAGCATGAGCAGTTGGCTGTCACACACAACACTGACATTTAACGAACTGAATACTTCTGGGATTTATTCTTGCGGTGACATTATGTGAGATCTGAGTGTATGCTTGTGTGTGTGTGTGTGTGTGTGTGTGTGTGTGTGTGTGTGTATGAATGTCTTAGTTCATTTCAAGTGTGAGAGAAATAGAGAGGAAGGGAGAGCAACACCAGCAGCGGTATCACACCATCGCTGTTGTGGTCACCTTGAGCTTCTCATACACTACCTGCAGAATCATAGGCAGACCGTCTAAAAGGAAGAGAAGACATATTGCGCATAAAAAAACATCCCACTGTGCCTGATATTCGATACATATTGAAGATGAGAGAAGCGAAGAACAGAGAGAAAATTGAGCACGTCTGTGTTTCCTCTTTATTCAGTGCAGTGGATGAATAAACCACACCAAGGGCAACCACAGAAAAATGAACATGATTAATAATGTATGCTGTATAAATTAGCCACATTCTTTTACAAAATACCCTGAAAAGCTTGAGCTCAATGTCTAAAACTAGTTTTTTTTTTAATATCAAAGTCAAATATGAAAATAATGTTTCAAGAGAGTTCAAAAGAGAGTTTTTAGCTGCGCTAGCGGCATGGCTCTGTAGGGATGGCTATGTTTGTCTGTCTGTGACACAATTGTCATTGCGAGCATGTTGGCATGCTGATGTTGAGCATTTAGCTCAAAATACTCCAGTCTGACACAGCTGCTAGTATGGCTGGAGACTCGTAGTCTTGATTACAGTGTTTTACATTAGTATTCACCCTACCAATTCTTCCACGCCTTAGTCCGATATAGTATAATATGCAGCATTGATGTTTATTCCTAACCTCTCATCATTCTACCTTGTGCTGTATCTCCTGGTTTATTAGCTTACCCTGGGCAGATGTGCTATTATTCATTTTCTCTTTAATGTGTAATGCCATTCTGGGTCTATTTCCTTATCATTAGTTCTTTTGTACTTGGTGGGAATTCGATTTACAGTTTGAGGACATTTATTACTTTCTTTCCCTTTGGCCACAGGGAAAAATAGAAAAGTATAAAGACTCACTGTAATTAATTTACTGATTGCTGTTGGGAAATTTTGTCTCTTTACTACCTGCTCCCATTGAGGTTTTGTGAAGTAAACTTTTCTTTGTGTTTTTGCTGATGAAAATAGTTTTGGATATAGAGCTGTCCCCTCTTATGCCTAGTACACACTACACGATTTTAGCCCTGATTTGCCGATCCCCAACAGTTTTTGTAGCTCCCAAGATCAGAGCCCCAGATCAGAGGCAAATCGGCGTTGTCTCGCTGCTCACACATCGGCGCTCGAGCGTCATGTGTGAACTTCTCAAAGACGCAAGCCAATGCCTCGCAGACACATTCCAGGTATCTAGCATGCTAAATATCTGGACCTGTCGGGGGATCCAGCCACGAGCTACAGCCAATGAGAGCACCAGACATGGGTTGAGGGTAAACCTGGGGGAGGAGGGGGATCGCCTGTAACAATAGGAACTTACTGTATGTCTTGCATTTGCAACACAGAGCAAAGTTCTTGTTGCACCTAGAGGAATATTATAGTAAAAAAGAACGTGGAAACCAGTGTAAACAGGCTATTTTGTGAATACATGAGCCAACAACATCGGCAATGCGTCTCGCGTATGGGATCACGTCATTTACCGTGTATTTCTCACGTGTGTTTTCGTGACAAAACATAGTTTGGAGACCTCATCGGGGATTCCTCCTGGTGAAAGATCTTGTAGTGTGTGACCCCCCTGTCTCCAGTCAGTCATGTAATGTGTTTTTTATGTTTTTTTCATGCTGAATGACTTATTTACAGGAACCTTATGAGCACATTGGGTTAACATAAGATTTAAAGTGGTGCTTTTGTGTGATTCTTTGTGGAGAAACTCAGTCTTACAGATCTGTCGATTAAATCAACTAATCAAAAATCGTATGAGTGTTAGTCGACTAAGAATTACTTTGGTCGAGGACAGCCTTATATATTACACATTTGTCTTTAATGTTGAAGTTGTCAGGATGCTGTTCTTTTGGTAAGATGTCGCTGCTAAACATCATCTCATGGGGACATTTTCATTAAATATAAATAGAAGTAAAAAAACGGATGTTGATCCAGACACTTGCGGCAATAAAAATGAGCAATAACGTCTGGAGCCTCACTGTCTAACCTGCGAGTGTTAATGGCAGAGTCCTCCAGATGTCAACCAGGAGAGTTTGGAGGAAGATGACAGGCTGCGGTGATTATATCTCTCCATCACTTCGAGTCACTCAGCCCGTGATTTTACAGATGGCACCGGTTGGAGAAAATTACCTTGTTGGCCCAGTCTCAGCTCAAAACGCTCCACTGTTGTCAGAGATATACTTACACGCATTTTCTGGAGTTGGCCAGAACTACTATTTGTCAAACCTCTTGTGGATGAGAGTGTAATGTACAGTTGAAATAAGTTGTACTTTGCAGTGTGAAAGGGATTTTAGCACACATCATCCTGCAGGAGAACTGGGTAGACTACTTTATCTTCCTTAGCCTGTTTTTCAAATTGTAGTTTCAGGGCTGCCTGTTTTGTGACTTAACAATATTTTAAATTGACAAATATATACAAATATTTTCCTCCAGATGAGAGGAATGACCCTTCTCCACCTACAAGCATTTCATCCCAGCTCACCAGTCTCCCAACACCTGCACCTTAATCAACAGCTTGCCGACAATCCTAATAGCCGAACGCCAGAAACTCTACCTTGAAATTTATGACCCACGTGCCAGTCTGCCACTGCATTGCAGAGGAGAAAGAGGGTTGAGATTGTCTACAGTGGTTCTCTCTGCTCTCTCTTGGAGCTTGCCTTCAAGTTGGATGAAGTGTGTGTCTTCACCCGGTCGGGGTCCAAATGCAAATTTTGCGCTTCGATTGAGCCAAGATTTGCTCCCGTTCGCATTGCTTTTTTCACCCCAGGAGCAGATAAGGATGCACAAACGGTGTTTGTAAAGATAGAAATGCATGCATGCACATATAACACACACTCACAGGCAAATACACACAACACAGTGTGTTAATGTGTCACTTCAGGCCGAATAACAGCAGGAAAGGATCCCTACGTACAGACTTAACAGAGTGCACACACACACAGTAGGTGATTTGAGGGGGAATGGCAGAGGATGCCATCCCCCTTGATAGCAAAATTACCAAAATGCATCACCTTTGTTAACCCTCCACCCCTCTCCCCCCTATCTCTTACTACAGTAGCAGGAGAGAGTGCAGGGGCAGAGGGGTTGTTTGGTTGAATATGCTAGTCTAGTGACTCATTGATCCTTTATCTGGCATGTTGTGTTTGTGCATGTTAGAATCTATGGCCTCGACCATGGCTCTGAAACATCAATAGCCTCCACCGAGTGCTGCTGCGCCGCGTTCCGGTTGGGACGCCGGAGCTGATCGCGATGATTCCACCAGATGCACCACGCCGGGTTTCAGAAGCGTCCCAGAAGTGGCTTTCACTGTGCTGTGTATTGATAAATCCATGGCGCTGTCCATGGTGCTGAAGTAGCAGACGTTAACAGTAGGGGGGGCGGCTACTGCTACCACCTACTGCACACACACACACACACACGCACACACATACACACACACATCTATTGACACAGAAACAAGAAAGCAACATCTTCACACTTGAAATTGCCCACTTTCAATTAAAAGCACCTTTAGCGCTTGCAAAGCTCTCGATCAATTCACAATTACCGAGTGGATCTGGCTACTGTACATTTGAAAATGCATGTTGATTCCGATCAATAAAAACACACATGAACACACACACATGCACACACTCCTTTCACACAGGTGTGCTCCCACATCTCTCTGCTCCAGGGCTGTATGATTTACTGGTGTAATGGTGAACAGTAGATGCTGGTGTTGTGGGTTTCCACTGCGGCAGGCGGATCAAAGCACTGATCAAAGACTCTGCTATATTGTATGCTCATTTTCTCCAGGATCTTCCCCTCGGCTACTAGCACTGGATTAACAATACTCCAACATGGCTCCCTTTCTTTCCTACAGTATGCTACGTCCTTGTTTCCTTCTTGGTTGTAGTGCACGGCTCTACACTCAGGAGGAAAAATAATACTATATATAGCAAAAAGACATTCTCTGCACCTGGGTACTGTATATCCACTGTTTTTGTGTGAGGTCCTCTTGTGTGCATTGATACACATCCCTACCATGTTTAAAAATCCATATGCAATCAGTGTAAAAAAAACATTTAACAACACCCTGCGTGGTTTTAAGCAGGGTTTGATTTACGGCATTTCAGATTTTTACAGTCCCTCACTATGTGCTTAATAATTACTTACATTCCTCACTGTACGCTGCTCTCTAGGGTTGTTTGATGTGCACAAAACTCAAAAGGTATGCAGTATTATGCCTTAATAGTTGTTTAATTTGAAGATTCTAATTAAGTTTTCCTGTTATTTACTATTCTGATGCTCATTCTTTGCTTACAAATTCAGCTAATTTCATCCCCAGAAGGATTTTCTTTTTTCACCATAGTCTAATGTGGCTACAGACTTCTGTTGTGACAGCGTTGTTTACTCAGTGATGAACATTCTCCCGTCTATCACTCTGTCAGAGATACTGCCAGTATGCCATCTTCAACCCGGTCTCATGAGGATGCATTTTAGGCTTTTTGTGTGTCATTTGTACGCCGCTTTTCGTGGTTAATTTTTACGCTGTGCAACAAAGCAACGGTAACGTCTGTAGTTAGGTTTAGACAACAAAACCACTCACTTAGGTTTAGGAAAGACATCATGGTTGAGCTTAAAAAAAGCTAAGTAAAATACGTACGGAAACAACATTACTTCGTCACTAACGTAACAAAACACCGGTCTCGAACACCGGTCTCCTGGTAAAAAGTTGTGTGTGTGCGCTGTATTTACACAATCAGTATATATACAGACTACATGGCGTACAAATGACACGCCAAAAACAAGCAAGGCGTTCTTATTGCACGCATTATCATGTCATTCATACTGTAAGCCTTTTCATGTGAATGGGCTGGCCGTTTTATAATAAATCATCAACCACATACATCATATTGGTGTTTTAGCAGTATAAAGATATGAATTTAGTTGAATCAGTCACAGAGGTTGCATTATGTGTATGAACCTACAGCCTCATATGCAACCAGAAGATTTAATTGGTCTCTCTAAATATCCAACTAATCACTTTTAGCATAAAATTACATTTTCTAAACACAATAGTGTTTACTTTGCACCTGAGCGGATTCATCAGATTGTTTTTCATTTGTGAGGCGGTCAGCAGTGCATCAAGTGTGAGAGCTGTAACTCTTAATCACTGCTCTGAGCAGGAGAACAGCTGCTGAGAGGGCGATACATCATTTACAAAAAAAAATGCAATTGTTTTCGTTTGCCGGCCAGGCTGCAGCTGGACTTCGAAAATGCCATTATCTTGATTACAAATCTGGCCATAACATAATTCAACTTCACCTGGAAAACTTCAGCCAGTCTGTTTGTCAGCTGAAAGAGAGAAAATGGAAAGTAAGGAGCAGGAGACATGAGGCGACTATGTTAGTAGATCGCTAGCAGAGAGAGAAAGTGAGAACGGAGGAGCAGGGCAGGCTTGATGGAAAGTGAGAGATGAGAGTGCTGAGTTAATAGATCTTCAGCACTATTAATATTTGTGACAGTGACAGGCAGTCAGAAATACACTGCATATTATTAAATCCACATACTATTCTCCTGCCTGAATTTTAAATCACTAAATGAATTGATATTCAGCTCCTGTTCCCCTCTGAAACCCACTGTACCCTCCACACACACTCATTTGCATAATCAATAGTTTTTAGTTCAAGAGTTTGGTTTCTTCTAAACTTTCAGCATCCAAAGAACTTTGTTGTTCCTTAGAGCTTTATACCATTAAAGCTGAAGTAGGCGAGATTGGAGCAAATATGATTTTAAAAAGTTATTTTTATAAAACGGTCGTTATATGCTGACAGTAGTACATGAAACAGGTAACCTGAAAAAATGTTGTGCCTCTGTGTCCTCTGATGTCCTAACGGCATCTGCAAGATTTCACAGACCGGAGGAAAACAAGCAGTAAGAGCTGATCTGGGATCTGCTGTCCATCTGCCGTCTATGAGAGCCGGCTGTCAATCACTCGCGAACTCCGACCAAACGGTCAAACTAGGCAGCGCTGATCAAATATGAATCAATATTCTGTTACTGTAATGCCTATTTCTTGCCTGAAATGTTTTCAGAAACATCTTGTAGTGCACGGTTCAGCTGTAAAATGAGAATGTTTGTGACGCCGACGCCGCCATTGGGAAATCTGGTGAAGGAACGCCATGATCCGGTCACATGACCGGAGGACAGCCAATAGGAACGCTCTCTCAATGAAATGACCTGTGATTGGTTAACCCACAAAACAGGGTTGTAACGATCCATCAGTCTGGATCGATGTATCAATTTAATGATCAACGATCCAATATATCGATGCAAAGTGAAAACATCAATGCATATCAGCATTTTTAAGATGCGCCCTTATTTTGAAATTCTCAACTGATAAAAAACATTTGCACTTAAACATGAGAAATGTGGCACATTATAGTGAACAACAGGAGGTCTATTTTTATTTTTTGTATTAAAAAGAATAGATTGTTTTTCATTTAAATGTCTGTAAGAGCCCAGTAATTAAATTGTCAAATCATATTTTAGTTGCTTTTTGTAATTGATATAACTGATTGTGTTAAATGGACATATGATATCGTCTCATTTCGATCTCCCATGAATTGAATCAAATCAAAATCGTATCGTGGCAGACTTTGTGATATCAGCAAATATCATATTGTTGTCCAAATAATTGACATATGTGATTTACACCCCTACTTAACAGATTGTGGACATGTACATATCAGATGTTTGGAGGTTTTATCATCTTTCAAAATAACTAAAATGAATGGCTGCTTTTGTCTGGAGTTAACCTTGTACTGTATTCTTGTAAAGCACTTAGCAGATGGAGAGGAGAGCAAATTGTCTTTGATCTGTGGTTAGTCACAATGTTTCATGGTCCTCACCGTCCAAACTGCAGACATAAATGGAATCTCAATACTTGATTCTGGACGGTTCGGTTGAAATAAAAGTTTTCCTTGTTTAATCAGCAGATTAGTTGATGATGTCAATAATCATTGCAACCTTAAAGTTGCCCATTACCAAACTGGTAATGCCACAGAATTGTAATGCGTGTATTGAGCGAGTTATACTTAATTGAATGACCGACCTTGTTGAATTAATAAAAATGTGTGTTTTTTTTTTCCCTTGACTTGAAGATAAAGTTTGAATGTTAATGAGTTTAACTTCAGTATTAATTGAAATATGAATCGCTTGATAGGACAAGTGTCATAAACCAACACTGTGTGTGTGAAAGAGAGTAAAGAGAGAGAGAGACAGTCTGCTGCTTCTGCTTTCCTCTTTGAATTAAAGGGGCTTCATAAGGAATTCAGAGCATTTCTACAGCCTCCACACGGCTCTCAACTTGGACCACTTTAAGGACTTCAAGGACTGCTTTTTGGCTTAAAAGCTGGGGTTTAAAGTTCCTCCTTGACCAACAGCGGTTGAGAAAACATGTATTAGGCTATTACAAGGTCCATTTAGTATCTTAGCTTAGCATTTAGTAACATTTTTGCGACCTTAATTCAAGGATACCTACCAGGTATTTCAACAACATAATCTATATCCATATTAACTGTCTGTTTGAATGTTAAATGGTAAGAATTAAGGCCTATGTTTTTTTCATTTGATTAATTTGCACGTCAATATATTCTTTCAAACTGTTGCTTTTGTTATGAGATCTATCACACAGAACGCGAATATTACGTAACAAAAAAGAGACAATATCATTTTTTTCCAGAACGAGGTTAATTGTTCTGAGCTTTCCTACCGTGAATAAAGGCATCAACCAATCACGTTGTGCGTAACGGACATATTCAAAATGTACACTATAGTGTACAACAACTCGGACGTTCGCTAGTCCATAACCAAGATGGCAAACTTTATTACTCCTTTCAACCTTGACAAAGCCAGCGCAGACCAGGCAGATCCACTTCTTCCGTTCTCACCTTTCACAATAAAAGCCCTAGACATACATACTGTGTAACTGTTTACCAGAGGCAAATTCACTCAGAGCATTTAGTTAAAAGGAAACTGAAAATTCTTAGCTTAGGCTATACAACAGTTTACCTCAGACAGACTGCCAGATGCTGCTCTGGCTCCATACGAACCAGGTAGTTGGTCCTGTCTGTGCGAATCTATTCAAAGCTTTTATTGAAAAAGTGCAGCTGTCGCAAATTCGTATCGTTGCCGGTATGAATATGTTTAATGCGAAATATTTGCAGGCGAGTAATTTACATTTTCCCCATGTGTGTAAAAGCCTTTAGGAGTTAAAATATAAAAGCTTGTTTAACATTATGCATTTGTGTAACTCAAACGGGCACTTTGCTAATAAAGACTGACTACTGTTATTTCTTATGAGTTAATCGTACCTGGATGACCCACATGTATCTCCAGTCATGGCTGCTAGATGAGCACAGGTTTTCACGTCTCATTAACAGAGATGTGAGTTAATGCGGCGGGACGCCAGGCATGAACCCCCCCTTGTCCTTGGATAGATGTGTATATTCGCCCACTCATTTAATTAAACGGCCGGAGCTAGCCGCCATAACTGGGCTGTTCATTAAACCTGTATCACAGACACAGAGAGGCTAAATGGAACCTGATCCTAATCAGAACTGAAGGAAATGATTTCCAGGCGATGGCTTTTTCGACTTATTGAGATATGAATGTAGGCTGCTTATATTGGGGTCTGTTTGGGCGTGTATATATGTGTTTTGGGTGTTTTGTGAGCTGCAGCTCAGACAAGGAGTGTCTCTTTCATGTTGCTTGGAGGTTTGTTTACGAATGTTTTAATTTGATTGGGGGCCACCATCTCCCAGCAGCTGTGACCTTGCATGTGCGGAATACAAAACCTCCTTTTTGATCATCTTGGAGTATAATTGTGTGCATGTCGGTATCTATACAGTATGCATATGCCAACCGTTGCCCTTCAACCCTCACACCCCCATCGCCCACGCTCATATGACACTATATATGAAATGGTTTGTTCATCTTGTTAATATGCTGCATCTAATGATGCATATGAAAAGCAATCAGTGAGGCAGCAGAGGATCTGCTTGAGGAGCAGCGTTAATAACTTAGGGAAGCAGGAGATTGCATTGCCCCCGCTGGCTCCACGCACAGACACACGTACAGCACACATTGTACACACAGGAAATCCACAATATGCTGCATTCAGCATTTGGTTTTGATATACACTAAATTTTCCATGTATGACTTGGTGGTTTAGTTGAGGTTAGGATGCCTACATATGCCTACGGTATCAATGATTGGCTCAAAAGCACGATATGCGATAATATTGCCTTTTTTTAATTTATCCTGATTTTAGTGTTAGATAAATAAGATTTCTTCTTAGGCTATTATTAGGTATATTGTTGCTTTTTAAATGACAAAGATGATAAAATGAATTAAATACTTGTTTATTGTTATATGCAGAACACCTAAGGGCAATGAGGTGCAGCGTTTTTTCAGCTTTCGTTGCGTCTGGTTGCTATGATACAGAATATCCGCAAAAGTAAAAAATGTCTGCACAAGTTAGAGTACTTGCTCTGGATGAAGGGAATGGTTGAAGTATGTAGGGAGAGAAGAAGGACCCGCAAGTTTATGTGTATTAATTTCTCCACCATTGTTGTTGTTGTTCAGCACTTGTAGCCTACAGGTAGGATGTGACGTTTGGTGCCTTCAAATGGGGTCGTGTTTACCGCGTTCACGAGAAGAGTACATATGAACGCCCCCCTAATGTGGTATTCAAAAGCGCGTAAGTGGAAAGTTTCTCAAAGCTCAGAGTTCACGAGCTGTGACGTGTAAGTTAATTTTTTGGTACATAATAACTGAATATATTGTAATTTTAATCGTATATTGTTTTTCTTCATAATTTCATATGTCTGAGGAAAATGTTGATATTCCCAACAGCCTCATCTTTTTCCTCTGTCATTATGCCTTTGCATTTAAACTAAATTGTTAGCCTCTGTGGCTTCTAGACACCCACGTAACGTTAATATTGCCGTTGCTTAGCAGCAGTGTTCTCACGACTTAACCACTTGAGCGCCAGGCATATCGTGTACACGACTTCCCATGTTGTAAACACAAGCTCACGAGTTTCATTTGAAGGCACCAGTTGGTCACGTTGGTCTTTGTGATATTTTCCTGCCCTTCCTCCATTGTGATTTGATGGCTTCATCTCTCTGCGACCAGAAAAAAAAACACGCTGCTGCTCGTTTTTATAGCATAGTGTAAAAATGGTGCGCTCCCATTGCAAAGAATTTAAAAAAGAAAAAATGTGAACAATAGCGGTGGTGGTGGTTGTTGTCCATCACAGATTTTCCATCAAGAGCCCCTGTGGTTGCTTTGTCAAAACTGCGGTATTGAAATTTTGCAGTTTTCGCGACAGCCCTCTGCCTAAACACATTGTTCTGTGTATTTAATGTATTTTTTTGCATGCATCACTGTGTTCAGTGATTTGCATCTATGTTTTGTTAGCATTTACTGTACATGGCATCTGCTCTGTAAGGATCAGTGAGAGCAGTGTATGCTGTAACCTGGCTGTGTGTAGTGTAAGAAGAGCAGCCTAAATAATTTACTCACCGCCCATTCGAGCTGAACGCACTTTCACACCTTCCCAGCAGCAACAGCTCCATCTCTGCATCTCAGCCTCCGCTGGCGCCTAATGACAGCTGATGGGTGATAGTGTAAACACGGATAAATGCGTTACTTAATCGCTCCTCCTCGTTGTGTATTATTTTAAATATAATTGACACAAGCGCGATATGTACTGATGATGAAAGGTTTATGATATAAATGCAAAACATTCCATAATTTATCGCAGCCTCTGCTTATGGTGCATTGCTCAGTCAGCGCAAATCGTACAGAGGAAAAACCCATGTACATAATTTATGTGAACAGTTTGAATACAGGCCTTGGATGGCAAATCTGCTCTGCTGGTTAACACGCTGATTAACAACCTGCATTATCCAGTCTCTCTTTTTATTTTCATCATATAAAAATCTTACTTGATAACTTAAATGTTCTGCAATAAGCATCCTATGGGGGAATACATATACGATGATGCCCAATTAGTCGTGTGCAGCTGTTGGAAAAGTCAATGTCAGCTGTGGTTGTGGATTTTATTGGATTTTTAAACAAGCTTTGGTCAAGTATTTTTCAGTCTATAATCCTAATAGTTCATTAGTGTGAGCAATTCTCTGAGGCGTTAAGATTAGTGAGTCTGTGCTGCTCTTCGGTGCTCCTTCATTGCTGTAGTTTTAAACTGTAATTTTTTGGATTGAAGCCCAAACAGCTCTCCAGTACGACTGTGGAGGCTTTTCATCACCGCCGTTTTCCTCTCAGGCTAGTTTGTGTGTGTTGAACATGAGAATCTCCAAATGAGAGACCCTCAGCTTAGCTCTATTTTTGCCAATTTATGAACATCTTCCTCTTCCTCACAGTGCCCTATAATTAACAAAGATACCATGCTTTTTCATTTGAGGTTGTAGGAGGCGTGCGTGTCGTGCTCTCCTCAGCTGTGTTTTGACTGATGTGGGCAAACAAGGCATGACAGGTCTTCCCAAATTGAAATGTCAGCCATCACGTTAATTCCACAGAATCAGTGTAAAAGAGAGAGAGGGAGCGGGGAAGTGTTTTCACCAAACCCATGACCTCTTCTGCCCTCCCCCCTTTTAATTTTTCATTTACCACAGCATCTCCAATTATTCCGCATCGCCATCCTCGCACGTTCTACCTCTCGACCAGACGCTCACCACCCCTCTCGCTTTCTCTCCCCCTCCCCCTCCTGTCCTCTCTCTCTCTCTCTCTCTCTCTCTCTCTCCTCCTCTCCCTCTCTCGGTTTCAGTGAGATGAAGCAGGAGCTGGCGGAGGAAGGCAGCAGATGCTCCATCCTCTCCAAGCAGCACCGCTTCAACGAGCACTGCTGCATCCGCTGCTGTGCGCCCTTCACCTTCCTGCTCAACCCCAAGCGCCTGTGCCTGGACTGCCAGTACAACGTCTGCAAGACCTGCTGCACCTACGACAAGAGGGACAAAGCCTGGCTCTGCTCTGCGTGCCAGAAGGGCAGGTTAGTGTTTTCACACACATTCTCACACACCGGCGGCGGCGGCGGCGGAGGATGGGAGAGATTAGAGTAATGAGAGAGGAATGAATGGGGGGCAAGAGAGGCTGTGAATTGGTAAAGTGGAGGACTTTGAAGTATAGGGGGGAATTGAGATGGAGAAAAAAAAAAGATCCATGGCATTTTATGAGGGAATTGGGATGGTGATTGAGAGAGGAAGAGTGTTGAGGGAATATGGGCACTGAAGGAGACAGATGTGAGGGGGAAAAGTGAATGAATGAGAGGGAACACAGGACTTTGATGGAGTCAGCGCTGCAGGGATGGGTGGTTTCAGGATTTTGTTAGATTTGTGTTTTGGACATCCAACTCTTATATCAATTTCTAATGGAAAAAAAATGTTTTCAGATTTGTTTTCCAGCCTTTTTAACATTCCTGGTACTTGTACAG
Organism: Sebastes umbrosus; assembly: GCF_015220745.1. Classification (NCBI taxonomy): domain Eukaryota; kingdom Metazoa; phylum Chordata; class Actinopteri; order Perciformes; family Sebastidae; genus Sebastes; species Sebastes umbrosus. The sequence continues at coordinate 14,024,178 of NC_051289.1, forward strand.
CAAAGGAGGGAGGAGATGGGGCCATTAAGGGAGATGGTAATGAAAAGGGGGGTGGAAGAGGGGAGGGAAATTGAGGGAAATGTGTGTGAGGTGTAAGTAATGTGTATGTGTGGGTAAAATGACAATATGTACACTGCTGGAAAAAGACAGACCTAGAAAGATGTAGACACATCAGGGCAGGGAAGATGAATAATCATGCATGTATTTTTGTCAAAGATTTTTGCCACACAACTCGAATTTCTTCTGGGAAACCTTTCATTATTCATTCTACTTGTTTTCGGTCCCCAAATCACATCCCTGCTGACAAACTAGATATCAAGGAATGCACATTTATGACTTATTGATCAAGAGAAAACCATCTGAGGAGCAGAAGAGACAGGGGAACGCACTACAGCTGGTCGTATTTGAATTTGTGTGCTACACGACTGTGTGTGTGTGTGCATGTATACAGTATGTGTCAGTTGATGCTGTTTACGCATTGATGTCTGTCCAAAGCCTTGGGAGTTGTTCTAGTGCCCCGACTCACCATTGGATGAATGTTCAGCTTTCTCTCTCCCTGGGCGGCAAGGGTGGGGTGTTGGAAATACTATAACGCTGGAGTGTGTGAGTCAGTGCTGGTGGATTCATAGCAAAATCAATTGTGAGCTTGGGATATTAAGTGATGCGTGATATGTATACATATTACTGTAGTGTGTCTTGTTAAGGGTCTATATGTGGCATCGCTTTTAGTACGTTTTTTCTTTTGGTGCTAATGTCTTCCTAAAGAAATATGATACATCACAGCTCCTTGGGTGTGATTTATTACCCTTGTTGTGATATATAGAGTGTAATATCACAAAAAATGTCGGCAAACGGACATGCAGGTGTGTCAATGGTGCATTTTTGATTTGTGTGTGTTTGTGTGTGTTAAGGTGGAGCTTGCAGAGCAAGAAAAAGCTGTCAAAAATACGTTGCCCCTCCACTTGGCCTTATTTCTTCCCCTCAATCCCCCCGCTCTGTCTCTTTTTGTCTTTCATTGATTTTTGCTGCACGGTGTATTGAGTTAGACCCTCTGCCCTGAGTCCTGGTGTATGAGACAGGAGGAGGGAGGGAGGAGTGGGAGCAGGAGAGACAGCGAGGAGGAGGAGGAGGGAAAGGGATGATGGCAGTCAAAAGAGGTGGCAAGGTTTGCATCGATCATCTCTTCCCCTCACTCTCTCCTCCGTTCCTCTCTCTCTCTCTCTCTCTCTCTCTCCATGTGTCTCTGCCTTGGGCTCAGTAATGTTCTCATTAGGGGTTTAGACTGAGTCGCAGATGGGCCCGATGTCACAACATTGCCGACTACCAGCTACATATAAATACAGCACTTTTCATTAGCGCATTAAAAGGGCTTAAATCTGGTATTAGCATGAATTTACTCTCTCTCCGGGTGGAGTCGTGTCAGTTGTGATTTACAGCGTGCACGAGTGTTGAGCTTGCGGCTAGAGGCGCCCTGGACATTATTTTGGAAATAGCTATTAGTCTACTGTTGGAGTGGATGATTGCAAAGAAAAGGCATTGATTTGATGCTAAACAGACTGTAACTGTTGGGAAATAACTACAGCGTGAAGGAACGCTTTCTAAAAGAAGACGATCTGTTTAGAGGGAAGTCACTGTGCAGTAAATACAACGCTAATTAAGTCATTTGTGGGTCATTTACACGAGAATACTGTATTCATTCATAATAAATCAGCTTATCAGTCAATCGTCTCCTGTATGTCAGTGGTTTCTGGCTCTTTTTAAACCATTTCTGAGGGAATTTCGCTGAATGTAAATGCAAAAAATCAGTTTGCAAAAAAAGAACAGGCCGACTGCCAAATGGTCGCACTCGCATGCACCGGCTGTCCATCAACATTCACAGTGGCACGGCCACGCTGCTCACAAGCGCGATACGTCTAGGGAAAGCAGATTTGTAATCATCGCACAAAGTCACCCACTCACACACATGGACGCACATAAGAGTGTACGTCCAGGCAGACGTCACGCCTGCGAGCAAACAGACATGTGAGCGCTTACATCGATTTATTTGTCGGTTAATTACATTTACGAGCAGATGTAGTCGAGATGGACGCTGTCGCTGATCGGTTGTTTCAGTTTTTTTGCCAATTGATGATGAGATGTTTGCGTGTTGATGACAGATGGAGTGTAAAAAGAAAAGACTTAGTGAATCAGCAGCTTTGTCATAACACCTTCGTAGTCTTGTAAATCACACACACACACGCTCATGCACATGCACCAAACACAGCTTTCCCTCCTGAGCGAGTGGGACAAGCATGACCATTTGCAGTCTGGTAGAATTAACAGCATCTTCAGCCGATGGTCCACACAAGCACTACACACACATTCTACACACTTATACACAACACACACCGATGGTTCAATGAGATAAGTCAAAACATTTTTAGTGGGAACTGAAAAGCCATTTTTTCTTGTTTTGGCTCCAGAGCCAAAGCAGTGGGGAGAATGTTAAAGGGGAGCGCAGGAGATGAAGAGGAGATGAAGGTCAAGAGCGAGAGGAAGAGGGGGAGGGATGAAAAAGATTAGGAGAGGGAATGACAGAGGAGAAAAGTACTTGTCCCAATTATCCGAAAGGGGAAATGACATTATATTCTCCTTTTGTTTTGACTCTCGAATTGTTGCTCTTGCCGTTTCATTTCCCTGCTTCTCCTTGTCTTTTCCCTTTTCCACATCTGTATTTTTCATCCCTTATATATTCCAACACTCCCTCTCTCTGTCACATCCCCCCTCTCTCTACCTGATGAAGTCTCCATTTTCCACATTCACATTTGAGCTACTGCACCTGTCTGTGTTTAATCTGCAGAACTGGGCGGCTCTGTGCCTGTCTATACAGTCATCAGGCTATAGAATGATGTACCTATATATTCAGTATGTGTGCATGTTTGTGTGTGTGTGTGTGCACAGAAATAGCAATACACTAAAGTGACAAACTGTTCTGACCACTTTATGGCTTTCATAATCCTCATTCTAAAGCATGACTGCGAGGGGAGATTATGGCATCTGCTGAAAACCTATACTGTATCTACATATACACACACACACACACACACACGCACACACACAGGAGAGGCTTACACAAGTACATGCACGTTGCTGGGCATTTTAATTCAATGAAAAACATTTTTTTGCCATTAAATTCCTTTTTAGATATTGTCATCAGGATGTGACTTAATTCTCCACGCATGGAAGCGCGTCATTGCACTGTGTGCATTGCACAACCGCAAACAGCCTGTGAGTACAGAGTCACACACATAAGCTCTCTATCCACACAAACATGCACACACACACGGCTGCAGTTCAAGTGCGACATTAACCGTCTGTCGTATTTTAAATGTACGAGTCTGAGCGAGCTCTGGCGCTGTCATGGTGGTGTAACCACATAGCTGACAGGCAGCCGCACGCACAGAGTCCATATTGAATTATTCGGTCGGTTCATTGGAACGGGGGCTGGCTTCTTTTAAAGGCCAAGCAGGAGCTTGATTGGCTCAAGGGCCTCAGGACACGAGCTAACAAGCACGTACAAACACTCTCTGGTCGTTGTAGAAGCGTATTACTGTAATGGTTTATTTAACATGCAGCCACACAAATGCACACACTCACACTTACAAATATCACATTTATTGTTACAATAGCAGCTCCTGTCACTTTCTCAGAGACTGTTGTTGTACATTTTTACATATAAGGAGACGTGAATGGATGTTTTTTACCATATCAACAGGACTCGTATGTTCAGTAGTTTAGTAGTTCAGTATGTAATAATCCAGGTGCTGATCAGCATCATTCCTGACGACAGAGTTCTGGTATGATCATGTAAATCCTGCCTTTTTTTATTTATCTTTTCAGTTTAACAAAGCATGCACCAGCAACTGTGGAATGTTTATCTTTTGCAGCATTATATATAGACAATTTTGTCATTTTCCATTCATTTAATTACTGAATTTTTTTCATCTTGAGGCTATTTCTTCCCTTTTTTCACCCTCATCTTCATTTAACGGATTAACATTGTAGATGCTTTATTGCTTGAATTAATTTACTTGTGACTGCATGCTGCCTTTTTTGTTGTTGTCCACAAAGAAAATAGATCCTATAACTCTTTAATTGATTTTCTTAAACAGGCTGACGAAGCCAGAATCCTTTTTTGGCATAGCTACTATAACAGCAACTTTGTATTGCTTTTTCAGAGTCAATGCACATAGATAATAGTGTAGACAGGCAGGAAATGAACATAGTGGCTTTTTCTTGGACTGCACAGTTTCTCTGACCTTTCACCTGTCTGTCTGCTTCTGTTCCATTCCCCTGCCTCCATATTAAGACCTCCATATAAAACAGTGCATTTAGGCGTCTGTTTCTCTTGATTCTATGTATGTACTAGGGCTGTCAAAGTTAACGCGATAATAACACTTTAACGCAAATTTGTTTTAACGGCAATAATTTCTTTAACACATGCAACTTGCGATTTTTAGGTTGTAGCGGACTCAATTTTAAAGCTAGAGTGAAGATACTGGCATCATATGAAACAAGAAAACCTAAGGAATCCATTGGTCATATCATGTCATACTAGCTTGTCACGAAGGAGGCTAAATAACGCTCCAAACTTACGCTATAAGAGGTCCCTTGACCTCTGACCTCAAGATATCTGAATGAAAAATGAAAATGGGTTCTATGGGTACCCACGAGTTTCCCCTTTACAGACATATACATACATATGCATAAAGCAAGCATATTTGTCCACTCCCATGTTGACAAGATTTGACTTGACATTTCCCATTAAGGTACATTTTGAACAGATACAAAATGCGTGATTAATTGTGATAAACTATGGACAATCATGCGATTAATAGCGATTAAATATTTTAATTGATTGACAGCTCCAGTATGTATATTTCGTGTACATGTATTTTAACATCTCAAAATGATCCCACAACAATAGAAATCAACGTGTATTTATAAAGACACCAGCGCTATAAACTCCATGAACTCTCTCTTGTTGCTGTCAGACAAGCACCTGCGGCTAGGAGAGGCAGAGAGTCACAGTGTGATCTTTTTCTGTCCTCCTTGCAGGGGTATTTTTATCAGTGCGGGTGAGCAAGTCTAGTCTTAGACAGGGAGGGTCTGCCCTACAGCGCCGGGCTGCAGACAAAATAATGTGCACTCCGCCACCGACGTCTCGGCTCTAATAAGGCATTTACATGTCCGTGTCTGGTTGTGTCTCGCTGCTTGTGTTTTTTGTCTGTTTTTTTAGCAGATGGATGGACAATGGATTGCAAGACTTATTAGTGTGTGTGTTTTTTTCCCCAATAAAGAGGCAAAACAGCAAGCTGCAAGCCTCAGTAGATGAAGAATGGTAGTCTCCCCTTCTCCTTCGTCACACTGTGGCGCCATCAATTTGCAGTGTGGAGCTTTTAAATCACACGCGACAAGGAAAATGTATGCGTGTAGCCGTATTTCATGCTGCAGCCACATGTAAACGTGCTCGGGATTTATAAAGAACTGTTTCATCCCAATCAGCACACAAAATTGACTAAATCGTGAGTGCCTGAACATTCCCACTCTTGATATACCAGGAAGCTTTTCATCAATTGAAACAGTTTGAAGAACGTGGAGTGCAGCTGAACCAACTAGCTCATCTCTATGAGCTGCAGGCACAGGAAGGAGAGCCACTAATCACCCTCTCTCCTTCCATCTCCTCCTCTCCCTCCCTCCCTCCTCCGCGGCCTTGTCTCATATCCAAACCAGCTGACCCGCCAGTCGATCGTAACTCTCGATGGTGATTTGCACTTTTATACACAGTCGGGCTTGACAGCAGAATCTCGTTGCACACACACACACACACACTGGTGATTTAGGTTCAAAGACCTCCTGGTGGCTCCGACTTATAGCTTCGAGTAGGATCCATTTAAGTACCTCGGTCTCATTAATTGGAACATAGCCTAAATCAGAAACCGCGCTTGAATTTTAAATGCAAAAGTTTCCTTTTTAAAACTAATTACTGCTGAGTTTTTCAGCCTTGAAGCAATCTCAATGTGTTTGTATACAGTGTGCCGTGTATCCGTGCGAGTGTTGCATTGCAACTGCTCCCCATTGTGTGACCCCTTGTGTTCCATGATAGCATTTTTCTCTGTCGGGGGTGAGGTTCTGTAGCAGGTGATAAATCACTGCTATCCAGGTAAACATGAGAGTGCACACACATGCACAGAGATAGACGCACACACACACAAAAGGAACCTTGAATGTTCCCTCTTGTGGGTGTGTTAATTACTGTCAGTCGTGTGAATACCGTCGTGTGCTGTTTTGCATACTGTATATTGCTCTGAGTCATTAAAGCCTCCCTGACTTCACTGGTCGGCCTCCAGCTCTCAGGCCTCCTCTGTGTGTGTGTGTGTGTGTGTGTGTAGGTGGGTGAGACTGAATCAGTTACACCTCTGATCTGAGCACCACTCCAGGTCGCCAGTTACAGCGAGTCCTGCAGCTCCTGTGATGTGTACCTGTGGGTTTATTCCCGTCATTTTATGATGGAGGAAACTCCATGTGAACGGGGTCATTTGCAGCTCACAGTGCTCACGCTGCAGGTGATTTGAAATCTCATGATTCCTAAATCGGTTTACGCAGTAAGTTGGCTAGTGGATCAGTACAGAAGCTAAAGCAGCGTGTTGTTTTAATTGTGGGTTAGTGGGATTGGAGACGGAAACTGTTTACCACAGAGTGGAGCAAGACACAGGGAACGCCCCAGTAACATTTCCCACGTTACAGCTTGTAGTTGTGTGTCTGTCCTTTGTGTGTTGCATTCAGGGGTCGAAAATCTAATTTTGCTTTGAGCCTGATTCCTTTCTAGATGGATGGTTCTAGCGAGTGCCAGAGAGTTACAGGAACATATTTGGTACAGTTTATTGTCTCTGTAACTGACAACTCTCATTCATTATCTGAATTATCTTAAAGTTAAACTGCAATTACAATTCATTTTTGCTAATAAAATAGTTGCCATGGGGTACTGGTTATCTGATTGTGTATGCAAATGTACTGCATATACTGTACATATTCACCCATTCAATATCTATTTCTTTGTACAAATTATAATTTCTATATTTGTTTCCAACTTACAACACTTGATTTGTATAGACATGTAATTTATGTTGTTGGCCATTGGTGCTTTTTATATAAACTTATATATAAATACATATATATACACCTATTTTTTCACATACTTGTGTTTTCATAATAATAGTCCTGTCTATTCCCTGCCTTAATTTATCAAGTTTTGTTGTCCTTGTTCTTCGCTGCAATGTCGGTACTGTGAGTACATTGAGAGTAATTCCTTGTATGTGTACACATACTTGCTCAATAAGCTGATTCTGATTCTGATCGGTGCAATATGTGTGTGGTCAGACACTAAAATAGTTCATGATAAAATAGCCTATTAATCGGTCGTTAACCAGCTGGGTGGCTGGCGTTTCTCGTCGTGACTTGAAACACAAAGTAACCCACAGAGTGCTGAGGTTGCAGGACAACTCGTTGCTGTGAGTCTGTTTGCCGTCACCACAAATGGATCCATGAAAGAGAGCCAGCTAACACCAGCTAAACCACCTCCTTTCTTTGTGGGATGAACACAGCACTGAGCTGAGCAGGAGCTGCCAGTGGCTCAGCAAGTGTAGCATGAATGAAAAGTACCGTCTAGTGGGAGTCATTGCTAACGTTCGCAAGCTAGATTAATTAATTTGGTTCCAGCATGGTCCCAAAATGTGAGAAGACAAAGAACGCAACGAAGACATTCAACATACAAACTCCCACAACAAAAAATATAGAGAGCTAAAATAACAATGTCGTTGCAAATTTCACTGTAAGTCTGTTACATTGTTCTATAAAAGAATGGAAGTGACAAATATTACATTAGTTATCAAAAGAAGATCACATATAGTAGCCTAAATGTGTATGATTTGGTTAAAGAGATAGTCCAGAGATACAATAGTTTTGGAAAATGTATTGTTTTTCCCACTTTCTCAGAGTCAGAAACTAATAAATGTCTTAGGACAGACCTTTTTTATGTATTTGGTGTAGTCTGAAGTTATGTCAAAAAGCAATATTAGGCTATTTTGGCTCAATTGTTCCGTGTCCTTGGGATCAAGTAACATAATCATAATCCCATAGGCATCCAGAAATTGAACGAAACTAAGCAAGTAAACTAAGGCGGGGTGAGGGGGCGCCTTTTTCCAAGCTTTGTCTGAGGGGAGGCCCACAGTCATGGACTTTTGAAAACTCCTGCCAAAGGCTGTACTGTCTAGGTCTATGATGTGCTCCAGTCAGTTAGCACACCATTGGAAGTTAACAGCGAGTCTCCTAGCAACGCCAGTCCTCATATGTCAGTCAGCTGCTGCCGTGGGAATCGTCCACCCAGAGGCCTGAAACTTAGAACCTCAAATCTGTCCAAAAAATTGGCTTTGGCCTTTTTTTTGAAAAATGGAATAAACAGGCAAAATAGCTGCAAAAACATTACAGTTCATATGAATTTCAATTCAACTTATTGTGATAAATAAAACCAAATATATTCTCCAAGAAGGTTCCAACACGCTTAAGGGATTTATTTGCAGCTACTGTTTTTGCCCAGCGCTGGTGCATCACTGCTGGTGAAGAACTCAAGTCAGTCATGTTTCATGTCATGGCTTTTAATCCATCCACAAACATTTACAAAGAAAAGGTCCTGTGGCTCAGTAACCACAGCACACTTATTTACTCAAACAGAAAGTTTAATGCCTGTATTGAACCTCTATTCCCTCTGAATCCTCCCCTCCTGGTTGTGCAGATGTGATATATCAGAAAACATCTCCAGCGTGGGAGGCGCCCCACAGCGCAGCCAGCCGCGTCTCACATCCCGGTAGGAGAGGATGTGGGCTGTGTGATTGGCAGATGAAGTGGATCTCTGCCTTCTGATTAAGAATTTAGTTTGTCTTTCACTAAACTTCTAGATCGCTATCGCTTTTTGTCCTCCACTCTTTCTCCGCATCTTTCTAAGAATTTGGCGTGAAATGATAGAAAACCTCTCTAAGGCACGGGATGAATAGTAATCTTTCTTCCCCTCCTCTAACTTCACCCCTCACTTATTTTCTCACTATCTTTCGCCGTCATCCCTCCCTCAGGCTGATCACACTCTCTGATCTCCTGCCACAGTGAACTCTCTGTAGCATAAAAGGGATAAGATATTGGCACCGCAGGATTTTCATACTCATTGCACATTCCTCGCCTGTCGACCCAAGAGCCCCTTTTGATGAAAGTGAATTATTAGGTTTTTTTCCAATGCCCTGGTATTTTAATAATAATAATAATAATAATGATAATAATAAGCATAATTTTACTTTTCAAACAAAAGTTACGAAATGTACAGAACATAAGCAGCTGCCAGCTCATGAGTTGTTAAGAAAGTTGTTTATTACACGGCTGTGGTGAATACTCGATTCTGATTGGTCAATCACGGTGTTCTACTGTCTGTTATTTCTTTATAGAAGACCATTGATATGTATAACAGATCGTTGCTATGGACGCAGTTCTGATGTCAGACTCTGGCGGACCATATTTGTGTCAAATTATTGATTTCTTAAGTAAGTAGCCGTGAAATAAGCAGGATAATTGTACAGCTAACGGGTCATTGTTGTGAAATAAACCCCTTCAAGGAGGTGCAAGACCTGACGCGAGCAGCATCGCCCTCTCGGGGTTATTTCACAGCAGCAATGACCGGCTCGCTGTATATTATCCCTTAGATGTTGTTTTATGATAATCTGAAGGTGTGTCATGACATGAATTATTTCTCAAAACTGCAGAACTACAAATACTCAAAGTCATAGCAAAAAGTCATGGATCGAAAGTGCATTTGGTGCATGTTTTATTGGCCGTTACTCATAACTCACCAGCAGGTCAGAGGTGATGATGGGACCTGAGGCAGTCACAGTACTCAGATTCATTCATGTGGACTACCAGGGCAGTATTTCTGGAGGCTGGAGTGCACTACCAGAATAATTATAGACTTTTTAAAAAATAATTAGAACCAATTTTGGCTGCATATCTTCTACATTAAAGAGATGCGTCCTTATATAAAATATGGGCCACACAAAAAAGTTGAATGTATGTGAAGAAGGTGAAAGCGATTCATAAGAGATGGAATAGATGGGAATAAACACATACACATTTAAAGGAACAGTGTGTAACATTTCAGGGGATCTATTAGCAGAAATGGAATATAATATTTATAACCATCACCTGAAACTAAGAATCGTTGTGTTTTTGTTAGCTTAGAATGAGCCCTTCATATCTACATAGGGAGCAGGTCCTCTTCATGGAGTCCGCCATGTTGCTCAAACCAAACACTGGCTGAGCCTTTCACGTTTTTACGTTACCTGAAGGCCACCGTAGTTCTCCGACACGCTTGTGAAACTGCGGTCAAAGGCGTAACTACAGATTCGCATTCGGCGGCTCACGTTGCCGCAGTCTTGGAAAGGGAGGAGGGGGCGGAGGGGTATTCAGTTGGTTGCAATCTTTAACCACACCCCTAGATGTCACCAAATCCTACACACTGTACCTTTAAAAAGGCTTTTGAAAATGAATAAATGTCATAATTTTAATCATAATTTCAAGGCTGAATAATGAAAATGAATTGCATTTTGAAACTTGCTTAACAATAGTTTTTATATAGTTAATAGATTAATCAATTAAGTAAGTGTGGTCTCTGAAGCACACACTTGTTACACACATGGACTGTGTGGACTTACAGTAGAGTACTGGGAAATAGAGCCTGTGTCAATGAATAACAATTAGCAGAATATGCTAATGGCGGTATCCCACTTTCCCTGTTCTGCTGGAGTTCTGAGGGACTTCAGATGGTGTGTATGAACATAACACACCCTTACTGCTCTCTCTCTCTCTCCCTGCTGCATATCAATGGTGGTGCATCGCTCGCGGCCTCTGTCTCATTGCACCTCCTCTCCCATTTTTCAGCGCTCCAAATGAGGCTTAGCTGGCGCTTCGCTGCAGAGCTGGCTGCACTCCGCTCACCTTGTTTAGTCATGATTTCCCACCTGAGCGAGGAGTGCTGTTTGATCTCATTTGTTTAAAATCATCGGATGTTATTAAGTCTGTAGCTGCGGGGGCTTCTGGGACTAGCAGGTTGGTGCTGGCCGGCTCCCTGTTTGCTTGTCTGTTTGCCCCTGTGGTCAGCTCTGAGAGTGCAGTCTGGAAGCTTCTGGCATATTTTTCATGCCTTAGTCCTGCTATTTTTCATAATTAATTGTGCTTTCTGGCATTTGTTGAGGCAATTTAGCTAAGAAGGTAATTTTTTCACTTAATTAGGTAACTTAAATTCATCTGTGTATTCATGAATTCTTCTTAGAACCATCTGCTTGGTGGAATAAATTCAGAAATAATACAGAAAGTTTGCCACGGACACACTTTATATTGAGAAGTTTTGATTTGCATGTCATGATACAGTCAAAAAAAGAGCAGGAGGGGATGCATTTTACATATAAGGCTGCACAATTAATCAAATATTAATTGCGATCACAATTTTGACCTCCCACAATTAAATGAACATGATAGACTGTGATATTGATGTTTAAAATGTGTGCTCCGCTCATAGAAAACTCTATCAAATCAAGCGCCTCTTAGACTAACATTCAGCCACCACATTCACTTTTGGGGAGCTGCCTCGCCACTGTGTGTGCACCTTACAGCGGCAGCCTGTTAAAAACCTTCCATGAATGATGCAGATGCATTCCAGAGTAGAAGAGTAAAAGTGCAAAAAGAGAAAATACAAAGATTTCAGGTGAAGACTAGTCTTATTTTGAGTCTTAATTTGATGCAAAGAGTTGTTAATTAGTAGGAATGTAGCACCCAAAGGAAGTGAAAGCAGTGCTCTGTTGATTTAAAGAGCTATAAAAAAATATTTAGTTCCAAAAATCAAATGCATAATTGTGATAAATAATAGTGATCTCAATAATGATCAAAATAATCGTGATTAGCATTTTGGCCATAATCGTGCAGCCCTAATTTGACACCATATTTTCATGCATTCAAATCGAGCATAATCGGTTTTACTGTGGACCTATTTTCTGCTGCAGAGAACAATAACATGCAGAAAGTTAGGGGTTTCCTCATTTGACTTACTTTACAAAAATTCTGTGCACCAAAAAAAGAATAACGTATAACAAATATAGACAGTTCAGTATTACTAAGCTGTAGGCGTTTGAAATACCACAGGACACCTTGCAGCAGGTATTGCTATACTGTTGCAACACAGAGTCGCCCAGAGCAACCAAAACAACTAAAAAACAATAGGGATCTCTCTCTCTTCCTCTTCCTCTTTGTCTTTTGGGCTATTTGTTCAGTGCAGCAGCAGCAGCAGAGGAACTCTGGTGATGCTGTCTTATTCAAACGGGATCAAAGCATCCGTTCATATCAGGGCTGCCAATGGGAGAGAAATCAAAGCGGCAAGCAGACACACATGCACATATATCCAGCTAACACACACACACACACACACACAAAATGAGGCATCCTGGCATCTGTGTACATCCTGCATGACAGCTCACGAGAGCACGCAAGTGCACAGATGCACCACTGTAAGTCTAATCTGGTCTTGTGATAATTTTTTTCACAAGGAAGTCAGAGCTTGGGAGGTCACAAGACATTTAGTGCGTGTCCGGTCTTCTCCAGTATGTGTCTTCTATGTGTGGAGCGAATAATTGCTTGATGTGAAGCTCTGTACACTTATATATCTAACTAACTATCGATTTGTTTGTGAGTGTAAGTGCCATTTGTGTCTAGTGTACTTGCTCTCACCTGCAGAGGTGAGCTGTGGAGGCCCTGCAGGTTCTGTAGTAGAGTCATGCATTTTGAATGAAGGTCTCTATATATCTTCCCCCCTCTCTCTCTCTCTCACTCTCATTCTCTTACTCTGTCGCTCTCTCGTTCTGTATCTCTCCTCTCCTCTCTCTCCTCCACTCGTCTTCAACTGAGATCATTTTTCACGCCACCAAAACAGCCGCGGGACGCACATCTCCACACTCTGTTTCTGTTTACTTCAACACTTTATGAAACGTACACATCTTGGGCAAATTGGTTTCGGCAAACACTTTTCCCAGCCAGAGCGAGTGAGCGAGTGTGTTTGATATCCTCTGAACCTGCCTCCCTCCCTACACCTCCTGTTGATACACTGATGGTAAATATCGGATTGCCTGCCTACCTGCAGAGGACACGCACTGACGTAATGGCTTCCACCTGGTGTCACTGAAATACTGTACCTGCAGGCAGATAAACACACACATCTCTGCTGTCTACAAACACACTGCTATTACACACACTCTCCCAGACAAGCACAGATGTAACACAACATGTAGGACAACATAACTGCTGCAAAAAGCATTTTAAAACATCAACTGACGCAGGAATACAGGAGTGCAAATACAGAATGAAACAAACACAAAGACAGACAAAAACACAAGGGGACAAACAAGAAAGGGAAGGAAGAAATGAGTCCGTGTAAGCTAAACACGTATTTTGGTAAGCTCGTCACGCACGCTAATCCCTTTCCTCACCACCTCCACATGCCACAACACACACAGAGCGGTTCGCCTTCATCCTGCATTATAGTTTTACGGTGTAATGGTATGGGGGGGGGCTTTTGGGCAGCAGTCTGATTTCTAAGTCAAGTGCAGTTTATTTATTATAATTATTTTGTCTCATCAGGGTCCATTACGTCCTCTATGTTGCTGTGGGCTGTACAGAGAGCACAGGTTTCCTCCTCTTAAATTAGTTTAAGAGCACCCAGCATTTACATTCCTCCCTGTGGGTTGTTGTCGCTTCAGTACGCCTTTTCTTACAATTAGCTTTCCAGCATTTACATTTAATACATTTCTGAGTGCAGCAGTCACAGCGCAACCCTGGCTGTTCATAAATAAACATGAAGGCAGAAGAAAACTTGCATTTTACAGTCAGTAGTTTAATTATTCTATTTTATAATTTGTTTAAAGGTGCCCTGAGGAGTTTTCTTGTAAGCAACCAAAAGTTATATTTACATTGAGTGCTACTCATTAAAAACACACTGTGTAACCTTGAGGTGTAATAAAACATAAAATATTTGCCAGCCAATTTTTTAAAAAATATATTTAATCCAGTGTTGTTTACATCCATGTTTACTTGCATTCTTCCCTGCCTTTGTCGGTGCATCGCAGCATAACTTGGCATGTTACCGCCACCTGTTGATCAGTGGAAGAGTGTGTGAAAACATTTACAGGACTGTGTGTACCGCATCACTTGTGTGCACGCATGTGCATCCTCGTGCGTGTGCTTGAGATAAACAAACCACTCATAGAAAAACAGCTCAATAGTGCTGCTGGAGATGTGAAACTCCACAGGAAGTCTTTAATCTCCCACATAGGAGACACACATATACTGTATTAATTTGCCCAGTACACATTGTATTGTGCATGTGCATATTGCAAATTTCAATGTTTTATTGATACAATCATATTAATATTATTTCTTTATACATACAGCACTCATAAACAAGCAACATTACAAAATACTTTACATAAAATATGAAAATAATAAAACAGTAGCGCAAATGAGAAAAAACAATGTGACACAGCATAACTGTACTATATCCAGCTGAGCATGATTTTAAGCCTGTTACACAAAGATCAGTATCTTTTCGTAAATGTGATGGCAGTTTAACATGCTGGTCGCACTTTTGAATAAGTGCCTGGGTCCCGGGTTTACGCTGGACTTTTGTTTTGACGGCCAATATGGCTGTTAATATTCCAGGATTCCGGCCATATAGAACAACTATCGGACATATGTGTTTAAAATAGCCATATAATAGCCTACATTTGACATAACTTGAAAATAAGTTAAAGGAAGAAGCAGTCTAAAAAAATTTAAAAATAAAATAATAGGCTGGTCAGTCCAATTTCAACGTTTGTCAAATTCAAAATAGTGTTGTGTGGCTCGTAGGGCTGTAGCCTACCGAATAGTTTGAAGCTTCATTCATAACATTTACATTCAAATTATTATATTATATTATATAATATTATTATTACTCAAAGCAAGCACGGCACCGCGTTCCTCGTCTCTGTAATTGTCTCAGTTCGAAGTAAAAATGTATTGAAGAAACATATATTTAATCATTATTTATATCATCATTATAGTGGCTTTAAGTTGTCTTGGCAACATATCTTACAATATTGGGCTATTTAATATGCTATTAATTAATTAATTTATGTATTTGGCCTATTCCCCAACAGACATTTTGGCTGTTGATCATTTAATCTGCCAGACAGCTACACGTGATACCGGCAAAATGCTGACATATGCCGGCTAACATAAACCCTACCAGGATCATTTTTACATCACAACGGCAGTCTGACTGGGTCAGAGCTAATAACATTTCCGTAACACTTTCAACATGGCAACACAAGTCTGGATTGAATGTTGTCACATTAACGTCAAGGCTGCAGCAGCACACGATTTAATATGCACAGTGAGATATTAAATGCATGCCTTAATTAGAGCGCAGTCATTTATCGCACAAAGAGAAAAATGAAATCACAAAACACTGCGAATGAGCCCATTTTAAGTTGTTGAGGAAAATTTTTCTTAAGACAGATTAGTCTGTAATATAGTTATTCTATAACATTACAAAATAGGCAGCAAATGATGCCATTGATGAGAAAATCTATTAGGCATTTAGTGAGAAATGAGGGCAAGTGTCCCTCGTGCCGATGATTGTCATTAATTAAGTGTTATAGTCCATCAGTTGTGCAGCCTGTGAAACAAAATAAAACACTCCTCTTCTTTTATGATTCACTTTCACTGCTTCCTCTCCTGCAGCAGCTGCCAAATATTGCATAAATATTTTGTCTCTTTCTGTAATGGTCCTATTAGATTTAAAATTCACCTAAGTCTGAATGACAAAAAGCCATTGCTTTACCAGATGAAGCCAGCAATGCGATGTATTTTGTTATATATTCAGTAACTGACATCACCAGCAGTGCAGCTGCATGTCTGATCCATGCATTGGCCTATCAGTATTGACTTTGCCCTCAGATGGAGTTTCACCTTGATGTATGTACTGATCACACTCAGAGGTCACTGATAATGATCAAAACAATTTCTACGGAGAGGCAGAGAGAGAAGGTGCCTATATGCCCCCCGTCTCCCACCCTCCATCTCCCTGCTTCATGGCTTCAATTACTCGGTGTGACGGCATTAGTATGAATAATGCATTGATCCCCTGCCCTGGCCTGGAGTGCGATGTACGCCTGTGTGTGCATACTGACATGAAAGAGAGAGGGCAAAGGTTCTTCTGAATGATCAAATAAAAACAGCAGCAATGCAGAAACAAGCCGTATCTTATACACCCAAAAGAGTCATGCATTCCACTCAACATGTAACCCAATGTGATCTTTGTACTCAGCTGTCATTATTATTCAGCAGTTTGGTGTTTAATAGTGTTTAAAGCTGAGCTGTGATGTTTTTGCTTCAGGCTCTCTGATACTGTTGAGGGATGTTTTATCCTAATGAGGCTTACATGGGTAATTAAAAATGGTACCGCAGATTAAAATATTATAATCCACCCGCATGGTGAAATAGTTTCAAGGCCAAAGATTTGTCCTCTCCCGCACACTGTGGTACATTCTTTCCAAGGTGGTATTATGATCAGTACCGTAAGTCATGCAGGGTAGAGTTGACTGTCACAGGGGCCAGTTCGGTTGATGAATGGCGCTGTATTTCGTCTATATGGCATCCATCTCCACATGCAATCTGTTATCCTCGCTCCTACTTCACACCATCACCCTTCTCCAATATACAGCCGTCTCCTATGATCTCCAGCCTGATTATACGGTAGCCATTCGTGCGTGACCACGCTGTTACAGTCTGACTAGCGTCATTTACATCAAACATAAAGGCCAGCCCTTTGAATACTTTGTTTTTCAGATTTGTATCGCCGTCATAGAACCCATTCAGCAGAAGATTTCAAAAACACACTGTTGCTGACCTCAAAAATGAATCAAATGTCTCTCTTGAATATCAAAATTGATTTAGTAATCTGCAACACTCTACTGTGTTAAACTTTTTGCGACTGTGACCCCTCTCTCCAACTATTAGATATCAGGTTGTGATGGGAAATAAAGACTGAGAGACATGAATAAAGTGACAAAAAAAGTGCAAAGATGGATGCAAAAGTCCAAGCCGGACAAACAAAAGGCCAACAGTGGCTATTAATGTTATTTCAGACCAAAGTAAAAGGCAGAGGGAGATTTATCCTCTTCTGTTGCTGAGCCATTCCCCTCTCAATCCCTCCATCTGTCTCTGTCACCACAAAATCAGTGATGGCACAGAGAAAAACACCACACTGCAAATGGGAAAGGACGGATGAGTAAGAGAGAGGAGGTAAATGTGTGTGCCTGTGTGTATGTGCATGCAGCTGGTGTGTGTGTGCGATTGTGTGTTTTGTTTGTGATCTGTGTGCCCAGCATCAATGATTCATCGTCATCCGTCTCCCACGCCCTGTCTGCCAGACTGAGTCAGGAGAGCGTTGTTTGCTCCGTACCAGTGTGTGTGTGTGTGTGTGTATGTGTGCGTGTGTGTGTGTGTGTGTGTGTGTGTGTCAGGCTCAAGGTACGGTGACATTTGCCTTCGGTCCAACACAAACTGCACCAAAAAAGGATGTGATGTCACAGGTCAGATGGTGGTAATAAAAAAAATATTGAGCAGAGCGATAGTAAACACTCTGTGAGAGTGATGCAGCAATTTGTAGTCTGGTCTAGTGTAATTTACAAAACAAGGTGACGACACGCCACAAGAATAATTACCCCTTCATTTTCAAACCCAATACGCATCAACACAACACAACACTGTTTCTTGTTGAATAATGCCAAGCTTTGACCTGCGAGTCAGCTGGATCCGGCACTGAAACAGGAAACTTGGAATTTCTCAGTCGCATGAGCTTTAATTAAAGACTGACGCGAGTGTGATATGATCCCTCACTGGCTTCCCAACATGTAGAGTTAGTCCAAAAAAAAGGAAAGAGGCATTGTTGCCGTTTCAAGCTTTGCGTTTTACTTTAAAACCATCGTCAAGAACAGGGTGAAGTGAAGGCTAATGACGTCGGTTTTGAAAAGTGAAGCCAATGCAGAAGTGCCTTAAACGTGTATTCTATCTAACAGCCAGCAGGGGGCGACTCCTCTGGTTGCAAAAATAAGTTTGATTGTATAGAAGTCTATGAGAAAATGACCCTACATCTCACTAGATTTATTACCTCAGTAAACATTGTAAACATGAGTTTATGATCTCAATAACTAGTTTCAAGTCTTCTTCAATACAGCATGATGTTCATTTAGTAAATTATGGACCCATTTAGAGTCAAATAGACCATAAAGCAGGGTATGCTTTAGGGCGTGGCTACCTTGTGATTGACGGGTCACCACCACGGCGTTGTCCGGTCTGGGAGTTGTCTGTGTTTTAGTCTTAGAACTTTAACCCTTTCACAGTGTGTTTGCAGTTCATGAAAGTAAATTATAACATTTTGGTTGCCTAAAAATGTCTAATTCAGTCTTCGGTTGTACTTAAATCCACCCTCACATGTCACTTCTGGTTGCAGAAAAACAAAATGGCGACAGCGAAAATGCCGAACTCAAGGCTTCAAAAACGTAATCCACAAACCAATGAGTGTGGTCACGGTGACTACGTCCACTTCTTATATACAGTCTATGGTCACAAACTATAACTGAACCATGACCTTCAACCTCAATCTATAAGCCTGGAGCTCTAACAAGTGGCAAAGCAGCTGGAGGACTGTGAGACCAAAAACAAGGCTCTACACACCCATGTGGAGGTGTTGAAGGCTCACCTCCAGGATGCAGAGCAGCATATTGCCTGCTAGGAGGAGAAGGTGGGTGAGCTCTCTACCCGGCTGGAGACAGAGACCAAAGACAACAAGTCTCTGGGGAAACAGGTAGCTCCAGAAAGAAAGGCGCTTGAGAGACTGAAGCTGAGTGAGCAGTTGCAGCAACAAAAAGACGGCCATCAGCAGCAACTTGAGGCAGAGAAAAGTCTCACACTGAAATGGCAAAAGAGGATCAGGATCCGATCCAGGATCTAAAGGGGTGAGCAGTATGCCATCCGTCAAGAGATGAGGGGTCTTTTGCTGCTGCCTGGGCAATCTTTCAATTGCACAATCCTGTTTCACTTAAATTTGATTGGATTCAAATATAGACTTAGAATGCACATGAGAGAATATCGTGTTTAATTGCCAGCTGTTGTTTTTCTCCAGTTATTCAAAATAATCTTATATGCTTTCCATGCATATGTATTGGTAAACACAACACATTTGCATGGAAAACACTAATTTGCAGGAGGGCCTTTCAAGATATAAAAAGGAAAGAGAGAGAGAGAAAGAGAGAGAGAGGGAGTTAGACAGCAGATATGCAGTGAGGCTAGGAACAAAGAAGTTGTGCGAAGAGTCTGCCGTTCCAGCTGCGATTTCTGTTTCTTGGTTGGTGTTGTGTGACTAACGTGATGGGAACTGCTCCCAGGATGAGGGTAGCCAGAGGCTTGTTCAGGAAGCGGGCCATTCATTGGTTTCCTAATTGGTGGGAGTGCAGTGAACTGGCTAACTTTATTGGCCTGTTTTTTTGGCTGCCTTTCCTCCAATGAAATGCACTTAAGATAGTGGAGGATGTGGCCCTAAGGTCACAGAAATACTGGATTTATTTCAATAGGAAAATACTTCCAGACACAAGCACATGCTCACGCACACTTAAATGTAACAGGAGGCTTCTTGGGGCTTTTTAAATGTCTTAATCTTTATCAGAGAAAAATAGAAATCTCCTTAGGGCAATGGCATTCATAATATTCATGAAATGTCCTTGTAAGATGGAGCCAGACATGCTGGTGTTAGTGATCAGATCTGTGGATATGAGTTGTAAAGCCATGTGTGTCTCTGAATATTCTGACTGTGAGTTTTTATTCCCTATTTCTGTTTGAATTTCAGACACAAAGCAACACAGTGTTTTAGTCTTTGACAGGCAATAATCTGCTCTTAAAATATTATATATACTCAGTGTTAATCTGATTTCTCTTCAACTGCATGCGGCCTCTCTGGTGTATAGAACAATAAAGCTCCACTTATGTTATAAATGAAACTGGTGCATTAATGGTAAATGTTTTTCAAGCCAAGGACGTGTGCTCTGTCTGCAGCATTCACGCAACCTGAAAGCTTTCAAATCTGGAGTGTTTTCATCTCTGCTCAGGCAGTAAGCACTTTACAGACAGTTTACCATCATGCAAACAGGAAGTGAGTCTATCTTTTACATTTATATTCAAAGTATAGGCCCCTTTTACAGCCGACGTCATTAAAAATATGCATGTTCATGTTGGCAAGTGACGTTTTGCCACAGCCATCCAGACGAGTTAGCAAGCTTTAAACATTGTATTAAACTGATAAGTATCAAAATGTCTGGTTGTTGTGTGTTTGGTTGTCAGAACCGATACTCCAACAGCGGACTCAAGTGCTATGGAATTCAGACAGGATAACAACCTTGTTAACTGGTGGCTCGTGGAATGGTTGGCGTAGATAATGAACACAGATGAGTATGTATTTAAAATTGATTAAAGGCTTTTACGAGGACACCTACATGAGGCATTCGGCTGAGAGTCACCAGTTAACACGGTCACTCGTTAAACTGCAACACCTCTAGCTGCAAACCATTAAACGCGTTGGCTGGACTGAGGACACGATTAAAAATGCTCTTCTTTGTAGTGCCCATTTTAAAACTCATGTCGAGTCTGTGTCATTGTATTTTACGTTCTGTACATGAACATAGATGATGTAGTTATAAGCATCTAGTGATTTGTATGCTCGTAATTTCTCACTGGTGTAATGTTACACGCTAGGTTTCTCCACAAAATAAGGGTCTATAGGTCACTGTTTTAGACAGATGTCTGCCACAACTGTCAAACCTTGCAGGCTGTTCTCATGTAATGGTGAACTAGGAAGTATAAAGAGTAACAAACGCAGCAAAGGGAGGAGGTCAGGATGGATAGGTGGGTCAAAAAACACCAGACTAACTTCCGTACTTAAGTTAGCCACTTCCTGAGTTATTTTAACCCAAACCACATTGTTTTCCTAAACCTAACTAAGTAGTTTTGTTGCCTAAACCTAACCAAGTTGTTTCCTGTGAAGACGGAAGTTTATTTTGAGACTATATGCATGTCACGAGCGGAAATTGACACGTGTGTCATGTGTTACTGGACATTTTTATAAGAAAACGCATGAAAAATGAAGAATAACTTTTCCTAAGATACTATACAAACCGGTGTATGAGGATGCTTTGAACTTTGATGTCTGGAGCTGTTCTGTAACCTTCTATAAAACACTTCCCCCTACACTATGTTCTTCTTCTGTGAAAAAAAACCTCTTTCACAGCTTCCTGGCTTATCAGGCACACACACACACGTACACTCAAAAAGGTCTTAAAAGAGTCAATGCAGCCAAAGACGATCTCCCTGCTTCCCCCATTTTTCCTTTAAAGATCGATTCACATGGATTACGTAGACTGGGGCTTTGCTTTGAAAAGAGACCTTTTAAAAATAGATCCCATTGAATAAATGCCCCCATATGCCTGGGCTCCTTGATGACCTTTTTTCTTAACATGCTCATTGTGTCATTCTATCCCCCTTTGTCTGTATATCCCTTTGCCTGTCCTCGTCTGGCCTCTCTTTCCCCTCCGTTGCTCCTCTCTTCAGTCTCCACCAGGTGATGTAGTCTGGTGGTGTCAAGCTGGTTCCCTCTGCTCCCTAACAGGCTGTTAAGACTGACACTTCAGTACATTGGGCTCTGGCAGCGTCAGGATGCTATTCCCCCATTATCCGGTTGTTTTTCTTGTTCTCAAAGTGACTTGTGTACAATGTCTGGGGCTTGAATAAGGTTAATGACCTTTACCCAATGCCTCTCTCTCCATTCTCCACTGACTGCTTTTACATTTTATAGTGTAGGTATTGTATAGCTTATTATCCAGCTGAGCTAACAAAGACTGGAGGTTGCTAACTTGCCGAACCAGTAACAACTTGGCCACTTTTAAGTACGCCTACTACCCTGTATGTGGTGCAATATATATATATAAAACATTATAAGCTTTCTTGCACACTTGTTGTGTAATGTCTAAAATCCTGTTATTTCAGTGTATTTTCATTTCCTGTCCAAGGTGTTTGATGATATTAAGAGGATAAAACCTGAGGATAAACCACTCCTACAGTGACCTAAAAAAGCCTACAAAAAGCCTACAAAAAGCCTACAAAAAGCCATTGATGCCACCTTATTGCGATTTAATTACCATCATGGTCTTTGTAGTTCTCTCACAGGGCATTTAACAAATTAATTTTGTTTACAGACATTCGCCTCTTTCAGCCCCTAATCATATTGGCTGTTCATGACTTTGGCTCCACATAATTGCTCAGATAAAGGCTGCAGGGAGCTGCCGTTTTCATTATCCACACAGAATAGCCAGATGGAGAAAGACTTGAGTGGTGGAAAGCATAACCGCAGTCTATTCTGTCGCTAGATTTCCCCACATTGCTTGGGCTGCTGCAGAGCTCTGCCTCTCCGCATGCTCCCCTTAAAACCCCATGTGGTGCTCTGGCTGGGCAGTAGCAGGAGGCTGAGAGCAGATTATCTCACTTTTCCCATATGCTCTGTATACACCCACACAGAAGTATATGTAAATACACTGCAGCCTGTGAAAACCTGCCCGTGCAGCTTTGTCATTTCATTGGAACTATGATTTGGACTCTGTGGAGCACTTCAAAGTGACCTATATCTGATATCATTTTGAACAGACCTCCATGCTAAAATGACCCACATGTGCAGCTGAACAACAACAAATGATGTGACATCTGGCCAGCTGTTATGGGAGCCAAATTGTTGTCCGTGCCCTAACCTCTCATATGCTGGATTGCACTACTGTATGAATGCTCTAATTATATTCTATTCCATGCAGAGTAACAGTAAATACCATACCAGATACCACAAATTGTAGTATCTGGTATGGCGTCAAATACCGCCGTTGGCTAAGTGCCCCTCCGCATCGGAAACCGGCGCACGGAGGCACCATTTAGCAACAGTATGCGACGAACCGGGCTTTGTACTAACTCCAACGTAACCCCATGGGAGGTGTTATTCGACGGTTGGAGCAAATGACGTAGTATTAATAATGTGAGAGTCCATTCAGGGCGGGCGGGAGGGGTAGTTGATGGGTCAAACAAACACAAAACGTTCAACCAAGAGACTGGTGTTTGTGTCCCGTGTGAAACTAAAAGCAACATTGACTTTTTTTGTAACGTCAGTCTTTAGTCATGTGAGTCATTAGTATCGTCAGCCCCGTGAGTCACGTGAGTCCCGAGTCAGTGAAGTTAACGTCAATCATGTTTCATAACCCTACCTTAGTGGTTGTTTTGCCTAAACCTAACTACCTATGACAACAGAAGTTTATTTTGAAAGGACTCTATACATGTAACGAGTGTATATTGATACGCCGTGCCCGGTCCGTCCAAAAGTAACGCAAGAGGAGTACTCTGTGCATCGGTCTCCAATGCCCAAGGGCACTGACTAAGTGACGGTGATTTGTCGAAAAGCCCAGTCTGCTCTGATTGGTCAGCAGGCCCACTGTTGTGATTGGTCAACCGAACCAAACTCTTTGGACTCCAGCTCCGCTCTAACTAGCCGCTAGCAGGTATTATGCAAATGTTTTACTTGGTGACATCACCACGTTACGGAAGAAAAGACTTCAAGGCAGGCCTGGACTTTGTGCTTTGTAACTTTGCAGACCTTTAACACGGACAAAAAAACTATATAACACCCTAATGGAAAGGGAAAAAGCACAAAAGCATAATTAAATCCCCTTTAAAAGCTGCTCTGAAGTAAGATGATAATAAACTATTGTATTACAGTGCAATGATAAGGGTACGCCTTTAATACTCTTATTACATTCATCATCTGATCTACAGTGGAGAAAGTGCGATCTATTGCTGTGTCAGGACGCGATGATACCAGTATATCAGGTGTCAGATAACCTAAAAGAGGATATGGTATTGAAGAATTTGAAGACTCATAACATTTCATGAATCAAACCCCATTCACTAAACTTTCTGCCTCGTCCTCACAAAGAATATTAGATATCTCTAATGGAGAAAAAAATGATTATTTAGTTGTCATGTTTGTTTTTAAGCCTATGTAAGGGTCAAGGTTTAATCCTACTTTTCATTGATTAGCTGATAGAGAATCAGTGTATAAGTGGTGGCATACTGTAGGTCAGACACAGTGTGAGCAGTTTAATTCATTTTGGTCGCTCTATTCATGCTCTGTCTGAGAGCACTTTGTCCCAGTGTAACTCATTTCCAGTCTACTGTGCCACGGGCTCTCCCACATGCAGACACATTCATCTGTAACACCCTGTACGGTGATGGTCTGAAGAGAGAGCTGGGTGATAAAGAGGAAGAGAGAAACAGAGGAGAAGACAGAACGCTGACAGCTTTAGGTCTTGAAAGAAGGAGCTGTAGGAGGAAGGGATGGCAGAGCAAATTGCCTGACCGTTGCCTGCAGCTGTGCTGCTCCTAAATTTAGACTTTTTAAAGACACAGGTAAGTGAAGTGACTGTAGCAGAGTACCCTGCCGTGAACTTGCAGTAGCTGTTCAGGTTAAATGCTGCAGTGTACCAGAAACACAATCAAAGTTGTGCAAATTTAAACTGCTGGGTGGAATGCAAATGTGTCTCCGGTCTGTTCATTTAATGACCCTCCGCTCTGCATGGGAGAGCCTGCCAACCGCTGGGTTATCTATAAAATACAAACAGTGTTTTCTATAGACCCTGCTTCTATGGTTATGCACTGTAAGGGCACACATCCCCTTTCAACGTCTTGTCTCAAATGAATTGATCTTCTAAATGAGCAGTGTGTTGTTTTGGTTGCTGCCTGGCTATTTTGCACAAATGAGATGAGAAGTTCGAAAGTAGGAGAAGAGCGAGAGAGATATACAAAACACAAAAACTTCTCTAACCACCTTAGTATGCAGGATGAGCTCTTTTTATATTCCCCTTCCTGTCTATCTGAATGTCAATCACAGAGGTACATGCAGGTGATCAGCATTCCAGCTGCTTCCTGGAAAGGTTAAGCACAGGACCACTGCTGTGAGAGAGTTATTTTCCTGCCTGCTGCAAACCTGACACTGTTTTAAATCATAACGACAGGTTAGTACGGCTGTGCCCAGGTTTGCTGAAAATCTCATGGGCTTTTTAGCACTTGACCCACGACCTTGTCCTCTGTCCTTCGGCCTGTTCTGCCAGCACTGAATATATTTCAAAGGACTGTTTTTAGTGCTGTGGTGTAGCAATACAGACAGCATAGCTCAGAGAGAATCTATGCAATGAATATGCAAAACAATGCCTAAAATATGCAGACATTTTCACAGTACTTTGAGCATACAGTGCATGACAACCAACATGCCTTAAAACATAAATACTTCAAATAAAAATACATATGTAGTCTGTATACTTAACACATTCTAGAAAGTGAACATCCAGGTGTCATGCTGGTAAAGATATCTAGAGTATATGAATATTTACTCACACAATCACCATTTTTCTCTCTTAAAAGCACACATTTTCTTGTTTTTTTTTCTTTTCTTTTAACAAATAAACCTACACATTCACAGTATGTATAGAAAATAAATCAGCCTTTTTTCACTCTTGCACAAATCTGCTCTGACGCGTACAAATACACGACAGAAACAGCAAGAGATGTGGATGAATGGCCATTATTTCTTGTTTGCAATTAGATTTTCTCCAAGTCCTCATAACAGAAATGAATCATATTTAATATCCCTTCCCGGTTGAGCGTTACATTTGCTTTTGAAAGGGCCCGTCTTCAGCTGAGGACATATTTGGGTTGCAGTTTACATATTAGCATAACAGATCAGGGACAGCAAGGTAGAATAGTGATAGGGGAATGTTTCTTGCAGTGAATAAGGCCAAATCTGATTCTCCATCCCACATTGCACCATGTGGTCATTGAGCAAAACCCTGAGGGTGTGTTCCAAATCACGTACTTTTTCTCTTTACTTTTAGTACATGCTGCAGCTGTCCTTACAAAGTACGTACTGTTGCATGCAGTATGCATACAACTGGGACATACTACTTCATCATAACATTTCACCTTGAACTTTGACCCTCTTGCTCATATATCTGCTGTGCAGAGGATTGTGGGTCAGAATTGCCAGAAAAGCATGCTGGCTTGCATACTGCAAAATGCGACCAGATGTAGTAGGACATTGTGGTATTTTTTGGCATACTGCGTTTGACATACTATGCATTGGGACATACTAAATCTTTTTCTGGCATAGTAAATAGTATGGTGGTATGGGTATTGGAACGCACAGTGAATCTCCATTGCTACTCTGACCTTTGACCTCTCTGTAGAGGAGGGGAGGTGTAAAGATAATTTGTAAATCTGTAAAGTATCATCAAACCGATCGCTATTCTTTTAGTATTCTGGTCCATCCATGCAGAGGTTGCAAAGTAGACTAGTTTGCTAAGTAGTTGGATAGAGTAAAGGATTTCTGTAGGGATAATAATAACTTGTATTTATATAGCACCTTTCAAAACACTTACAAAGTGCTTGATGGAATGACTGAGGGTCCTGTAGGAGCAGTAACACATCATCTGCATAAAGGATAATTCTGTTCTGTCGGGTGGATGTTTGTATACCCTTGATGATTGTGTTTTTTGACGGATTGGAGCTTCATTAAGTCATCCCATTGGTGGTGATGGTGGCAATGGGTGATGTGTATAGAGTGACTCACCAAACCTACATTTTTGTTAATGCAAAAAGGAATTTCTGATTGACTCCTATTGAGTTTGTTTTTTGAGTGTTGGTAGCTGATTGTCTCCCTTTAATAACACTTTTATTAAATAATTTTAGTACTCCAATACATACATAGATATCAGCTAAACCTTTTTACATTTCAGCTGACATCTCTTCATGTCTTTTGATAAATGTGAATATAAGATCATCCTTTTTCATTCACTTTCGTATTCCCTCAAAAAAATATATTTTTCATCTGTACAGAAAAGTTTTATTTGTGGTACACAATGAGATCGTTCGTATAAAGAAAGCAAGACTGTACTCCTTCAGCTCTTCACTCATTAAGATCTCACAACTCTAGGGCTTTTGCTTCCCGAACATCAGGCGCTTTGATCTAACCCTGGAGCCGAGAACAATCTAATTTTTTTGTCTTATTTTCTTCTATTAACGAGAACAGTCACTCTGCAAGTCTTCAGAAGAGTCTATTTGATGTTCTGTTAGAGTCAACCCCCACCCCTCTTTCTTCTCCCTTTGCGCCCCTCTCTACAGCAGCCTCAACGGAAGCTGAACCAATTCATTAGAAGGCTCAGAAAGTCAATTATGGTAATGGATCCCTTTGCCAGGGGAGGTGGAAACTGCGCAAAGCCAGATACTTTTTATTGCACTTCTACATATTCTTTAATATATTTTATTTAGAGCTCATTTAAATGTGCAAATCGATCTTCTGAAGTATAGAGGGCTGGAGAGAAGAGGATGGAGAAAGGAGGTGTTGGTTCCACGTCGTTGAGCGATGATATAGGAAGGGTAAACCCAGTGTCAGGAGACCATCAACAGGAATCCCTCTTACTTATTCATGCAGCAGCCGAGCATCAGGGAATCTCCCAGCCTCATTATGAAATGCGTGTTTGCAGGAGCTCACACACCAGTGCAGCTCTTGCTTGAAAGCCTCTGCTTATCCACTCCACTCTCCTCCCTTCTTTCTATCTTTTTTAGATCAGATCACTCTAGGGATGCAATGTCATGCTTCATTCATCGAGACGCTTCTCCCACTGTCCTAAATCCCACTCCTTTTTCTCTCTGAAAGGGAAAGCTTGGCTAATTTCAACAAGTTTGTGTAGCTGGCACAGAAGGGAGCAGATGCCTGAGCTGAAGTTTGCTTTTACATATCGTCTGTTTTTGTGCCAAAAGTGAGTGACAGGCAGAGGAATGAGTGCATTGAACCACTGTGCAATGACATTCAAAGCCAAAACATGACTTTGTGCATATTAAAATATGCTAAAATAAACATCCATTGCTAAAATATGCTAAAATAAACAAACATTTTGGAACATTTATTCTGCTGTTAAAATGCATACTGTATGCATACTGTAAATACTATAAGTAGGCTCTTCAGTTAGCTCCCCTGAAAACAAATCATAGCTTATCATGTGTAACTAGACACACTTTGAATTTCTCCACATGCAGAAGCGGTGTGCTTTGGGCTGTATGAGCAATACTCTGCATTTAAACCGTTTGCTGGGAGGTGTCAAGTTAACTAGCGTATACCCACAGTAGCAACCATCCAGCGTTAAGGCCAAGGAGCACATCATTAGCTAACTACATTTTGTGGGGTTACTTGTTACCCTAAAATGGTCTCTTTCCTAACAGCACATCCACTGTGTATTTTTTCCCCATTAGCAGCTCTGTCTTGCTCTCTATTACATGTTTGGGAAGGTTACACTCCAGCAACCCCAACTATGCTTGTTACCCAAGATCACATTATGTTTGTTGTCAAACACATTGGTTAGTCCTCATACTAAAAGCCTTTTCTCTTGTAGCGTTAAAAGGGAAAAACCTACTGTTTTTATTATACGAATAATAAAGCATAAATCTAACCCAAGTCTTGCTTGTCCTTATATGTAAGTTAGGTAACTAAATAGGGTTATAATACCCAGACTACCTAGCTTTATACTGCAACACAAGACGACAATGTTGTTTCTTTTGTCCATGTCTTCTACATGGACCATTAACTGGTGAGGATGCCAACTTTTTGCCAGGGACCTGTTAGTTTTAGCCTCAGTCTTTTAGCATGATATCATGTGTGTGGCCATCAAGTATAGACTCAAGACCCCTTAAAGAGATAGTTTGAGTGTTTTGAAGTGGGGTTGTATGAGGTATTTATCCATAGTAGGTGTGTCACTTAGAGTAGATGACGGTCGAAGTACCCCCAGCATCGAGAAACAGACCGGCACCAGAGCAAAGCAATACAGTGCTGTGGACGGGGACGGCAGCAAAACGTATTTTAGCCACCTAAAAGAAAGGTTCACCTAATAAATTGATATCACTTGACATTGCTGATATTGACTGAAAGTGAAACGTATCTATACTGTTTTTGTCATCTGAGCCTGCTGGCTTTGGAGAGAGCATAGATAAATTTCATTTTCAGTTCAGTTTCCCGTCAAAGGGAGAAGGAAATGTCTGCCTGACGATAAGATAAAGGAGTGAAAATATTCTAAATATAGTGCACACTTAAACGGATATAGATTTTTTTTAGGTTAGCCTTTCTTATAGGTGGTTAAAATATGTTTTTCTGCCGTCCACAGCAATCCACAGTCACTGGCTAGAAATGCAAAGCCTGCTTTTGTCTACCTTAGTCCGAAATCAAGGACCCAGTGTTTCAAATATGACAGAGAATTTTGAGAAAACAAACAATGGATGGCTTAGTAACAGTATAAAAAAATGGGTGTAGCAAACAATCAATTATTTATCTTCATTTTGAGGGTGTGACCATGCATGCTACTCAGGCATATGGCTTAATTTGAATCCACTCAGATAGCAATATCTCCACCATACCCTTGCAGCCCTCTCCCATTCTTGAATATACTTTTTCAGTTCAAAGATCGCTCCCTGTGGCTCCAGCTCATTTCAGAGTACAGGTGAAACCTATTTGTATTTCTGCCTCGTACGATGCCACCTGGACACTGCGTTGCTCCTCCAGATTCATTTCTGTGCCGTCTTCATCGGGCCCAGAGGGAGATAAAAAGAGTCAGGCCTCTTCGCTGGAGCTCGGCAGCCACCATTAGAGTGACTAGACAGGGTTGACCCGTGGCATGAAATTAAGGAGCTGAGGCCCATTGAGCAGCCCAGCTGATAGAGGCAGAGGATAATAAATCTACGGAGAAAGAGGAAGGGGGGGAATAGTGGAAGGAGGATAAGAAGGAGAGGGTGTGGGATGGATGTGGCAGCCCATGCAGCCTCCGGGGCACTCAGGATCCCTTTATTAGCATGGCTATTTTCACCCTCCTTCAGCAGCCTGTCTCTTCATTGAACAGAAGCATCAACATGCATGCACGCATGAATGTAAATGAACTACAGCGCCCGTGGTCATCGTAATGAAAGAACATGTCACCCAGATGTAGCTAATTGATGTCTT
The DNA here is from genome assembly GCF_015220745.1 of Sebastes umbrosus. Taxonomy (NCBI): domain Eukaryota; kingdom Metazoa; phylum Chordata; class Actinopteri; order Perciformes; family Sebastidae; genus Sebastes; species Sebastes umbrosus. Next base: position 14,054,515 of record NC_051289.1, read on the forward strand.
TTTAATAGGTTTTGGAGGTCTATGGCACAGAGGAATAAACTATATCAGACTTTGGTCTTTTCATAGTATTTGTTGACTAAGAAAAATAGCTTATAGAATAAGGTTGGGCAATTTGTTAAAATTTTCTAAACGGACATCATTAGCCCAACAACCGGCGATTGCCGATATATTCGCGCAGGTGTGTGTGTGAGCAGTGCGATGTGAGCACGTTTGTTTCTCTTCTCGTGCACTGATTCGTTTAAGCTGAACCGCCAGTCAGAGTGATTTCTCTCGGCCAATTCAGGATGTCAAATCCGCCGAAAAACTTCCGACATGGGCAGACTAGAGCCGACGGTGCGGGACACAGCGCAAAAACTAGGCCGACGGAGGCTCACCGACTGCCCCAACTAAAAAAAAGACTCACCAAGATCGTCTGGCATACTATGCCCATGTGAAGACAATTAAAAATGTCATATTCACCGGACTATATCCATGTGTGTTAAAACTTCATAAGTTCAATACAGAATTAAAAAGTGTGGAAAAGTGAGTAACTCAAACTCCACTCATTCTGTTAATAACTACACTAATAAAGATTATTAATGGTGCCATATGCTTTCAATATGTGGATACTTTTATTTCATGCACAAAATGTTCATACAGAGACAAAGGAAACACACACAGAAAACATTGGCACATACACTCCTACCACTAAATAGTTGCACACTCATAAATAAAGTATATGAACATGTAAATAAGCTGTTTGTGTGTGCACAAGTTGATTTGTATAGCATTTTTCCACAACAAGAAAAAAGGAAAAAAATGTGTACGCGATAATGAATAGTGAGTAAATAAATACAGTGTGTGTTTGTGTGCTTTTGTCTCCTTGCACAGTAAATCTGTCTGTGTGTGACAGTGGTGTGAAAAAGCAAAAGGGAGAGCAGGAGGGACCGCATGATTAAACACGAAGTTGGCTGAGATTCATGCAATCCGACACAACACTGGCGCAAAGGGAGCGCTTTTCTGAGGGCTTTTCATAACCCTCTCCGTTTAGAATTACTGCTTACGTAATCATCTGCTTTGTGCTGAGGTCTGACCGGTTGCCATTCGAGCACCAACCGGCCGAGCACCATGAAACGAGGAAAAGCGTGGAAGGAAAATGACGTGACGTCACATCTGAAAAGCTACAGTATGCTTTAACTGCTGTCATACACATTATAATACACAGCTTGGATCCTGCATGAAATTACTATAAACAAATACTTTTCATATCTTTAATGCCGCCTCCAGAGAGAGAGAGAGAGGCGCCACTGAATCTTCTTAAAAGCCAATTATTTGCTTCAAATCAAAGAGCAGGGCTTTAAATATGACAGCCTGACAGTAAACACAAACCTATATTAAAAAATACACAATAACACAGAACCAGTCCTGCATGACTCAATTTTATATTGAATTTTATCCCTAAGAAATCCTTCTTTCTTCCTTAAAAAAAAGTCTATAGGGTCTGGTTATCTGCAATTTATAAAGACACTCAACTTAAGCAGATTTTAATGGAAATCTTGGCTTGAACTCAGAGTTATAATCCTGGTGTAATTATAATAAAATCTGATTCCTGCCAGTGTCTTTGCCATCTGTTCTTCTTGACTTTAACATCATGTTTTCTTTCTTCCCTCCTCCCATCCTCCTTTCTTTCTTTTCTGCAGGATTTTAAGGACGCAGTCGCTTGAATGGTATTACAACAACGTGAAGAGCCGCTTCAAGAGATTCGGCAGCGCCAAGGTTTTGAAGACTCTGTACAGAAAGCACATTATAGAGCGAGGAGCGTTCTCTGATCTCCCAGGTAACTTCATCCTCTTACGCATACTTTTTAAATCAGCCGTGCATGATCTTTGTTATATTGCCAGCTGTTTGTCTATTTATTTTATCTTATAATCGTCTGCATCGTTTTGATTGCAGAGCAGCCTTCTGTCTCTGTGCAGTGTTGTGTCACGTTGCGATTAACGCCGGTTCGGCCAAAGATATAACTTCCTGGAACAACTTCATTTGAGATGCAAGGTTCTGGTCGCACATTAAGAAACAGACAGGAGGACTTGATTGCTCATTAGTTTGCTTTGTTAAATGATCACTCACTTGGTTTCACACATTTTGTTTCTATCACAGACTGATTCACTTAATTGCTTTCTCACTGGCATGTAGAAACAAAGATTTTCCCACAGACAAACACACACACACATCTGGGTAATGTTCAGGTTGGACGATTGTTAAGTGGAAACATTTTTACACTTTAATCAATTTGCCTTCAATGTTGTTAATTTGATTTGAGGAAACCACTTTCTTCCATGGCTGCAGTTTAATTTTGAAAATACTCTTGTGCCCTGTTGGTATGTGTGTGTGTGTGTGTGTGTCAGCGTTGATGGTGACAGACTACGGGTGAGCTGCCCGCGGGCTCGTACTGCCAGTTAATCCCTGCGGCGGTTCAGGCCACTTTGCGTCCTCTGTGAATTGTTCTCGTGCTGGACAGCAGCAGGGCAGCTTTTATCCGTTCTCCCCCGCTCCAGATAACATTGTTTTGACCCGGCCGCAACATGATCTGTCTGCCTCTGTGGCTGACTACAAGGCATTATTTCAAACCCTGGTACATGGGATTAAATGGATGAAGAGAGCACAGAGGGGATAAATAAGGTCAGACTTGAGGCAGGATGAGGTTGAGATGAGGGGATGCACCGTGTTATTTTATCCGTCATGTATAAAGTGAGTGATATGGACAAAAAGAATACTTATTATATAATTATATCTGCTACTATGCAACCCACATATTAGAGGGATACAGTATAACTAGCTGGCAAAAATGTCTGTGATTACCGCAACATTATTACATTTTCCTTTTTGCAGACAGCACGTCTAGCCATTATGAAAGCTGCCGTGACTATCTTTACGGGCTAAAATAGCTCGATTTGACTCACTGGAGATCTAAAAATATGTTGGTCAGAAAGAAGCTTACAAGTATTTAGCCTAATAACACGTCTTAGTTCAGTTCAGATCTGTATTATGGCACAAAAGGGGAATTATTTTTTGCAGCAAGGCAGCATAAAAACATGAAAACATGACACAATAAAAACACTATGACAATTAAATGTGCTCGTACTGCCCAGACATTACAGGAAACAATAATGTGATAAAAGTAGGGCTGTCAGTTAATAAAATATTGAATCGCAATTAATCACATGATTGTCCACAGTTAATCGCAATTAATTACAAATGAATAACACTTGTTTTATCTTTTTAAAATGTACCTTAAAGGGAGATTTGTAAAGTATTTAATACTCTTATCAACATGGGAGTGGGCAAATATGCTGCTTTATGCAAATATATGTATATATTTATTATTGGAAATCAATTAACAACACAAAACAATGATATAGAAACCCTCACAGGTACTGCATTTGGCATATAAAATATGCTCAAATCATAACATGGCAAACTCAAGCCCAACAGGCAACAACAGCTGTCAATGTGCTGACTTGACTATGACTTGCCCCAAACTGCATGTGATTATCATAAAGTGAGCATGTCTGTAAAGGGGAGACTCGTGGGTACCCATAGAACCCATTTTCATTCACATATCTTGAGGTCAGAGGTCAAGGGACTCCTTTGAAAATGGCCATGCCAGTTTTTCCGCGCCAAAATTGAATGTAAGTTTGGAGCGTTATTTAGCCTCCTTCAGAACAAGCTAGTATGACATGGCTGGTACCAATGGATTCCTTAGGTTTTCTAGTTTTATATGATGCCAAATATCTTTAAAGCGTTAAAGAAATTAGTGGCGTTAAAACGAATTTGCGTTAACGCATTATTATCGCGTTAACTTTGACAGCCCTCGGTAAAAGCAAGGAAAACTGCAAAATAAGAGTAGAGATAACCATAACCTGCAGTGTAAGAACGACAAAAAGGCATGAAATACAGTAATGGCTAAATTTCCCCGACATTTTAAAGTTCCTTTACTCCATTTTACTAACATGATAGAGTTTGACTCTATAAGTCGGAAGCATTCCCAGGACAATCATGATTTTTGTTGTGACCGTAGCTTCTACTGTGGTGTACGAGTGGACCGAATGATTCTCCTTCTAAACCTACAGTTTTCTGTTTCCTCTCTTTACTCCCCCTAATCATCTATCCCTCTTCCACTCCACTATTACCAGCTCTCTACTTTACTCTATTTTCTCCTCTCCTCTCCTCTCCTCTTCTCTCCTCTCCTCTCCTCTCCTCTTCTCTTCTCTCCTCTCCTCTCTCCTCTCCTCTCTTACATCATCTGGGGTGGAGGAGGAAGGATTATGCGACTCGGCTGCTGGTCTCCCCGCTCACATGAGCCCAGCAGATTAAACCGCTTCCAGTTCTCAAATACTCGCATCGCCGCTCCCACTAACTGGCTAGCTGACTTGCCATATGATTATGGATATACTGTGATGTGTGTGTGTGTGTGTAGGATGCTTGGGTGTCTTTGGGCATTAAAGCAGGCATTTTTGGCTCACACAGGAGAAACGTTAGATTTATTGGCTGGCCAAGATCTTCCCCCGAGTTATGATATAATTTATTTATTCCATTTTATGGATTCTTGTGTGTATATACATGGAATATCTTGTTGTTTTTTTATCCTTCACCCACCCCCGTCTACATCAGACTGTCAAAAATATGATTGTGTTTTAATTTATTTGAAAGAAAATGCCTTTTTAAAACCTCTTTTGCAGAAAATAATTGGATATGTCAAGTGTTTGAACGAGCTTATAACACTAACAGATTATCATAATGTATATCAGGACGTCTGTGCTTTCAATTGAACAGAATATAATGAGATTTTACTCCAGCAAGTAAATCAGCACTAGATTGAAAAGGAAAAAAATCAATTAGATAAAGATGTTTCTCATTAACACACTGATGTTGCAACGTCTCGCTCGATCTATGTTGCAACATCTCTCTCGATCTATGTTGCTCCACGAAAAGGAGCTTTTATTATGTAGCCCAGAAAGTCTTAACGCTGGGGCCTCTCTCTTCATGCATATAGAAAAGCAGCCGCAGGAATGTAAAACATTCTCGTAAACCATTTCCCAACCATATGTGAAATATAGGCTACCGCTATGCATGTGCTAGTAAAGTTTTTTTTTTTTATCACAGCGGGGCCAATGCTTGTGAAATCAATTCTGTACAAGTGTGAAATGGCAGCTGACATGACAATCGGTGAGAGAGATGTGACTGTTTTACATCTATCGTGTCCCCAGAGAGGATGTGTGACCTTCAAACCAACAGGAAGACAACAGCGAGCGAGGGATTTGTACTTTTCTGTCCGTCATCTCCGATGGAAGGGAGTAATGCTCCTGTGTGACCGGTTAGAAATGTCAAACTGTCCTCTGGGTACAGTATACATGTGTGTGCAGGAGAAGCCCCTAGAGAGTTTTAACATTAAACCCATAAACACATTAGAGAAGAAAAGATTTTGAATGGAATCACCCATCTACTGTATTACACTTTTTGCTTGAGCAGCTGAATTTCCTTTTTTTGTAACTGATTCAAGTACCTCATTAAGTGGATCGGCAGATGCCAAGCACTGATCCGAGTACCTATTAAATTAGTAATTAAAGCCTTGACGCCAGTATAGCATGAAATGAGACGGTTGTGTTTACTCATACATTAATGTATCCTGAACACTGTAGCACTAAACACTCTTAGCCTTTGGTGCACAAGGAGGCTACGAGTCAACAAACTGAAATGTGATGTAACAGTGGAGCTGCTGTGTAGTGTTGTGTTAAAAGGTTAGAGGGGGAGAAACTGTTATTTTAATTAAAATAAGCACATGGCGCATCTTCCTCTTTCAAGTGAAATGGATGACTTGATTCTTGGGATTAAAGCTAGTCAATAGGCTTAAAACAGAAGAGTAAAAAAAACATAGACTGTATATTAAAAGTGTACGTAGTCACCGTGACGTCACACATTGGTTTGTGGACCGGTTTGAAGCCTCAAGTTTGGTTTTGTGGAACCAGGAGTGGCACGAGAGGGTGGAGCTAAGTAAATGTTGCGATTAACCTTCATGAACTGAAAAGTTCTAAGACAAAAACACGGACAACACCCAGATCGGACAACGCTGTGGTAGCGACAATCACAAGGTAGCCACGCCCTAAAGCATACCCTGCTTTATGGTCTATTTCACTCTAAATGGGACCATAATTTACTAAATAAACATCATGCTGTATTAAAGAAGACTTGAAACTAGCGATTGAGACCATAAACTCGTGTTTACAATGTTTACTGAGGTAATAAATCAATTGAAAAGTAGGGTAATTTTCTCATAGACTTCTATACAATCAGACTTCTTTTTGCAACCAGAGGAGTCGCCCCCTGCTGGCTATTAGAAAGAATGCAAGTTTAAGGCACTTCCGCATTGGCTTCACTTCTCAGACCTGGAGGTTGCCGCCTGCTCAAGCTTCATATTTACCATACAGACGTGAGAGTAGTTTGTCTTATCATCTAACTCTCGACAAGAAAGTAAATGTTTATTTCCCAAAATGTTGAACTATTCATTTAAAGAGCGTGTATTCGAAAACTGACTTGTGCAGAGATTTCTGACTCTTGCAATATACTCATATGCTTTGCTGTGGCTGTGTGTCTCTCTTAAATTGATCCAAGGAGTGTTATGTTTGCTTCCACCGTGATAAATCGGTAAAAGCACACTGGCTAATACTTGTAATTTTTATAACGGCTCAGCTATTCCTTTAATATCTCCATCACAGTGTAATTTTTGTACCTCGCTCTCTACCTCTCTAGTCTGGTTTTATGGTACAGCATCATAAAATCTGCCATGAAATGCAACATGATGAGTCTGTTTAAGTATCAAAAGCAGGAATGATGACTTTTTTTTTTTTTTTTTTTGACACTAAAATGTCATTCATTTCATATAGGGGATTACTGTTGTCCCACTTTTCTCCTGCCTTTTGTGTTTGCTGTCACGTCCCTCCGAATGTTTGTGGGAGGCTTCCCACCTATCCATTAAGATGACGGTGACTCGAGAAATGTTCAAACATATTATCACCTTCAAACACGCTATTCTCTCTAGTGAGAAAAGAAAGAGAGAGAGAGAGAGGAGAAGCAGAGGAAAAGCAGTGCAGTCTTTTAAAGCTTTCTATGGCAGCCGCCGTCTTTTCAGTACGATAACAAAGGAAGAGATGATGTCCTTGTGTATATGGGACAGAGACTCCTGATAGCATCAGAGAATCATGCACTTTATAACCTGGCAAGACTCATTTCAAAAAGACAACATCATTTGCCTTTGTTTTTAATTTACACGTAGATTTTTATTAGTAAATAACAAGAAAGGTACTTGTTCATCAATGCATTTTTCTTCTCTGTATGTGCTTTGTGTGTGCTTGTGTTTTTATGCTCTGCAGGTTTGATTTATGTGTGTTTCTGTGTCTGCATGACTACACATTCCTCACCAGGGCTGCAGTAAATTGGTAGACAAATTACTAGAGATAAATACATGGACTGCATCAGTTTCTGTGTCCATTTTCAAAGTTGAGAGGTAATTTTACCACTTCAGAGATATCCAAGTGAATTTGGTTAACAATTAGTGCAGATTATTGTTGGCTTATGAATCAGCCGATTGTCTTTGGTGGTGATTGGAATGAGTTTTTCTCCGTCGTCCAGTTTTTCTGTCAACCGTCCCTATTATGCTGCGTTTATGAGCTGGAATCAAAGTCTGACATGTGGGGCTACCATTTGAGCTGCTGAAGAGCTTTCTATTCATGAATTGTTTTGTTGGAAAATCAAACCCAAAGGATACAGAATAATCAAATATAAACTGTTAACAGAAGCTGCAACCCTTGCAAATGGGATCATTGTTCAGTGTTAATTGGGTGTGAATGCTGGAAGCGTTGTGTCAAAGATGGACCTAGTTTTGTGGCTGTTTTTTTTTTTTTTCAAAATAAAACAGAAAGCTCAGGATAAGGCTCCTTTTTCAAAGTAAAAGTCCCAAACAGTCACTGTATATTAACAGGGAACTCGGAATGACCTAGCTTTTCAAAATAAAAGTGCTTATAGTTCAATTCTAGTCAGGGCTTAGATCTTAGCTGATGTTTTATCCATAATTTATCAAAGATAATTAAAGGAAACCTCAACTCCTTCTCAGTACACTTATGCTCATTTAAGTCCTTGCTCTAAAACTCCCATTTGAACTTCTTTCATTGCTTAATCTATATTTTGTATCCTTCATCCCTTTCCTACTTTTACAAATATTCATATCTGCTTCAGCTGCTTTTTTGTGGATTTTCAACACTTATCTACTGCTTCATACTCCTTAAAATGTTCCACATCTTTTATAAGTTAAGAGTTTTATACAGCCCATTCATACTTTTTGAAAAATATTCAACACAGCTGATTGAGATTTCCTAATTTGACCAACCCATTTCCCACTTTTCCAACTCATTCATACTCCTTCAGCTGCTTCTTCATCCAAATTAAAGCCAGCAATCCAGTTTAGCGTAAGCCGTTCAACAGCCAGCATTCACACCACATTTTCCTCTGAAGTTGCTTTCTCTAGTTAAGGTTGCACAGATTGCCCTCAAACCTGTAGATGTGTTTCTGAAATCCTACTTCAGTATTTGGCCCAACTTTTATTTTGTACCGTTAAGCTGAACAACCAGTTGCTAATGCAACCTCTATGTTTGAGCAGACCAAGGTCTTTTTGTATTTTTCTAGCTTTCTACTTTTTTTTTTTTTTTTACACCTGTTGGGTGCAGTAACTGTAAGCTAAAGGGATACAAATGCTTCCATGAAAACTAAAATGAAAACTAGTATTGTTTCATAACTGTGGTCATATCAAGAATGTAGAACAGGACGTGAGGATTTTGCACGAGAATTCCACTTGTCAAGCAAGAGTGAACATTGTGTGCTATGCTGCTGATCCATTTCTGTCAAATGAGTGGTTACTTAGCCAAAAACCTTCAACGTTGATGCAGTGCAGTAGGTTAGATGTGTTAGTGACCTTCGTTCTACTGCTGTTCTCCTCTTCTGGTAAACAAAACACAAAGACCTCCTGAATCACCTCTTTCAATAGATACAAAATTGTACTCATTCGAGGTTTTCTACAGCGCCTTAATAGATAACCGTTCTGTACTATATAAGTACTTAAGACACTCACAGGCGTATTGTCACTTTTGGGAGCATTTCCATTGCCTCTGTTCTTTGAGCTGAAAGCTTGGTGACTCAGAGTACAGTGCTCTGTCTGTAGGGATTGGAGGGCAGAATGTTAAACAGGAGCCGAGAGCCACCGCTGTTGAAAAGCTAATAACTACAGGGCTCGGACCACACTGGTGTTAAGATTGCAACTGGAACTCTGTTTGTGGTACTCACACCCATGTACACATGTCGGCTTGTGGACAAATGCGTGTCGAATGAAGGAGATGTACTGAAAACTCTGACCTTTGTGAATCACATTCACCTCCCTTAGGGTTTTGGACATTTGGGGCATATGTGAGGTCATATACAGAATGCATTAGAAATGGGAAACAGCCATTCATTTTATACTAATATTTGCGTTGTTATTAATCCTAATATAGTTTACATCCCACGCTTCTTTATATCGGCTGGAAACAGAAGACAATGGTGCAATTTCACCCAGTCCGACATCGATCTTTCAATTATTGAGCTCTTTGCGAAATTGTTGTTTTTATGTTTTTGTTTCATGCAGTGGTTTGTGTGGGGTTTGAAATGTTCTGCAGTAGAAACAGCCAAAAGAACATTTTTCTATTGCTCCAGGCTGCGTTCTGGGTGGTTTTGTGCAGCATTGTTCCTGCCCAGGTTCATTCACTAGAAGGATTATTCCAACCAGGCTCCTTTTTAAGTCAGGCGCAGTGGCCCGCAGGTGACAGCAGCTGCATTATGAAAATGTAAAAATTGAATACTAAAAGCTATTGCTAATTACTGGAGACATTTTTGCTCCTTCATTTCGCATTCCACCTCCATCATTTGAACTTTAAAGGCCATGTTGGCCAAAACAGACCAATTAATTTCTGCACACACACACTTGTAACTGCTGCAAGCACCACCTGAAGGGGCAGTAGCCTATTATGGATAGAAAATATTCATATTTTTCAAAAGAGAGCAGTTTTCGTCCAAAAACACCCTATTTTATTTAAATTACATTGGCATCATCTCCGCAAAAGGTGAGTAAAACTCTTATCTCCCAAATAAAAGAGGTGATTGAAGTGTTTGTTTACTTTCCACTTCCTCCCAGCCTGTCGTGATGCAAACAGACATCCTGTCAGTTCAGCCGTTGTTCTGAGGACGTTGTTTATGGGACTGTGTGTGCTGCCAGATGCTGTATTGTAATTGAAAGGAAACCGTCTGGACTCTCCTTCCTCCTCCTGCTGCTGCCGCTGGCACTTCAGGAGCGTTAGCTCTAAGTGGGACTTTACTGGCTCATTTATTTATACAGTCTTTTGTTAGTTCCCTCTGTTTCTCCACATATTCTCTCTTTATGACACTCTATTTCACTCAACTTAATCCCCACGTTGAATGTGCAATTTGCGAAATTTCAAAATTGTTTGGCAAAACAACAGAGGATTTTCTGTATAATTTTGCATGAAGTGGTACCATCAGACAAAATTATTCAACTCTGCGTTCATCTGTCTTATATTACACTACGAGTGGAGATACTATATCTTTAACTATATTTAGCTCATATAAAAAAAATCTCCCATATCCCAATCCCAAAATGCAATGTGTCACATTTTATATTATACATGCAAAAATGACTGTTGTGCGACTCCACACCATGGATGTATTACAAATGCTCTACATCTGGCAGTGACAACACAAAATGACGATGATTCATTCGAAATCTCTATTTACTGCTCACTATTGTGAACGTCTATTATATAGGAAGTTGTGTGATCATAACACATCTGCAAGGATTAAATAGTATTTTGATTAATACCAATGTTATATTAATGCTGCTTCACTAGGTGCTAACTTTCAGTGGCAAAATGCACTTTGATGTATAATTTAAAGAAATCAGTCATTGACAAAAGCAGTTGGAAAACAAACAATTTGGTTGTAATAATAAAAAAGAAAAGAAATCCCAGTACAGACATGCCCTTGTATCTTTTCCATTTACTCTTAACAGAAAGGTTATGTAGTTCTCCCACTCCGTGTCACACACACACATTTGTACACTAAGACACTCTTGCAGATGCAGGCCACCGCTGTCGTCTGGGTGGTTACCATGGCGATATCGAGTGACTTCCTCCTCCACAACCGTGAGCGGCAGAAATGGGGAGTGACAGAGGTGAGACGATGGTCATGGAGAGAAAATACAGAAGTTGGACGTGAGGAGGAATGTACTGAGACACACACACACACTGACCTTCCATCACCTCTGTACTGACATGGCAGCAGCGCCGTTCAGGGCCAATTAAAGACAAAGGCATCACTCTGTTGTGTCACACTGGTCACCGTATCACTGTTGCCTTGTCATGACTCATGGATGAACAGCAGGCTGACAAACAAAACAATGATGTTGTGCCCCCACTTTATGATCAAGGTTTGGTTCGATTTAGGGAAAAAAAAACAGTTAGAAAGATCACGGTTTGGGTTAAAACAGGTGTTGTAAAGTTACTAAGCTGATTGTATGTTATATGTGTAAAATCTCAATCAATTTCAATTTAACCAGCTGTCAGATAAATGTGATAAAATCTTTTGCTCTGAAATCCAGTTGGGTAAAAGTACAAAATAGCGTAATCTTAAAACAAATAATCAAGTAAAGCGTCTGTCGCCTTCGTTTTTGCGGTGTGTCCTGCATCGTTGGCACTTGGCTGCCTGTGTCTGATGCTTTTTCAGCATGTTGAATCGTCGGCAGAGCGGCGACGGCGACGCATTGTTCACCATGAAACACAAAGTTGTTTTTGAGGGGCTAGGTTTGCTTAAAAATAAACAAAAATGGGCACACACATTAAAGTGCTAAAATGTGTTATCTGATATGATTCTTGTGCTTTGGTGTGGCAAGGGGGCTCGATAGTCTACCTCAAACTTGACAAGTAATTACACTACCTGAGTAAATATACAGAGTGTCCTCTGACCATTGCATCTGACAAACTAATGAAGGAGCTAATAAAATGACGTTTAGTCCCGATAGACGGTAACACACACAGGTACATTTCCCTGCTCAAACAGGACTGCTTGCTGCAGGCTGCATCCATATGACTGACAGTTGACAGCATCACTTTTTTGGACATCTCCCAGATGGCCCAGTTATGATGACAGAGGTTGACGTTGGTATGTAAACAGCGAGCTGGTGTCGGTGTGGGATGCATTATCATGATAGCCAGTCCTCAGGAGCTTTCTCAGTCTGTGTATCAGCTTCCCTGTGTGTCTTTCTCTCTCTCTGTGTGTGTGTGCCGCCCACCTGTCTGTGTGTAGCGGCTCACTTTCTCTGACAGCAGTCCTTTTGTGTCTACATTGTCCGGAGCTGCTGCAGGTAATTTCCCCACCTATTGTCCCCTTCCACACTCCCACAAACTATAATTAAGCTCTAACCAAGCGAGAACAGTACAGCTCTGTCGAACGCCGTGAGACAACTCTGGGAGTGAAGGACGGTTGGAGCGTGTAATGGTTTGGGGGACTTGTTACACCGCGCTGCTGCGACTGGGAGGACTGGGCCTGTGAATGGAGATACACAGGCCGGCGGCATGGAATCAAATACACACTTCTCATAGGGGAGCTACACACATATTTCGGGAGAAGCTACTGTTAGGGCAGATGTTGCCTGTAGTTAGATCTGTGGAAAAAAAAATATATATATATATATATATATATAAATAAATAAGAAATGTCTTCTCTGGTTGAGTTACAGCATGTCACTGCTTGTCACTGTGAAGTAATGTAAGAGTTTGTGATTGCTGGCTTACAGGCTCTGCACTAAGACTCTGCAGTGCTCTGACAAACAGCAGTTCATCTCGCAGTAAAGCTGAAATAGTATAACATATCTGACAGCTGGCTGTGTTACTGCAGCTGTCAAGGGGGGAAAAAATGCCAGCTTCTTTGATTTTGATATATTTGTTTTTGTTTGGCTTTTGTTTACTTTCATTTATTTGACTCATTAAACCCCTTCTGAAATAATTCCATTAAGTTTATTGCGATTTCATGCGAAACACATGTATTTTAGTGAGACATACGCTTGTGGGAGATACCAAGAAGGCATCCAATAGCAACATTGTGGCGTAGAAGAGTGATCGCTGTGTGTACTCGGCTGTTTCTGGCGGCGCTACAGTTAGCTATGGCAGAGATCGGTGAGTGGCTCTGGCTCTTTGAAGGCGGACTCGCACCAAACCACCGCGAGCATTCGACTGTCTCTGTGCATTCAGCCAGAAGCTGCAGCCTGTCCAACAGGACACTGTTGACTAATGTTGGAGGCGTGGAGACCGGGCCAAGGACGGGAGTCATGGGGTTTGGTTGGGCTCGTGTTTTGTCAGCAGCAGGGGCCGAAGCTTTGGAACAAGGTTTGGGATAGGTTGGGTTTGGTTTTGGCTCTGGTTAGTGGATGGAAACAAGCTCAAGTGGGGACCAGAGGTGGAGCCGGAGCCAGGGTGCTCTTGTGTTTTGTCTGGAGCAGCCGTGTTTGAGAGTGGGTATGGGCTGTGGTCAGTGGATGAGATGGAAATGTAGTGTGGTCAGTTAGAGGATCCTCATTCCAATAGCATTATATTCTACCTTGGTGGTCTGACAAACCCCTCTCCTTCTTAATAACCTACATGTCCATTTATACACTTCATTTTCACAGCTGGACTGATGAGAAGGCACGCAATAAATGCAAACCACAGGAGATGTGTCTAACAGGAGTTAATGGGCCACTGAGGGAATATGTGGTTTTGAAGGCGGGGATGTTGTAACCACTACAATTTTTCTGGGAATTCACAGCTCTTTAAGTCGACCTGTCTCGGAATTATAATCACAAATATTCCATTTTGGGTGACATGAATGTCTCTTTGCTGTTACTCTAGATTTAGTTTGTTTGAAAAAGACATGAATATAGCACTAACTCACGAGAGACTTGGCCTGAATGAGCTATAAAGAAAACAACACACTCCGTGGTGATGCTTATGCGCACTGAGAACATCCCTGTGATAAATGCCAGCATGTGATTCATTTGAAAGGTAGAGGGAGTTGTCATTTTCTTTCAACTGTCATTTGGTTTCTTTTTTTAATGCACAATAGGGAACGGCACCAAGTAGAAGAAACAAAACTATACAATTGACAAGATGACAAAATAGAGTTGGGAATACAGTTGACAAGAGTACAAAAAGGGGTTTTTGTGGCGCAGTGTAACCTACTTTTAACGTGGCAACAGTGCAAAAGAACATGCAGCTACATTATTATATGGTATGATATGAGGTGAATATTTGCATTTCTGTGACAGGCGTCAATTTGAAGGCTTTTATCTGAAGAGTTCATTTGTCGTTTTCTCTCCCTCTTTAGAAAGCAGTGTTCACGAGGGAAGCAACGGCAACGACAATGATGGCAGCATCTGTGGCAGCGACTCCGCCTTCTACAAGCAGAGTGAAGGTGAGAGACGCGGTGATGAACGGGCAGCGTTTTGTGGTGGCGGTGCAGATGGGTAATTTCAGCCACAATTATAATCGACATTATCTTTTCCACTTTACAGCCGTTTCTTGCCTGCTGTGTTAGCTATATTGATTTTTTTTTCACTTTTCCATTTTCTTAAAAGGTTGAGCTTTTATGTTTATTGCTCATTAATTGTTTCCTTAACATATAGAGACCATTCTGCAAAGGGCATTTGCGTGTGTGTGTGTGTGTGTGTGTGTGTAGTCACATCAGTGCTAAACGACACTAAAGTGAATCGAAACACAGCTACAGTTCTTGTTTGATCATTAAACTGCACACACATTAACATTCTCACATAAATCCACAGGATACCCATAAAGCCACTGACATGCCGTCATGAACAAATGCACACACACACGCACAGATACACACATAGCCTCCTCCACACCGCAGACAACACTTTTAAACACACATGCTTGCGCCATTTACTGCACACACACACACCCTTTCATACACAAATAATTACGCAGACAACCCCAACAGCCCCAATCTAATGATAACGCTAATTTCAATTGTTCGCCAGTAATTATGAGTTGTTTATGCAATGATCAAGATCTGCCATTTAGATAATGGCAGCTCTTGAGAAGCCCACAAACAATCACTGTGTGTGTGTGTTGGGGGGATCTTTGTTTTCATTAAACTGTGGTGTTCAAATAGGCAGTTTATACTGCGTTGTTTTGTTTTCTATTGTAGTTTTTTGTGTGTGTGTATGTGAATAAAAATGCTTTAGAGCAAAGGTTGTCCATGTTTTTAATATTGCACTTCAATAACACTGTCGATCACGATGGACCAAAGAAAGTATAAAAATTCATGCAGCAGAGCCAGACATATTGTATTTTTTTATTCCGCACGTTATTCTTCAAAGCCTGGCACCTACATAACCCACAATGCAACTAGACCACCGACAGTCATGCTGCTTTCTATTTGAACTGGGAAGTCATTTCCGAGTTCCCAGTCAGAAATTTCAACTGGAACGCCCTCTGAAGTCGGATTTCTGACTCGGAAAGTCGGACGAACCTCACCAACCCTGACCTCAAAACCCAAGATGACTGCTCCGCGCATCAACAGTAAAAAAAAAAGCTATAGTAATATACTGTTTATTAGCACGTCTGTCTTATTTGTCTCTCATTAAATCAGTCGTACACACATTACTGTCCAGCTTCTATCTGTGGACATGTTGCTACGGTGTTTGTATGTGCAAAATACCAGAGTAATGTGTTGTTGTCAACTGTCCTTTCTAACAATGGCTAACCTGGCTGGAGCAAACTCCATTACGTTTTTCCAAATTGTTGAACTTGAACGCGGTCAGGTGTGACGTCATTCCCAGCTCTGACTTCCGATTTCTGAGGTGCTAGTAGCGGCTTATGTAACCTCGAGCGGCTAGCCTCAAGCAGAGATGAGGAGCGGGCTTCAAAGGTCTAGACATCTCACTACCTTCTAACTCTACAGCCTAAGATTTGTTTAATTTTCAAACTTGTAGTCTTCATCCCCAACCAACGCCTTACGCAGCTCCCTCTGGAGCCACAAAAGGCTTAATACTTTTTAAACTTTTTTTTTAAATATGCATTAATACTCCCCAAGACCTGTAAACCAACTTTATTTTTTAAAATCAGTGGTGTTCCCCTTTAAAATGAAGTAGTGTCTGCTTGCAAGCCCTGTCACTGCATACATTTATCCACCAAAGAGTCATTTTCCCCTCCCAGAAGAGGTAAAACTGTCGAAATCCAAAACATCCAAAAACATTAATTCAAATTTATGAAGGGTTGTATAGAGGTTGTTATACAGTTATATATCTCAGTAATGTTTATGTGTGACTCATGTGTGTGATATTAGGACACAGTATGGCAGAGACGCTCACAGTCGCCCTGCGTGTTGCTGAGGAGGCGATAGAGGAGGCCATCGCTAAGGCGGAGGAGTTCAGTGACAGCTTGGTGAGACGTCCCTCTGTTCCTCCTTTCTTTCTCTCTCTGTCTCTTTTCCATTTGCTCCTCTTTTCTATCCCCGCTTTCTCTGTCATGGCCTCTTACTTCTCTTCTCTCAGTATCAGCAGGATGCAGTCAGGGTTTTTGGCGTTTGCACAGACCCTATGCTGGTAATTCCGTCACTCTGAACAGAATATGTATATGTGTGTGTGTGTGTGTAGGAGAAGCAGAATGAGGCTCGGTATCTGCAGGACCACAAAGAGGAGCTCATAGAGGAACTTGCCACAACAATTGTACAAAAAGTAGGTTGAGTAAGTTTTTATTTTTTTAATGTATATTTCCCCCCTTGTACGTGAAAGTGTAGTTAACCTCACTCAAATGTAAATGCATACTAGAAAATGAAAATGCAATACATCAAGCTAGGTCCCACCTCTGTGTTCACTTTGACAGGTTGACTGACAGATCAGTAGACCATTACAACGTTAAAAAAAAGCATTTTCATTGATATTACATTTTGATGGAGAGATGGCACAGGAACACATAAAACTAGAGTTCTTTTCTTCTTTTGAAATTGGGATCACAGAACCATTTGAGAAAAGAGCATCTTTGATTATGATATCTTAGTTTAAATTAACATTCAAATGACAACCGCTTTAATTTTAATCGTGTCTTGGAATTTGCATACACATAGCGAGTGGAGTTGCAGTTGTTTGATAGCTTTCTTTGAAGGTGAAATACAAAAATAAAACATTTTTTCTCCATTTTGAGGTGCATAATATGACATGAATATTCAAATGGAAACTGGATTATTGGTTTTAAAGCTTCATTATAACAAATTATTCATGCCTAAGTGTAAACATAAAACGCTGTTATGGGATTGCCTTTTCATTTTACAATTTGCAATTATTATTGCTAGTGCAGCATCCATTCGGAGCATGTGCCTGTCCGGAATGGGTATGGCTGCTTGGCCCCCAGAAGTGCTGCTTGCAGCGTTGTTGAGAACCGCGGTATGGTTGCTTGCACCCGCCAAGTGTCAAGTTGATTGGATGATCGGTCTTTGAGATATTCAAACGACAGTCATACATACATACACAGACAGAGATTCCTTCCTTTATAGTTAGAAGATGCTGCTACAGTGCCACCTATTGGCCAAATGGCACCAAATGTGCCATGGTCATTCAGACATCATATCTACTCATGTCCACCAAATGTGGTCACAATAGCAGAAAGCGTTCAGGAGACATGACATTTTGTGTAATATAAGCCCTGCCCACAGCATTTGAGCTAACTATGAGGGCCAGCTATAGAAAAATTCTATGGAACATCAAAAATCCCAAAAAATAACTTTTTCTGGCTTGGTCCAGAGATGTTCTCTACCAAACTTGGCGATGATAGCTTAAAATGTGTAGGAGGAGCAGCAAAAAATCAGATTTGGACACGATTCAAAAGGGCGGAAAAATCACGCTAAATACAAATGGGAGTGACTTAAATGGATAGATTCGTCTGGACCCACAAAATCCGGGAACAATTTGTTTCTTAGACTTACGGTTAAAAAGTTACAGGCCAAATCGTAAAGTTCATTGTTATAGCGCCACCATCTGGCCAAATTGCACCTCATTCGACACTGCACTCCCTTGGGTCCCCAGCAATACACCCACCAAGTGGGAAGTTGATCAGATGAGCGGATCTCGAGATATGTGAAGGACATACACACAGCGATTCCTTGCTTTATAGTTATATTACTTATTATTTAAATGAAGCTTGCTGTATGCTTACATACCTTGCAGCTCTCTCACTTTCTTCTTCTCCTTCCTGTCTTACATTCTCAGATCATTCAGAGGAGGAAGCGTTCAGAGATGCAGACAGAGTATGACTTTGTCTGGCCTCAGCCTCAGTCCTTGATCCAGCCCAGTGAACTCCCCTCTCCGTCTCAGCCTCAAGCTTCTTCACAAGGACCACAGGACCCCCTTAAGACCTCCTACTCTCTCTGGGTCAGTCCCTGCCTCCACTCAAACTGCAAAAACTAAAACAACAACAACAACAAATACCAACCATATCCGGTGAAGTCAAAGCAAAAATGCCCTGTCGTGTCGGCGGGTGTAAACCCGCCAGAAGCATTTGCTCTTCTATCGTGCACCATGTGTTTTAAAGAAGGGCGATTTGGTGTTCTCACTTCATTTCACAGCACATCCAGTATAATGTTCCTCTGTCTGTGTTCTGGTATGTGTTCCTCTGGGTGGACCGGCCACCGTCTCTGCGTGTTTGCCAGGTTTAAAAAAAAAAAACACAGGAATGTTGTGTTTGGCTGAAAATCACTGTAACCTTTTAGTAGCGCTGGTCACATACGTGGTGAAGATGTGGTCTCATTAAGCTTTGTGTTTTGGTCTCTTTCTGTGCCTGATGTACTTTGTGGATCTTGTAGCTGTTGTATTAAAAGCCAGTGGTGAGGGGTCTCGCACACATTACATTTTGCATGCTTAATCCTGATATAAATTCGTCATATTGCAGGATTAAGGTATTCCCTAAAAATGTATAAACATTAAAGCAACTAATTTAGAGGATTGTTTGGGCAGGGCAGACACTTTTCCTCAAGATTAAGGGAAAATAGACCACCAAGCAACAAAATAGACCCCTAGGTGCATGGCTAATTGCTCTTTTTCCACTGTTTGAAGTGTTTTACGGTGGATTTGTCCCCATTAAGTAGGCAAAAGCAATGCATTAGTAATATTGTAAGTGTGATTTGAGCCAAGTATGAGTTGATTCTGATTTGATAATATAGAGCAGGGGTCTCCAAACTTTTATCCTCTGAGAGCTAATTCGACTAAATGAAAGTTGCCGAGAGCTACTCATAGCACAAAGTTGTTCCATCGCCTATAGGAGACATAATTATTGTCTTACCTTTATGGTCCTTTAATAACATTTCAGCTACCGTAGTCATCGCCTCTATTACAGTCCAACCATAGCCGAGGGGCTTTTTTGTGTTTCGTTAGGGTGTGCGCCGCTAAACGAAGCCTCTGTTGTTGCGTTGGCCAACAGAGACTGTGGTCTTTTAAGCGTTGTTTTCAGCTCCTTTACCTTCTCTGTTCATAGACTGCTTATAAATATAAGTCCTGTGAAAAGTTGACAGTTTACCTGTTTCAATACATTTTCCAGGTTTGAGAAACGTACACACAATATGGTGACAACGCCCAGATTACAGGGACACATAGAAATATACGGTATAGCAGACACACCAACATGTGCACACAAATCGGCAATGCACTCACACCTGGCAGTGGTTCTTTACGCTACTAGTCAGCAGGGACTCGTGGATATTTGTCATCGTCCCGTGTGTGAGCGAAGCATCAAAGCTCCGCTCCCCTGGCCTCGCCGTTCTGTTTCCCACTGTTTCACTCAGCGAAGATCAAAGTCCCGTGAAATACGAGGGGGATCCTCCTCAGCTGCTCGGCCCGTTGTGGGACGGGCTCTGTTTATCAGCTCTCTGCAAACACACTCACTAAGACAATATGCATGCAAATGCTCACTCAAATCTGTACTGCCTTAACATTGATCCTTAGGGTGATCTTAATGGTGCATCCCACCCACTGTAAGAACTGATGTTTTGTCTCTAATTCTTCTGCGCCCTACTAGACTATACTTAAACATACGTGTACCTACGTCAGTCCTCTCACTTGGATGTTAAAGGAACAGTGTGTAAGAACCGGCGACATCTAGCGGTGAGGTTGCAGATTACAACTTCTCCCGTGTGCCAAGCGTGTAGGATTGCTACGGTGGCCGACGCGAATGGCCAGTTGTTGTAAGAGTAGAGTGCTTAGAGTGTGTGTGTGTGTGTGTACGTGGGAAGTGAGTGGTGGAGCAAGAGAGAGAGAGAGCGGCGGCGACAGGAGCGAGTAACATTATCGACTCCAGCCCAAGCAGGAAAAGTTAACACTGTGGTTTGTCCGTTCTGGGCTACTGTAGAACATGACAGTGCAACATGGTAGACTCCGTAGAGAGGACCTGCTCCCAATGTAGATATAACGGCTCATTCTAAGCTGACAAAAACGAAATGATTCTTCTTATCAGGTGATTATACACTTAAGAAAACATACTTATTAATATTATCTTCCATCTCTGCCAATAGATCCCCCTAATTGTTACATACTGGTCCTTTAAATCAAGACTGAATGTTCACCAACAAGATTTTAGCTTGAATCAGGTTTAAATCCCCTCTATATGTTTCCTTTCATTCACAGCGGAGCAGCCTCTGAATCTACATCCCAGTGACGCACAAAGTTTAAGTGCATATCCACAAACATGATTAAACATTCCTGTTTAATCCAACCTTAATCTAACCAGAAAACTATATCCTAGATTTAAATTAGTCCCTTGTCAATGAGAGGCAAAATGTCTTTTTTTGACAACAGTTTTGATTTTTTTCTCTCTCATTACAAAGCCTTTTTATGATCATACGCAAAGGAATTTGCACAATATCTTCATTTTACACACATACATGAAGAGAGACTTGAAGAGCCTCTGCTGTCTGCCTTGTTATTTAGTTGTTTTCTAGCTCCACCTGCTGATGAGATTGTTGACTCGCAGCCACAGTTGGACAGATTTCTGCCCAGACAGGAAGTAGACAAGCCAGCTGGGCCAAGTGCTCTCCTTTTCTATTTTATAATTACTATATGTGGATATTATATGTGACTGCTTCTGGCCATTGTCCAAGCAGTAATAACCTGTCCTGACCTGGAGCTGCTTTGACTGAATGTCTGTCTGAAGCTGCTCAGACTCAAGTGAACAATGGCCCACAATTAAGAAGAGAATGATTCTCAACTTTAAATTTCCATGGCTGTCAAGTGTCTTCCTCATTGAAGTTTTTTTGAGAAAGATAATGCTATTACTGTAACTGCACCTCTGTGTGACCTCTGACCTTTTCTGTGTGTCTGAGTCAGCAGAGGTGCGTCCAGCATGACAGCATTTTGTTGCTCACAAATCACATTATGTGTGTCTCACTAACCTGCGTGTGTTTTAATGTGTGTGCTTGCAGCGTTCCCGGTCAGCGTTCTCTCTCACCAGTGACGACTCCCCGGAGAAGGGTCCAGAGGAGGAGGGCGCCGGAGCGGGCTGTGGCTTGCAGGATTACACTTCTCTGAAGAGAGAGGGCAAGGCCACGTTGTTACCCAGCTGGAAGAGCGTCGACCGCCTGGACAACTCCAGTAAATATCACACTCACAAACTCTCAGATGTGTATCCTGTTTGCTATAGGATGCACAATTGCATTGATTAAAGCATTTCTTGCAAATATAATGATGCAGTGCATAATAGGGTAAAATATTGGAAGACAGCACCAACATGTCCCTTTTGTTGCTTTTATTGCTTTTGTGGAATTTAACTGTCAAGTAGTTTAACTTATGCCCTTATAAATAATCTTGAATTCAGTGGTTCCACTGGTTTCGAAAGTTTTTACGATGGTAAAAACTATTAAAAAGTCCAAAGAAACCTCTGAAGTGTTTGTACATGTCTCTCATTACTTTGTCAAAACTTGGCTAAATACACTGCTTCTTCTGTTGCTACTGTGCTCAGTGACTCTTAAAGAAATTTGGGTCACACAGCCTATCCAAAAAAAGTACAGGTGGAAAGAGAAGTTAGTTTTTCTAAACTTTGTGCTGTCTGTTCATGTTCTTCCAGGTGCATCCTCGGTGCTCCAGAGCCCAGACGGTAACTGGATCGCTCTACACAGCTCGCAGCTGTCTCGGCCCAGTCTGCTAACCAAGAGGAAGAGCCTGGTGTTCAGCGTGCTGGAAAAGGAGTCCGGCGTCGTGTCGGCTTACGACGAGATGGGATCCGACTCCGAGGAGAACGACGAAGGCGGCTGGGGTGCGGCGCTGCGTCAGTTCCGACGCAAGCTGTCAGATGAGACTTATTACACGGACTCGCAGCACGACCCGGAGTGGACGTACACCCAGCACCTTCCCATTACCTCACCGTCCTCTGGCCAGTACACCAACACAGAGACTCTCAACTCCGACTCAGAGGCCTCATCGGTGCTGTCCGCATGTCCTCGCAAACCGCCTCACAACCTGCTGAGGAAGAAAGGACCGCCGGACACGCACCTGCACCCCCATCACCAGCCGCTCTACCACCAACACCTTCACCAGAACTTCTCTCCGTATGCGCTCCACTCAGAGGCACTGGATGTCAACTTTAACCCCAAGGTGAGTCTTTAAAGTCAAACTTTGGATTATTGTGCACTAAAAAGTCTTAAATAACAAGTATTAATCGCAAATAAAGTGTTTTATATCATTAGATTGGATGAATTTTCACTGAAAATGTGACTCAGTCTGTGTCTCATTATCTAGCAGGTTGAACGTGGAAAAACATGAAGTAAAAGTACCACTACAAAAATGTAAAAATACTCCATTACAAGTAAAATCCCTGTGTTCAAAATCCTACTGAAAAGTACAGAAGCATAATGTACTTAAAGTATCAAAGTAAAAGTAGTTCCCCATGTGACTGAAATAAACGAAGCGATGTGGGAGACAACCCTGTAAAAGCCAGTAAAAGCTCCAAAGCGTGTGGTGAGGAAATGTGACCCTGAATACATTAAACAACAGACATTCAATTTAGATTCATAATGGCCAGCAGTGATGGGTGAGGGTAAGCGGAATAGTTATTTGGTAATTACAGCTGACAGTGGCATAACACATATTTACAGCCCAGTTTATTCTCCTTTTTTTTTTGCCATGTTATGTTTTTTTAGGGCTTTCAATCGATTCAAATATTTAATCTTGATTAAGCGCATGATTTTCCATAGATTTGTCAGGTAGTTAATACTCTAATCAACATGTGAGTGGACAAATATGTTTGCTTTATACAAATGTATGTATATATTTATTATTGGAAATCAATGAGCAACACAAAACAATGACAAATATTGTCCAGAAACCCTCACAGGTACTGCATTTAGCATAAAAATATATGCTTGAATCATAACATGGCAAACTGCAGCCCAACAGGCAACAACAGCTGTCAGTGTGTAGGTGTGCTGACTTGACTTTGACTTGCCCCAAACTGCATGTGATTATCATAAAGTGGGAATGTCTGTAAAGGGGAGACTTGTGGGTACCCATAGAACCCATTTTCATTCACATAGCTTGAGGTCAGAGGTCAAGCGACCCCTTTGAAAGTAGCTGTGCCAGGTTTTCATCGCCAAAATGTAGCGCATGTTTGGAGCGTTATTTAACCTCTTTCACGACAAGCTATGACATAGTTGGTACCAATGGATTCCTTAGGTTCTAGTTTCAAATGATACTCTAGCTTTAAAACTGAGTCCGCTACAACCTCCGGAAGATCGATTGTGTTAATGTGTTAAAGAAATTAGTGGCGTAAAACGAATTTGCATTAACTTTGGCAGCCCTAGTTTTTTTCTCATTTATTTGGGAAGTGGGCCTTAAGTTACAAAAGGTTGAGAACCCCTGTATTTCAGTATATGACATTATTAGACTGTAAGTGATGCAAAAATGTCTAAGCAGCATTTATAGCTGGTTGAGGTTCTGCTGGGGTTCTGTTGGTGAGGTTCTGCTGGTGAGGTTCTGAGGTTCCGTCGGTCCTGCTTCACAAATCTGTTGACATTTTCTTTTTTGGAATTTTCTCTGATTTTTGCTCTTTTTATGAATTGGATAATTTGACCTCTTTGTGCCTTGAATAGCTATTTTAATTAAATCAGCTGAAATATGACAAGACACCACTCTTTTAAAAGTTTATCATATGTTTGTTTTTGTTTTTTTTGTTCAATATTTTTCTGAAATGTAACCAGTAACTATAACTGGGAGATAAATGTAGCGGATTAAAAAATATGCTATTTCCCTCTGAAATGTTGTCAATTATAAAGATATTAGAAGTATTAGAAGTAGCATTAATGGAAAAAAACTCAAATACAAGTCAAGGTTATAAAAGTTTTGAATTTTCAATTAGTTTTTATTTTATTTTAGTTTTGACTTTTTGATTTCATTCTAGCTCAGTTTTAGTTAGTTTTCAGAGTGCGTTTGATAGATTTAGTTTTTCTGTGTTGTGATATATTACAGCTAAAAAACTGATTTGCTTTAATTTTTATTCGTTTTTTAACCAGGCAATATAGTTTCAGTTTAGTTTTTCTTTAAGGATATCGTTTTTATTTAGTTTGAGTTTAATGCTTATTTTCATTTTAGTTTTAATTTCAATTTACAATAATAACCCTGGTACAAGTACTGTACCTCAGAACTGTACTTAAGTAAATGTACTTGTCTGTTCCCAGGTGATGGGAGACAGCAGCGAGGCAGAGGAGAGGCAGAGTGACCCGATCAGAAGATCTCGGCGACGCAGGAAAAGCAAGAAAGAGTCGTCAACAGAGCAGAGCAAACCTGGAGGCCAGAGCCACACGCAGTCCATCTACCCATTAGTACAGGTAAGGCATCACACCTACAGCTGCAGCTAGTGTTAGGAACTGACTGTAAGTGAGAAATGTAGTGTAAAATATAGTTTCCCCATTGAGAGGCAGAGGTGTTTGATCAGTTCAGGCTCCCTAATCTCTTCAGTTTGTACTCTTTGTTAAATGATGACGAGTATGTATTAATGTCCCTTTGTCTCGCCTCTACAGGAGAACAGTGGTTTTCTACTCAATGCCATTCTAAAGAGGGGTTTAGGTGAGGAACAGTCAGTACCTGACACTATGCCAACGGCCACAGCTGCACCAGACGCCTTCAAATCAGATGCCATGACACCGGAACCAGAGGTCTTGGACACGGTGGCCCCGAATTCAGCGGCCCCCAGCCCTCCACAGCCCCACTCGCCCAGCAGCTCGGGGGCCGGGGACTCTCTGGAAGAAGAGCTGCGATCCCGACTCAGCCAGCTGGTCAGCCGTGCCAACAGCAAAGACAGCATCTCATCTGAGGAGGAGGAGTGCACAAAGCGGCCCGCGGATAAAGAAAGCAACAGACAGAGAGAGAAGACGATGCCAAAAGACACTGAGAGAGAAAGACAGAAGGGATGTGACAGATTAAGAGACAGAGAGAAAGCAAGTGAAACAGTGGAACAAGTGAACGGACAAGAGGTGAAAAGAAGTGAGAGACTAATAAAGAGTCCTTCAGTGAGAGAGGAGGGAAGAGTTAGGGACAGGAGGTTGGAGATAGGAGTGGAGTGTTTGGAAGAGAAAGTAGATGACCAGGAGCAAAAGAGAGGGGATAAGAGAGAGCCCAACAGACAAAGTAAGAGACAGCATAAAAGAGATGTGGAGAAAGAAACGAAACAGAAAGGAGGAGCGAGGAGGAGTGGATCCAGCGCAAGCTCACCTGCTGTTACACCTTCTTCCCAGGAGGGGTTGCTGTCAGACAACCAGGTAAGGAGATAAGAAGAAAAGTAGATTTGTGTCCACCGCTCATCTTCTGCTTTTGTTGCGGCCTGTTTGTCTGCCTTTTGATCAATTTATTTGTCTTTCTTTCTTCACTTTAACATCCTATCCTCCACCTTCCTCTCTTATCCCTGTATTAATGTGATAATCACTGTTGTCCTTCTGTGTCCCTCATCCTGTGTCTTCCCTCTTTCTCTGTGCTTCCCTTCTTCTTCTTTTTTGGCTGGTCTGTGTGTTTCTATGTGTGTGTGTGTGTGTGTGTGTGTGTGTGTGTGTGTGTGTTTGTGTGTATGTGTGTGTCAGGAGGGGCAGAATGACTTGGAGCAACAGCAGAGGCTTCAGTTGCTCTCCTCTCTCTTACAGCAGGTGAGATATCAGCTAGAAAACAGAAGGAGTGTGTGATGTCTTGTGCAGGATTCCATGCTTGAGAACATACAACGTTAAATTAAACCTCCAGTTCACCATGAATATATATATATATACAGTGCACACACACACACACACACACACACAAAACTCTCATTAGGTTGAATGTCACTTTTGCTGGTGTTGTATGCGTTCTTATTTCTGCATGTAACGAAGCTTCAGTTCACACAGTTTTACATTGCAGCTAAAGTAGCGTGCAGTAGCACAAAATGTTGCTGTCTAAACATAAAGTGGTAACTTTTACACCCTGCGTTGCTGTGGTTTTTCAAGATAATGGAAGACATTCATCACAGAAGAGCTGCAAATATCATTTTTCATAATTTTTTCATTAATTAAAGCCTCAAAAGGTCAGAATGCAACACAGCCACGGGCCCAGTTGTGTTTTGTTTTGACTGGAAAAAACTGCCTCTGTGCTGTTGCTATAGCTATCACTTTCTTCATCTACACGTCTATACCAGTCCTGAAGCAGACAAAGGCAGTAAAAGTGGGTAAATAACAAACACAAATGAAAGGCATCGAGTAGCAGCATCCTAGACAGATGTAGTTAAATTGTATGATCCAAGAAAAATAAGTCAAAATGTAGTACAAAAAAAGTTACTTAAATATTAAAAAAGCAACTTCAACAATTTATGTGCAAAATTCTGACGCGCTGTCATCATTATATTATGTTATATTTCTTATTCTACGTACGTAAACAACGTAACATAAATACGGAAAACGCGTCACAAACTTCACTATATAACACTTAACTTGAAAGTCCTGTGTTTGTTGGACTCATCTACCTACTAGCTCTGAGGATAGCATATTTACACATATGCATTTACATTGCAGTCAGTGCAGACTACATGGCGTACAAATGATTACCACTTATTGCACGCTTTTGCCTTGCTTATTATCGTGTCATTCATACGCCTTTCGTGCGACCGGGCTGTCTAAGCAGGTTTTAAGAATGTAGTGTGTTCATACTAGAAAAGTGACTAAATGAACTATAAACTATACACAAAGATGTCAGTATGCATACTAAGTCTGCTTGGTTTAGCTTGAGTATGCTGTTGATGTACACTATTGTAAAGCAATGCTCTGCACAAATAAAATAAATGAGCTTTTAGCTTTTTCCTTGTGAATTTTAATTGACAGTGACATTCCAAAGTCACAGTTTGAATGACATATTGATATTTCCTGTAAAAATTGTACATTAATTAATTGTATACTAACTGCAAAAGCACGTTAAGTATGAAAAATTGTATACAGCACATGTACGTTATTATGGAATTGGCTATCCAAAAAATCGAAAATTTCCCACATTTCATCAACAGGATATAAAATCTACGATCCCTGAGGTTAAAAGCTGTGTTCCAGTATTGATATTCTCACACAGTGAATCCAATCCTATTGATAAACATATGGTCAAAACCCACACAAAGGCAGGTCGATAGACATATCAAATACACAGGCACACGCTTGGACAGGCACTCTTGCGCTCACTTCCTGTCCTAGCGTTACGTCCGAGGCGTGTGGGTCGATGTTGGTCATTAGCCAGACTCATTATAAAGGCTCCTGTGAGTAATGCTTGTCTTTTACAATGTGTGTGACACGTGTAGTGTGATCTATTTCTGCTGGTTGTCACAGCTCCCTTTGAAACCAACCAGGACAGCTCAGTTTGGTGTGAATAAAGGAAAATGTGACGATGACTGCGATATTTGTGGCTTTTCAGTCAAAATCAAATTTATGTTTTTTTATAAGTAGGTCCTAAAGCTGCCCCTGATTACAGATATTTCCATATATATATATATAACACATAATATGTAGAGTAAAGTTAAAGATCAAAAGCTACATTGTATCATGTTTAATGAGCAGTTACAAAAAGACGCCCATCAGCAGCAACTTGAGGCAGAGAAAAAGTCTCAAGCTGAAAGGGTGAATGAGGATGAGGATCCAGGATCTGAGGGGTGAGCAGTATGCCACCCATCAAGAGATGAGGGGCCTGAAACAAAGACTGGAACTGACCTCGACCAACCTCAAGCTTACCACCAAGCTCTAGACTGAGGAAGAGTTTAGTCAGGCCCTCCAGAGAGAAACTCCGCAGCTGAAGAAGCAGGAGGAGGAGCGCCTCACTGTTTTACAGGCCCTCAAACTCGTTCCAGAAGAAGAAGCTCCCAGAGAGAACAAAGAGGCACTCAGTCTGGAAAGGAGTCTGCCACTTTCTCGGTTTGAGGAAGAAGAACAAGGAGAGATGGGACAAGAAGTCCTCATCCACCTAAGACCTCCTACACCTCAGCGGCTCAGTACCTTCCACATCAGCAGCTGTATGCCTTAGGGCGGCACAGCGGCTTTCTGTGTGAAGACTTCATGTTCCTCCCTGTGTCAGCGTGGGTTTCCTCCGAGTGCATCGATTCCCACACACCAAAGACAGGCCATTCTCATTCCGCCGCACAAGGAATCCTTTAGTGCCGGTATGCAACGCACCACGCTTTGCGTCAACAGTAAACGCACAGGGAAAGTGCTGTGGTGGTGACGTAGTTTAAAGAGCGGAAGAGATACAGGGCGTGTGGGCACAAGGCTTTATAATAACACAAGGCTTTCATCCAGGAGACCGCTGTTCGTGTCCCGTGTGTTACATTTCACTTTCACGTTACAATCAGCTGTTCGTTCGTATCCCACGTTCACAACGTCAGGTCACATTTTAACTGTGCAAATGTAGTAATTTGAAGCCCAACTACACTGTATGTTTTTTTTCTGAAACCTAACTAAGTGGTTTTGTTGCTTAATCCTAAGCAAGTGTTTTTGTTTAATTCACAAAATTAAGCATGTGTTTGCGAGCGAAAAGTGGCACCGAGGGGTCTGACAAATCGTGACGAGGTGGGATGAGAACGTGTTGGAATTGGACACTCTAAATTGCCCCCAATCAGTCGGCTTAAAAAAGACTCAATAAAAAGAAAAGTTTTACCAAGTTTTTAGTTGGCATTACACACAACAATGAATGATCAATGTGTAAGGACAGAAGGATTGTTGGAGACAAAACGTTCAACTTGTGTTTGGTCAATACTGGGTTTGACATGTTTTAGAGCCACAGAGCCACTAGTGTGGCTTCTCTTTAGTGATACTTAAATCCAAATTAAATGACACACCATGGATGTATTATAAATGCTCTACATCCATCAGTGACAAAATAACAGTGATTCATTAGTGTCCAAAATCTCAATTTTTATATTATATAGGATGTAGAGAACAAAGGAAGAAGTCAATCAAACATCCACAAAGAGACACGAAACGACCACTAAGGCACGAACAACGAAACGTAAAACGACTAAAAAGGGGCAAAACAACCAGAAAGAGACAATTTGAGTCTTAAAACATTTTACAAATGTGTACCCCTTCTTTGAATCTGTGCCTCCCCATTTAAAAGTGTCTAAACCTGCTCCTGATACTAAGTATTATAATTGCATTCCTAAACCACAGAACTCTGCTTATATTCCAGCAACTTATTTTTGTCCTTACTTACATTATATATAATTATGTATCTATCTTGATATGGATCCAAACTCTATTTATTTATATACGTTAATTTAATCTTTCAGTGTCAGTGTTCTGTGTGTCAGACTGTTTGATCTACATGGTGACGGCCTAGTTCTTTGGAGAGGATGAGAACATCAGACTCTCACCAAACATCCATTTCTCCATCGACCACCAACTCAAGTCAATATCTCACACCGTCCATCTCTGCTTCTCGAGTCTTTATAAGATCACTAAATAGTGATTTTTTTTCTTTAAAGATAAGAGGTTTAGTTTGCTGCCTTTCATCTCCCACCCAATACTGTATCTTGTCCCAACCTGACTCTCCTGTCACCACCTAAAACTATTCCTTTCAGACTGTCGCGTGTCTGGCTGAGAGAGGGATCAATATGCCTCCAATCCCACTGATCAAAGCTTCAGCCAGTGATTCATTCATTATTGAATTACATCCATCTCTCTTCACTGACCTTTCCTTTTCTTGCTTGGTGTTTTCATCCATTCTTTACTCGGCATCTTCACCATTGAATTACTATTCGTCAGAGATGGCCTGAATTTGGAAACAAGCTTGGATTTGGATGAACAAGCTGCTCCAGTTAACACTGACTGGCAACACAATGACTAAACCTGTCTTTCCATCTGTCTGTCTAACGCATTTTGAAATGGTAGTGGGAGATCTCCGCCAACTGTGACATTTAACACTTTTTTATCACATTTTGGAAACCCATGTACCAAGTGTACCAATTTTTAAACTGAAAGGTCAAAACAGATGATTTTTCATCAGCACTTTCTTTTACTTTATTGCTTGTAATGGACATACAATCTGGGATATAAGCTTTAATGTGAAATATTATGGCACACCCAAACGCCATAATTGCTATCCTTCACCTCACTGTTTGAAATAGGTTGCACAGTAATAAGAGATATTCTATTCACTGCAACATCTTTTTACTGATCAAAGCCCAAAAAAATAAAAGATCAGTCACTCCTCCGGCTTTGTCTTGAAACCTTCTTCGCCTCCTCTGGCCTCACTACTGCATTTCTCACCACCAGTTCTTTGTTCCGCACCTCCTGATTGCAAGCATGTGCGTATATGCATGTTCACAAAACAGCTGGTTGGGTAACAGAGAAACAAGTGACTAATATGTGTTTATGTGTCACCTACACAATGGTCTTTTCTAGAAGCGTGCAGCTTGAGCCAGTTGGGTGGAGGTGCTGAAAAAACAAGAAGCTTTTATGTTAAGCCCCATTAACTTTAACATGTTTTTTACCTAATGGTTTTATAATGGTTCATAATTGCATTTTGCTACATCTCCTTGCTTCCTGATATGAAAGATATTTTTTAATTATCATGTTATGTCATGGCCCAGTTTTCTCTACTCATGCATCAAGTCCCTTTGCTCCCAACTCTTGAAAGGTTTCTCAGTTCATCACTGCACCTCATTTTTGTGGCTATTAACTAATAGGGGTGTAAGAAAATATTGATACACTTGGCTATTGCGATTTTATGTTTTGTGATACTGTATTGAAAAACACTATTCATTTTTAACAGTTTACATGCAAAGATTCGTAGCAGACAGTGGCTCAGATTGCACAAAAAGTAGCGCTATGATGTTACAGGGGCTGCGATAAATGCAAATGCAGATCCCACTGTTCTGATTGCATAAAAAAGTACTTTTAAACGTTTTCTTACTCAGATTCTATGCATATGATGGTGTGTTCTTTATATTATGACGGTTTTCCTAAAATTATATTTTAAAAATCGCAATAAATCGCCTAGCTTACAGTATCGCAATATATTGGATCGTAACCCTTGTATTGTGATACGTATCGAATCACCAGATTATTACCAATACACAGCCCTAATAGCTAACTAACTAATTACATCACTGACTGCTGTACTGTGTGTGTGTGTTCTCTAAATGAAGCAGAAGTACTCGGCGGCCTCTCTCTGCAGCATCACCACCGAGGTGCTGAAGGTCTTGAACGCTACAGAGGAGCTGATTGGCGAGGCAGGAGGTGAGAACTGCACCCCGTCTGAGTCCATGAGTGCTTCTCCCATCTCCAACAGCTCCGAGACCCGCAAGCTGGACCAGAGGCTGACCAAGATGGAGGAGAATGTAAGCTAAAAGGAAACCTACCACTCTGTGTATATCCACCCAATAAGAAAAGGTTGTGGAGATTCATTCTCATTGGAAACTAAATGTTCCTTCTTCTCTGTGCAGGTGTACCTGGCTGCTGGTGCCGTGTACGGGCTTGAAGGGGCGTTGGGAGACCTGGAGCAGTGTGCCCGCGGTATTCAGAGTGGCACATCAGACACAGAGCTGGCCTTCCTGGAGGACCAGGTGGCCACGGCAGCTGCTCAGGTTCAGCAGTCTGAACTACAGGTACTGGAGGATTTGTCGCTTTTCTCTGCAGCTGTCTTGTTCTTCAGTTGTATCAGATTGTGCTTTTAAATGAAGTTTGTGTGTTCTTTTAAGATTTCAAACATCGAGGCCAGGATATCCGCTCTGAAAACAGCTGGGTTGAATGTGACCGTCTGCAATCATTTCTCCAAGTTCAAGCCAAAGGCTAAGGTAGCGCACTGCCCCTCAAGTACCCCAACAACTCTCCCACACAGTCATTATGTACTATATTGGTCTTGTTGTGTATGCCAATATTGTATCATAAAGTACTAATATGTTAAGTAATATTTGCCTGAGGAAGGACCTGCAGTTGGTCGAAAACGTCTAACCACTGAGGTTTTTGTGGCTGTGCACACAACTACTCTAAATTACTCGTAGTTAAGTAACTAAACCTGATACTAAAAGTGAGAAAATTAGAACATATAGCAGCAAGTCAGGATGATTGATGAAGTGTATAATACGAATACTCTGATTACAGCCTCAAACCCTGGACTCATCACGCCATCAAAGGAGGAAGCTTCCAGCCCCTCCACTGAAAGGTACCAAGCAAGTTTTTATTTTGCTCAAAATTAATGTACATAGAAAACTATGTGTACGCATTAATAATTAAAATGACAACAATAAGACATTTTTTTATCTGGGTGCCCTGGTAGCTCACCTGGTAGAGCGGGTGTCCCATGTACCAAGGCTGGGACCTTAAGGTTCAAATCCAACTCGCGGTCCTTTGTTGCATGTCATCCCCACTATCTCTCCCCCTTTCACAACTATCACTGTCTCTCTCAATTAAAGGCAAAAAAGACCAAAAAATAATAATAAAAAACAAAACAAATTAAACTGTAAACTTCTATTTATTTAAAAAAAATTGAGAATAATTTTCCAAGTTTTTGTGCAACTGAAGACCGTCTAGCAAAGAGTGACCAATAAATAATATTCAATAGCTTTTAATTATATATCATATATTTATATAAATAAAAAAACAAAAGTATTTACTCAAGCCCTCTGTGTGTAGAAGAATACTTACCGTTTACAAAACTGTTTACACCTCTGTGTATATATATTTATTACTTTTTATTATGCATATACATACTACATTACTGTTTACATTCAGTTTATCCATTTGAAAGTACTTATTTAATATTTGATTTGTTTATATTTTAGCCCTATATTTTAACTTGCACTAGTTTATGCTTTTACTTGTGTGATTTTCCTTTTCATATACATATTTAATGAACATTGTTGAAGGGAACCTGAGATCCGTGATTTTTATTACCAACGACTGCTTCGTTGTAATTGTTGTGCATATGATAATAATAAAGAAACCTGAATTAAAGTTATCAGCATTGGAGCAAAACTAAAAAAACTTCCAAATTTAAAAATGATTTTCTTAAGAAACCTCATATATCTTCAATTACATAGGCAAACTACGGTGATGGAAATGCTTTCACGTTTTTAATAATCTGTGAACTAAATGATCCAAGTGATTGAATACATTTACTGCTGTGATGTTCAACCTTCTGTACATCCCTCTTCATATCAGTCATCAATATGTTAAGCAAAAGTAAAGTGAGTCTGCTAACCTGTGCTGACTTATACACTATCCTGTACATCATCAAGGCAAACTCTCCTAACCCCAAACACTTGCTTAACAGCCTTGTATACACATGCTCTCTGTGTGAAAGAAAGACGGCTAGAGATGGGCAGCGAGACAGAGACGAGGGGACACTTTTATTCACCTTTAGTTAACATCACACATTTAGCTCTTTGTCCTAAAAGAAGAGGTTGGCAGCTGAATGAAAGTAAAAGTGAATACATCTGCTAGAAAGGGGCTAAGTAACTGAAAAGCTCCATTAGATGTAAAGCAGCCAAATGGAAACACGCACAGTACAGGAGGAAAAGGCTGTTTATCAACCAACAAGAAGTCGGTTCCTTTTCATATCGGTGAATGGCCTTTTTCTGTTGGGGCTGTCTTTATTTTCATTTCTGTCTCTTTTCTTTTCTTGTGCAGCGTCCGCACAATAAGCTCTGATTCAGGGTGGCTTTTTCAGCACAGCTCCACAGAGAGACAGCAGGCAGGACAATGGAGCAAAATCAGTGACCAAGACATGTAATCATATTGATTCCTGCTTAGCGTGTCCTTTTTGTCACTTAGATACAAGTCAGTTGAATCATATGCTATTAATAGTTTCTGTTTTTCTGGACAACCCAAGCTTTTTGCTGGAGGTTTCTTTTTAAAATGCTACTTTGCTTAATGCTGTTTTTTTTTTTTTTTTTGCATTTCAGAAAAGTTGGAGCCAGAGCAGCAGGCGAAAGTGTTTCGGCCATAGTGACAGTCAGCAGCACAACGAGTCCCTCAGGGCCACTTCAGAGCCCCGGGGACGGGGGCCCGTCTCATCCAGTGCCTTGACCCAGTGTCCGCCTCCAGCTCCAGGCCAAGCAGGGGCCACCACCTTCCCTGTGTGACCCGCCAAGCACTCAGCCCTCAGCCAGGCACGGTACCCCGTCAGTCAAACGCCTCACAGACGAGATGACTGGCTCTTTCCTCTTCTCTCACTTTATCCTCCATTTTTCTCCTCCTCGCCACGCGCACAACATCAAGCAAAGGATGACTCGACAGTCTCTGCCTTAAACATCTGCAAAAACACTCCTCATGAACCAACTGAAAAAGAATACCTGTACAGACGAAAACAACTCTCATTTCCTTTTTCTATCTGTTTGCAAGAGTATTGTGATTTACTGTACAATGAAGACGTGGAAAAATCATGTGAAACTTTCTGTGAGTCAGTGTCCCAAAAAGAGACTGAGCCGTGTTTTATACTGCATCATCTTCTTTCTCACCAAATGACATGTCATGAGGAATCTTATCATACTGTAAGCCCCTTCAGAGCTTTCTTGGATGATTGTCTGTTTTCACACACACAGCCATCAGATGGTAATCCTCATTTGGGGAATGATTGTAACACCTTTTGACATTTTAACCATTTTAAGAATTCATGCACTTACCAGAAAATAAGTGTTTAGATACACTAAGTATCAGGGCCAAAACATTTTTGTCCTTCCTTCCTGCTGTTAACATTGCTAAATGGCAATAATGGAACGCAAAGCACACTTGAGAAATATGTCATTCTTTGTTAACAGCCTCAAAACAAATAGTTAAAGGAGGAGTTTGGGGAAATATTTGCTTGTTTGACAAGAGTTACAGGAGAAGATCGATACCACTGTAGGTTAATGTCTGTACAGGGAATTGAAGCCTGTTAGCTTAGCTTAGCATAAAGACTGGAAACAGCTCTGTTCAAAAAGTAAAAATATTAGCCTAGCAGCACTTCTAAAGCTCATTGATTAACATATTGTTTTGTTTAAGCTTTACAAAAAGGCAGATATTGATACCTTCAGACAGCCAGGCTAACTGTTTCCCCTATAGACTGTATATAAAGATGGACGGCGCATCTACTTTTCCTCCCACTGTACAGAAGTGAAGCCAAAATATCCCAGATACAGGAGCGGCCATGTTGAGATTGAGATCATTTGGAGCCAGAGTCTGCGCGGTATCAAGCCAAGCATGGCCTCAGCTTGTTAGCGTGAGCCACCTAGCTGCTATGTTAGCACCACGGTAGCTGTTTTGGCTAGAAATACACAAAATATAACCATAATATCTCTATAACTACATTTATGATCAAATTGACACGTGCTATTACACAGACTCGTGACGGTCATGGAAAGTTAAAATGAGCCTACATCTCCTCTCTCGTACAATTTCCGAGTCTCCGGCTGCGCTACTACTTCACTCAGAGCAGCTGTCAATCATGACATCACACCCCGTTTTTATAGCATCAAATAACTAATTAAAACCAAACTTATCAGAAAAAAAGAACCCTTGAACACACATCAGCGTGATAAGAACTAAAATGACAGAAACCATCTTTAGGGAAAAATGTATTTGACGTGTACTTGGACTTTTTAGTTTGGTACATGTCCTATCCGCTAACATGGAGGGGGCGGGATTTATGACCTTTACTGCAGCCAGCCACTAGGGGGCAATCGAGATGTTTTGGCTTCACTTTTGGGGAGCTGTTATGTCATCCATCTTTATTACAGTCTGTTGTTCTCCCCCTTATTTTAGTCTTTAAGCTAAGCTAAGCTAGCTGGCAGTAGCTTCATATCTAGTGTACAGACACAAGAGTGGCGTCAATGTTCTCATCTAACTCTCAGCTAGAAACTGACAAAGCGCTTTTCCCATATTGTCCAACTATCCCTTAATTAAATGCTAACTGTAAAAATTTACTGGGGAAGTGCTCTCCCATTTATTTAGAAAATGAAAAAAATGCTCAGTAGACACACACACTACAGCCTTAATGTGGAAGCTGTGGGCTTTTACATTGAAACGAGTCAAAATAAGGTTTGAATAATGTCTGAATGTCAGACAAACTCAGCTCGACAGAAGTTTCCTTAAAGGTTTGACATTGAGGTTTGGTCTGACAGCCTTCCCCCATGCAGTATTCTTTAAACCCAAAGTCATTTTCTTCCTCTCTTGTCATTTTCTTCGTTTACTTTCAAACGTCGTGGCCTTTTTATTTGAACAAAAAGGTATTTTCATGTTTCCCCTTCGCTGGGGTCATGTCCGAACTTTTGTGTTGTATTCAGAAAAGATTTTTACATAACGAAGTCTGACGGGCTATATAACAAATATGCCATGAAACCATGATTTTGTTACGAGCAATTTATTTTTGTACTTACTGAACATTTTTATGCAATACCACTGAAATATTGCAAATTAAAGGCTTTATTCTCTCCTCAAAGGAGCCCTCCTCAGCCAGTCCTATCAGACTCTCTCATGTGTGATGACTCAAAGTGCTTTCAGTGTACGCCTGCATTTACCATTTGATATTCTGCCAGTAATGACGATGGTAAATGTTACAAAAAAACGCGTGGCAACAGGCATTTTTGGAGCGGCTAGTACGACTCATGCTGTATTTGTACTCCTTAAACACTAGATTTGAGAATACTGCCTTTCATTTTTAGGTTATTTTTCTTTACTCTGTGACATTAGTCAGAATCTCAGTTAGCCATGCATACGGTTGTCAAGAGCAGAGATGGATTTTCGGATGGACTGCTTGAACTAAAAGGTGTGATGATCTTCTGTATGAATGCTCTGCCCCTTCTATTAGTGACCTTTCCATCCCAGCTTTTCACATCTCGGGTTTTTGCACATTGATCCTGTACTTTTTGTCAATCTTGTTCTCCAGAGGTGTTGATGTATAAAAGCATGTTTCTGGTTTTATCAAAAATTAATGTAAAAATTCCCCATGAGAAGCACAGCCACAAGGGTCCAATCATCAGTGTCCTGTATTTTTCTAATGTAAAAGAAATATATTATATCATCACAGAATTTATTAATATATGTATATGTGTGAAAAGATGGATATGATATAGAATAATATGTGTATTGCCCAATCATAGTTGACCAATCTTTCAGTGTTGTGTGCAAGAGATTGTGTATAATTGTCATGACTTGTAGGGCTGGATTCACACAGGAAGTCTAGTTTACTACTGTAACAGAGCTAAAAAACAGATCTCACTTTCGTTCCTGTTTAAATCCAGTGTGAATGACTATACGATGAGGTTCACTGTGCACAGCTCCACAGGCGGACCATTCAATTTTACGTGCAATCGTTTGTTGCAATCCATATGACATGTTGGGGAAAATATTAACAAGCAAAAAAGACAGATTCTCTATGTGCCACAGTACTCCGAGACAAAAATGTATTATGAAATGAATAAAATTTGCAAACTTAAAAAGCTTTCTCTTTTGAAAGAAAATGTTTGTTGTGCACCAGAAAGGCTATGTGACAAACCGATATAATCACAACATGGTTTATTAATCAATATAGAATGCATTTTTATGTACAGATATCAAGGATCCTGTCAACCAAGGCCTCATAACAGACACCAGAGAGAAATACAGTTAAGAGCTAGAGCAATATAACCTCAATCAAGATAAAAAATGAAGACACTCTGAGTTTGTAGATGAAGGGAGGAGGACTCGCTGTCATGGTAACCAATCCCTGTCTTCCCCATCCAGCACTTTCTCGAGGTCCTCCTTGTTTCTGAGGCTGTTGAGCACCAGCCCTAACGTCCTGAGGACAGGCTGAATCCCCCCACTGCCCAGAGCCTCCACGCTGCTGTGCCTCTTCCCAAAGCGCCCGATGGGTCTCACCCCACGCCCCACGTACCAGAATGGGTCTATCTCTGGACCTGGATACCACACAAAGTACATCAGTGACAGATGGAGATAATTATGTGTACAATATTAACAGCTCTGTTTGAGAGCAGAATTCACTTTTGGGGAAACACTGGTGAGCACTAAAAAGTCTCTTTCAATCCTGGAAACAACTACAGTAATACCAAAACACAGTGCTGGCTATGATCAAAACATAGGCTACTGCCAGAAAACAGTCTGATTTTTTTTTATGGGTTAACACAATGAGTTCATTTTGTAGTCCCTAAAAAACAAAACAGAATTCTAATTGTCACAGGAAACCTAAAAAAAAATGTTCCATACAATCAGACTCTGAGTCTTTAGTTTCTTTTTTAGTGTTTATATAGGCTCATTGTTGTCTGTGAACAAAACGATTTCCTAAACTGATTTGATGCGTTCAGGGACTTCAGGAAATTAATTTAAAGTCATTGTGACATAAGTACAAATAAAAATAGATAAATCTACTGTGTATTATTGTAGCATTATTGTAGTATTATTGTACTGTGTATTGTATTATTTTCATTGTCGATTCTTCTGTCGATTCTTTTCTCAATTAATCGTTACTTGTTTAGTCTCTAAAATGTCAGAAAATGGTGAAAAATGTCTGTTTCCCGAAAGCCAAAATTATCATAGTTTTGTCCATAACTCAAAGATATTCAGTTTATTGTCATAGAGGAGTAAATAAACCAAAAAAATATTTACATTTAAGAAACTGGAATCAGAGGATTTAGACTTTTTTCTCTTAAAAAAAAATTCTCAAAACGATTAATCGATTATCAAAATAGTTGGCGATTCATTTAACAACTAATCGCTGCAGCTCTAGCATACAGAAAATAGTATAGTAGCCTCATAAAACATTCACTCCTCAACCTCAAAACGTATTTTTACACATTTAAATGGAACCACTACATAATAGCCTACCAATGAATACAGCAATAATCATGCTGTTTTACACTTAGTAGATTTTAGAGTGCATCACAAATTAGTGGATGAGGATATTCCTCATTATGAGCTAAATAAGAAGTGTTGAGCATCTCTTCTTTCAAAACAAACAGCAATAATGAAATGCAGCAACTCTGAGAGTTTTTTCAAACTGCAGCCTACAACATAATTCATTTATAGAAGTAAAATCTAATATTAAACAGTAGTAAAGAAGGATAGTAGAGAAGGATATTTCTTACAATAAATCCCTATGGTCACTGAACTCACCACTAAGAGCCAAATACAGACATTAAACATACTGTATAGGAATATGATACATTTACCATCGTTCTGTCTGTCTGTCTGTCTGTCCTCTCTTAAATCTCTGTTAACTTGCTTCAACAAAGTCTGCAGGTTATAAAAAAACAAAAAACAAAAAAATCTTACTTCTGTTGTCGACATTGTGAACGATGTGGAAGTCGTGCTCCACCGTGGTGCTGTGAGCGCTGCTGAGGCTGCAGGAGAGGAGGAGGAGGAGCGCCAGAGCTCCGGGCAGCAGGCAGCGGCTCGTCAGGACGCAGTGCCGGACATCAGCCGCTCTACCGGGCAGCATGCTGCGGAGTCGCTCAAGGCACTATGGAGAGGACGGAGGGACTCTGGTCAGTAAAGTAGCACTCACACTTTAAGGACACTGAAAACAGAAAGACTAGTGAAAGAACTCATAAAATTAGACATCAAATATATCTTTAACTCAGGTATTATCATTAAAAAAATTTAATGTTAAAGAAAAACTGATAAGAACATGGTAGGAGAATATTTATAAGAGATGAGAAATAAAAAAAAAAGTAATTTAAACCTCATTACTAAGCTCAAAAACCTCATATAGTTTATGATACACAGAATTTACCATGATTTAAAAACACTATGGTAACTATAATAATAATAATAATAATAATAATAATAATATAGCACTTCTCAAAACAGATGTTACAAAGTGTTTCACAAGACAATAAAAGCAGATAAATAAAGTAAAAGATATGGTAACTGTTAAAACAGAACATCAGACAATAATATTATATATATTATATATATTATAAACTCCAGTCTATCAATATCATATTATATGTGCACCCCATTAGAGATGTGTTAAAATTGTTAACTCAAAACCCTGTGGTATCTCTCAAAAAAAGAATTGCCTAAATACAGCATAACATACTGGTATCCTCAATCTATTGCATGTAATACAGTGAATCTGTCAGGCTGTAAAATAGAAATAAATGAGAAATAAAAGCAAATAAGATCTATAAAGTAAAGCAGCCCAAAGAGCAGCTCCTTACCCTGAACTTTGGTAAACAGGCTGAGGTCAGTTGGCAGAGGTCTGAAGTCGTTATTGCATGAGCAGGTGTGCTCCAGCTTTTATAATCCATGCATGCTCATGTGGTTGTTGGATGATGAATCAAGAGCGTCAGTCACACACAGTGAATCCCAGACTACAGGATGCATCACCTCCTCCCCTCCCCTCTCCTCTCCCCTCTTCCCACTCTTCAAACCCCCTCATC
This sequence comes from Sebastes umbrosus, assembly GCF_015220745.1. NCBI lineage: Eukaryota > Metazoa > Chordata > Actinopteri > Perciformes > Sebastidae > Sebastes > Sebastes umbrosus. The sequence continues at coordinate 14,095,515 of NC_051289.1, forward strand.
TCTTTGAGAAAGGAGGTTTGGGTTTGGAGCTTTTCCTGATGTCTGTCACGCAGCAGAGCAGTCCATCAGGGAGTCAGTGACATGTGGGCAACTTTTAAATTAGTGAACATGGGGAAACCCACCACCGTGAGTGGGTCTGTCAGACTGTGGCTCAGAGCTGTGGTGGGTGTTTTTTGATGAGTCTTTCATTGATCAGCTTCATTACAGGGGGACAAAGCAGAACACAATCTGCTATTGCAAAAACCTCTGTGTATTTTTGTCGCCGGAAACTATAGGCTTTTGGAACTTTCTTAATAATAATCATCTCCAAAGATTATAACCGCACCTACTGTCACTCTTTTAAGACATTAAAACAATGTCTGATATTGAAATACCAGATTAGAGCTGTAGAGTTTCAGCTGGAAAAATACTGTTTTAAATCAGTGACAGCAAAAGACACAGTATCAAACTGATTGAGGAAGGAGTGAGAGTTTTAAATGAACTGTAGGTGCTGAGAGGTGACTGATGAATTGTGACAGTAACATCGTAACAGTGAGAGGCCAAGGTGAGGAGAATGTATTCAGGTGTAAAATTGCCTCAGGTCCTAAAACGATGTCCGTAAAGGTCACGATACTATGTGACAGCGCTTCTCAAAATGAAACCTTAAGACTACAATTTTTGTGGCGTTTTTTTGTAACTTATAAAGGAATACATGCTTATTTGCAAAACTAAGTCAATGGATTCTGTAGTAGATTTAGAGCTAAAATTATTGGTCAATTAATCAATTGAAAAAAGCAATACTTTTGATAATTGGTTAGTCATTTAAATGGCAAACATTCGCTGGTTCCAACATCTCAAGTTTGAAAATGTGCTGCTTGTCTTTTATGATAGTTAATTGAATATTTATGAGTTTTGGAGAGGCTATCAGACAAAACAAGCAGTCTGAAGACATCACAGAATTTTTCACTGTTTTCTAACATTTTATTGACCAATTGATTAAGTGAAAAAATAATCAACAGATTAAATTCAATTTAAAGGTAACATACAGGATTTTAGATCACAAAATATGTGTGTGATGTCAATTTCCTTACAATGTGTTTTTTAAAGGTACAGTGTGTGGGATTTGGCGGCATCTAGTGGTGTGGTTGCAGATTGCAACCAGCGGAGTACCCCTCCACTCACTCCTCCCTTTCCAAGACTGCGGTAACGTGAGCCGGCGAGTGCAAAACCGTGGTAATGCTGTTCGCCTCACTTAGAGGTCATCCTTACCATAATAACTACTTTAGGGAGCAACGGAAGTCAGACGGCGTCTGGCGGTACCTCGGTTTTGCACTCTGCGGCTCACATTACTACAGTTTTGCAGAAAGACTCTCCAGAGTCAGTGTTTGGTTTTCCTGTTCTGGGTTACTGTCGGAACATGGCGGAACAACATAGCGGTCTCCATGAAGAGGACCAGCTCCCTATGTAGATATGAAGGGCTCATTCCAAGCTAACGAAAACACAACAATTCCTAGTTTCTGGTGATTACACACTATGAAAACATAGTTATGAATATTTTATTCCATATCTGCTAATAGATGCCCCGATATGTTACACACTGTTCCTTTAAGTGGGTGATTCATTATGACCTAGTTGAAATGAACTTTTCCTGTGTACAATATAATCATCTAAAACTGTACTAAAGAATATCAGGATGATATCATCGTCCTGCGTAGCATGTGACGGTAAAGGGTGTATGTGTGTGACTATGTGAGTATATGCACGCGTACACCCAGGGCAGCACTTTGGCTCTCGTCCACACATTAGGGCGGCTCAGATTTAGTCATGGACTGAGATCAGATGGTATGATGCAGACACAAGCTGCAATAATGAGAAGAAAACTACCTGCGGATGTGTAATCAAACCACAATATGTGGATGAATCCTCAACTAATGAAGCTAATTAGATTTTATGATACGGAACCTTTATTTGAAAACACTGCAAATGATTTGTTGCTTCTTCTGTATGCATGCAGGTGTGATAGGTTTGGTCATCCTTGTTTTGTGGGTGAAATGTGGTCTTGGTGATGCTACTCATTAACAGATTTAGACTGTCAAACTAAACCTATTTTTATGTTCCTTGAATCATCACTGCTCTAAATTCACTAAATCACCATATTTCATTCAAAAATAAAAATAAAAATACACCGCTTAGTTCAACATTTTCCCCGCTCAAGATTTGTTCTTTTGTATCATAATGCCGCCTCTGACGTGACACTATGACATCACGGTCTCATCAGCACCTGATTGAATGGCTTCATCTCGCCTGTGATATTGGTGTTACTGTGAATGGAGGTATAGAGGATCACCGGTCAAGTCACAGCATGTGGTGTGCATCTGGCACTTCCCTGCTTCATTACACTTTGAGAATGAACATTTTCGCGGGATCCTGTTCTATGTATCTATAAAGAGAAACTAAGTAAAGGTGTTTCATTCATAGAATTCATTCAAAGTTCAAAGTTCAGATATTGTGGGGCCCTAAGGAATGTGGTATTGATTGAGAAATCCCTGCGTGCAGAATGATTAACAGCTTGAACTGACAAAGCTTTGGAGTCTAAATCATTCCCCTTATACGTGCTACAGTATATTATGTTAACTGCCTCAATAAATTGTGACCACAGAGTGCGTGGGCCGGGACATTCATTGACCATGTTTGGTTGACCCTCTTTCTTAAAAAAGGCTTCAAAAGGGAAGTCAGTGGTTAGCAGGGAAATTTCTTTCCTGTTGGTGTAGGATTTCATTCAGAACATTTAGTAAAAGGTCTGCAAAGTTACAAAGGGAGTTACTGTCCCCCACAGAAACACGGATCCTGAACTGCCTGGAACGGGTTGCTTGAAGTCCCGCCTTTTCTACTGTAACGTGGTGATGTCACCAAGTAACACATTTGCAAAACGGCTATGTTTGGCGCGCCCTCAAACAAAGCTAGTTCGAGCCGAGCTGGAGCGGGGTCCAAAGAGTTTGGTTCAGTTGACCAATCACAACAGGGTGGGCCAGCTGACCAATCAGAGCAGACTGGGCTTTTTGAGATGGGGGGAGCAGGTGCTCAAACAAAGCATTTCATACAGAGGGTTAAAGGGGTGCTGCAGCACAGCTGGTATGAGAAAAGTAAAGCGTTTTTTGAATATCAAATCATGTAAACATGTTCTAGTAGAAACCCAAAATACAAGTATGCGCTTGAAAATAAGCATAATAGTTCCTCTTTAAAGTTAAAAGGGCAATCCAGGTTACAGTGGCTCAGTGGCCTAATGGATAAGGCACCAGCCTCCGGAGCTGGGGATTGTGGGTTCAAGTCCCACCTGGGTCGTTTGGGTCTCACCAGGATGGTATTGGCCTCATCTGATTTATAATGTCTGTACAGTCTCTGCATCTTTGAAATCACTACACAGCAATGATGGACTGATTGAAAACAACATTTAAAAGAAGACAATTTGATATGTCACAGTAGGTCACAATAATAAAATTAATGAAGGCTGAATTCCATTAAGCACGCTTTGGTTTTATTGTGAAAGCTGTCTCACTTATGATGGGACGCCTGAATAGAATGAACCCATCGTTAATGTTATCAGTAAGACCTGTGATTTCTTTACTGTCAAATTATCTGCTTCTGAAAAAGATCTATTCTATGTTTATGATATTGAATGACCCTAATATGTACTCACTATACAGAAGGACCCCATTCATATACTATTATACTACTGGATTATAATTATTGACACATTCAAATATAAGATGCTTTTTACTGTTGCAGGTTGAGGGGGGACGGATTGAAATTGCTTTATTCTGCAGGATTAAATACATCATATTTACTAGCTGCTTAAATGCTTTTAATGTCATTTTAAAGATGCTAACAAACAGATTTCAGCAGAATTATTATGACGAAGGGAAGGAAGACTTATAACGTTTTATATGGGATGCTTTGCTGCCCCTTTGTGGTTAAATATGTACACACATTGTGTATATAATACCAAATGGTTTCTACTGCACTACATTGAAAACACAGGCTTAAAACTCACCTGAGAAACAGTATATCTCCCTAAAATTTAAATATTAACAACAAGTCTGCTAACAGAGGAGCTCATCTGTCGTAAGGAAAATGTATCATCATGAAAATGTATCATCAGACAAGAGAATATTGTTATTTGCAGATGATGGGCCTTTGTGGAAAAGAGGGAGAAATTATCATGGAGAGAATACATTTAAAATATGACATTTAATATTGTGCATAAGTGTAAAAAAAAATGTGTGTGTGATGAGATGCCTCGTAGGGTAGGACTGGGGAGCCGATATTGCATCCTTGAAATATGTATGTAGCTCTAATTAGTTCAAGGTTAGATTATTATGAGAGTGTAGTTTATGGATCTGCATCAAAATAGTTGGAGGATTATATGTGATCCTGGCACGGGCTCTTAGATCATAAATAGGATCAGTAAGAACTTGACCTGAGTGTGCCCTGCAAGCTGAGACAGGAGTGTCTCAGTGTTCACGGAGAGAACAGCTCCTAGAAATAAAATTTCAGATTTAGTAAGTTTTATAGTTATAGGGAATGTAAATGTACAGACTATATGCAGGTTTTTACCGGTGGATCAAAAGATGCAATAACAGGAAACACAGGTTCTGTAGTTGCAGTTCCTTGCCACAGAGTTTAAACAAATGTCTTAAGTGTGTAGGCTACACTGTTGAGTTGTACACCATTTTGATGACTTTAGAATTGATTGAACAAATTAAACTAAACAAAGTTCTAGTCTGTAGTGACTCAGTCTCTGCTCTGTTCAGTCTTAAATCAGGTGCATCTATTCGAAATAATGGCAACACATTCAAGAGTAATAAAAGCCAAACTAGCCAAACAAGTTGTTAAAAAGAAAACATAGACATCTGTATTAAAGTCAGAGGGAAAAGACATTGTATGGAAGAAAATCAATAAGAGTGGCAACAACACTGGGATCAGGAGATAAGGGGAAGACATTTACATTCAATTCTAAGTAGAAAGGGTATTTTGAGAAAAACGGAAATAGAAAAGAGGAGGTAATAGTGACTAGATTAAGAATAGGACACAGGAGAATAATCTGAACGACACATAGGGTAGCATCCAACCGGTCTTTGTTAACATTGTCAGGTAGGATACCAGTAATTGAAGAAAACGCTTTTTAGTTGCATGAAATATATATATTCAAGATTTCATTCCATATATTCAGGATTTCATTCCATATATTTAGGGTTTCATTCAATATATTCAGAGTTTCATTCCATATATTCAGGATTTCATTAAATATTCTCAAATTTCACATTATATATAATAATTTCTTGAAAGGCATGCAATAATATATATATATATATATAATATATAATAAAAAAATAAAATATTTATAATAATATAAAAAATATTTCTGTTTATAATTTTGAATAAAAGTAATATAATAAAAAAAAATAACAAACCGGACACTGTAGGAGTTAAGTACCTCCAGAAGGTTGCAGTAAAGCAACACTAGGATGCAAGCTGCCTTTAAAACTCGAGAAGAAGAAGAAGAAAACAGCCCACAAGCAACGCAGGCGCAATACTGAAATGAAAGCATACGCATCAACAACAACACACTCAGCGTTACTTACCAGTGTGTCAAACTATTGTCAATAACCTTGATGTAAGAAAAAGCTAATGGGATATGCCGAAGAAGAGTACTGTTATAGCATAGCTTCGCAGCCAAAAAAGAAACCTGCCTGAAAGGACGTTTTTAAGGTAAAACGGAAGAAGAGAGAGAAGTGAAACCTCTAGCTGGAGCTAATGTAACACTTTTTTTGGAAGTCGCTACAAACACAGTTCCAGAATCGAACGCACTTGCTTCCTGTTGTCAGTGTGTGGCCAGTAAACATCCAGCGAACTTGATACAATGTAACAAAACAACGTGGAAGGATTCTCAGTAACAACAGGAGGTAAACAACCCACCGGTGTGCTTTCTACATGAGTCTGTTGGCAGTATGTCGCTGAGTTCAGGCGGTTGGACTCACACCAGTCCCGGCTACACACCGGACCAGTCCGCCGCCGCCGCCGCCGCCGCCGCCCTCCTCCCAGCCAGTCACTATGGGGCCTCGCAGGCAGCACAACTCGGCTGCCAAACCGTCCTCATGTCGGTTCGGGTGTCGGTGTGCCATTCTGGGATTCGGCCGCTCTGTCTTCCTGGAGCAGGTGATGAGTCACTGCGCCTTCAGCTCGGCATGGACCCGGGGAAATCCGGGGAATTCCGGCTGTCGCTGCAGGACAGCAGCGGGACTGGCCGGAGTGTGGTGAGTTCACACTGTGGCTGCAGCAGCAGTAGTAGTAGTAGTGTTGGTGCTTGTTGTGATGCGGTTATTGAGTGGGGGAACACGCCAGTTTAATTAAAATGATGTCCACAAGAACACTTATTATGCAAGGATTTGCTTGCATAATTGTACTCAAGTACTGTACTTGAGTAAAATTTCGAGTTACTTGTTTTCCATTTTATGCTACTTTATACTTCTACTCCACTACATCCCAGAGGGGAATATTGTACATTTCACTCCACTACATTTATCTGACAGCTTTAGTTACTTTTGTCGATCCAGATTAATAATACAAAATATAAATCAACTAATAAATGATGATAAATTCGGAAAAAAAAGTTGACAGAAATTGAAAGAAATTTGTTTTTGGTTGATTATTTCTCTGTTGTTACAATGCTAATGTGCATTGTATTTTACATAGTTTAAAAGCCTGTTTACTGACCTTCACAATGAAGTCCAACTTGTAAGGATCATGCATTTGTGGGATGAGCAGCACAGCTGATTATTTAGGTAGCTCCCAAGAAAAATGCATGATCCTTACAAGTTGAACATCACTGTGAAGGTAAATAAACAGGCTTTCCAACCATGTAAAATACAATGCCAATTAGCATTGTAACAACAGAGAAATAATCTAAAGAACACAAGTTTCCAAACTTTTTTTCCCGAGTTTATATCACTATCGATTAAAGTACCTAGCATTATATAAAGTAATTAAAATGAGCTCCACCTTTACCAGCTGCAACATTAAAGTGAACACATAAACGCACCAATAACTATAATCCAGTGATATGATATTATTCTGAATAAAAATACTTTTATTACTTTTAGTATATTTTGATGACAACACTTTTGTGCTTTTACCTGAGTAAGTTTTTGAATGCAGGACTTTTACTTGGCACAGAGTATTTTTACACTGTGGTATAGCTACTTTTATTTAAGTAAAATATCTGGGTACTTCTTCCACCACTGATAGGGACCACCTAGAGCAGTGGTTTCCAAACTTACTGGCTTGTTAACGGGTCCAGATTATTTTGTTTATTTGTTGCAGCACATGTTTATTTAGGAATATGCAACATATAAGCATAATATCAACTGAAACAATACAATATTAATTTTCCTTTTATTAAACAGGGCCTCAAAATTGGATGCATACACATGCTTTTATTTGGTACATATTATCAAAGTAGCTTGCAATAACCTCAAAGTCATTGCCACACTGTGAACTTGGAGCCGCTGGGCACCATGAAGGTCAGGGGCGATGGGCAGTTTGCCCAGTTGGTAATTCAGCACTGCTTGGCACCCTGTAAAGCAATGCTTACTTACAACCTCTTATTACAGGTTTCTTACAGGCCTAAAGAGATCAAACTGTCCAGTATTACACAGGAAATAAGATAAGAATAGTGGAAAAATCAGAAGATACTACACTTTGGTTTAGCATAACTGCTTTTTATTCTTTATCACCCTATTAATCATCTAGAGACCCCTCATACATTGGAGGGCTCCTGACCATCAGGTTAGAAATCACTGGCAGAGAGGACAAGGGTTTAGACCACTGTCTCTGCAAGCATCCATCCTTTGGAGGATGTTAATGTGCAGCTGAACCCTGCTCTTACTAGAAAATGCAAAAAAAGTGTCACAAAATGCACTCATAAAAGTAAATACTGTTAAAAAAACAAAACAAGTGTTATTATATAGCTACTCTCAGTCCCAGTTTATTAGGTACACCTAGCTAAAACAAATGCAGTCTTATGCAACAGTTCTGCAATAAATGCTACATCCATGAAGTAAATATATATATATATTTTTGTTTAAACTGTTTTAGATGTAACTCTATGCTATGGTTTGGAGGCTGTATATCATTACACTAAGAGGTGTTTTGAATAATTAGTCTACACTCATCATAAACTTGGTTGGAAAATGTTAGAAACACCTCTCAGTGTAGCACGCAGTACAATTCAGCAGCTTAGGAAAGTTCCATACAAAGCCTTTAATTGCCAGGTGTGAATGACTGTCCAGTGAGGTCAAGTGTGAATGGTTGTTTAATCTCCTGGGAAGGGATGCCAGGACAGCATTGTAGGTGGAAGACAGGTGATGCCTTAGGCCTCCTCCTCTGTTGAGCGATGGCCTCTCTACTTTGGCATTCTGGCATTACTGTAGCAGTGCATCCATATTTAAATTTGTTAAGGGAATGTTAAAATCATGTTTTTTTTCTAAACCAAGTGCACACATGCAGTCACGCACATGGTTGCCATTTTGGCATAACGTAACCTATGATTCATTTACCTTCCCCAATTTGTCCTACCTCATCTCCTCTCATTCTTGCTCTCTCTTCCTCTTTTCCCAGACCATCGCTGAGTTTGATTTGAGGACCGTAAACTATGAGGTGAAGTCACCAAAGTGCCACGAGCTGAGTCTGGCGGCGCCTCCACACGACCGCATCAGCTTCAACTTCCGCTGTGAGCAGGAGGCCCAGGAATGGGCTACGGTGGTGATGTCGTCATTGAGAGAAGCACACAGAGGTCAGTCGCCCTTGCCAAATACTCGTTGTCCTTTTAGATAACAACCACAGCAAAAAGGTGGGGACAATGTAGATAATTCACAGGATCCTATGAGCCTTTTCAAACCTACAGTACAACGTTATGGGAAACCCCTGTTGTGTGTGATTTGGTGCAATTCATTTGCCCTTTAGTGAACTTAGTTCTGCGAATTGAGCTTGACGAATCAAGCAGCTTATTTATTTATTTGAACAAAAGGGGTTTTCACTGCCCTCTTTAATGCTTGTTAACATCACCACAGTCAGTCTCAACCACTGTAACCAAGCTTCATATTTTGGCTTCAGGGGGAATTTCAATAAATTGGTCTGTGCTTACTTACATAATACGCCCTTGTTTACTCACTCACATGCACGCGAATGATAAGGCAAAAGAAAAGAAGGATGAAAAAAAATGATATGTAATTGTGGAATGATTAAAACTGCCTTATGGAAGACTATTTAAGTTAGCAGCAGTGGCTGTAACACAAACTCAGGCCCATTTACTATGTTACTGTTCTACTAAAAAAGTGTCCCTGTTAAGACCAGTGGGTAGTGATGTTACGTGCTGTGATGAGGCTTCGGAGCGTGTGTCGAGTAATCCAGGAAGTTTTCCGTGACGCGCGTATCGAGGCTTGTATCATTTTAGACCAATGACGTCATTGATGACGTCCGAAGCCTCGCTGCCCGGACATACTGCGTGACTGGTTCAGGAAGTGGTTCAGATCTTCACCGATCTTCACTGGTTAAATATTTCAGTCTACAGCTACAGGCAGAACAATTTAGACAATAGGAGATTTTTTTTGTAGACCGTGGGAAAGATGATTGTTGTTTCTTTCTTGTGTTTTCTATCCATTTGTTCATCTAAATGCTTCTTTCTGATTTTCAACATTTCTCATTGGCAGTTGCCCCTCAAGATAACGGTCCACAGCGTCCCCTGGATGGTCTCCATCTTCAGAACACGTTGGCCTTGCAACGAACAGGTGTGTACACTGAACATCTTCCTTCCAATATAAATAATCTGTTTTTTATTGATGTGATGTAACTAATTCACTGATTCCTTCACTCATTTTATTCATTCATTCATTCATTGAATCATTTTAGCCCTCTAGTGGCTGTTTGGAGGTATGGCAACATCCTCTGCACACACTTGCCCGTATGTTCACCTGTGTGGGCTTGTCTGTGTTTCCTTGTGCATGTACGTACGTGTGTGTGTGTCCATCTGTAGAGGAAACCTGCATAGAGCTGACCCGAGCCATAGAAGCAGGTGACATGAAGTCTGCTTCGGACTTTGCCGCCACGCTCGCCCGACAACACGCCACACTCAAGATTCAGCCCTCTGCCGGAGACGATGAAAACACTGAAATCAAGTAGGAGCATCATCATCATTAATTCTATTTTCAAAAACATGACTGATGGTCAATAATTGTTACATTTTATATTTTAAAATGTCATATAAAGCAGATTATGACACAGTTTATACAAACAATGTGGCCAATGGCTCGTATTTCATTTTATCTTAACAGCTTGGTTGTTGCAGTTGAGGATTCTTCCTCGTCCTGTTGTGTCACTGTGAAAGTTTTCCCACATATGACTACCGCCGCACTGAAACAGCAGGTTAGTCTGAAGAATGCTTCTCCTCTTCATTGAGAATCATGTCCAGTAAATTGTAGTTGTATAGCCCAAAACCACAAAGAAATAGTCTGTCTAAAAGGTTTCAATTTCTATCTCACTTTCTTTCTTCTACCACCTCAGATGTTTCTGGAGTACGGCTTTCACCCGCGGGTGCAGCGCTGGGTGATTGGCCAGTGTCTGTGCACCGACCAGCGCTCTCTGGCCTCGTATGGGGTTCGTCAGCACGGTGACACGTCCTTCTTGTACCTCCTGTCGGCCCGTCACGCTCGCTTGACCCTCCAAGTCCTCCAGCAGGACCAGGAGAGCGCCCTCCTCCGCAGTCCTCCATCTCTATCTCTCCCCGCTCCTCCCACCCTCCCTGCTACCTCTGCAAACGGCCCCTCGTCTCTGGACCGGAGGCCTTACACCACCCTGCCTCCTAGACTCCATGCCAGCAGCAACACTGGTGAGTGAGGGCATTAGCATGTGGGTTTGTGACAGGTGTCAGATCAGATTTGCTTTAACTTTTCAATTTCATTGAGCTCAAATGAGATTATACCTTCTTATTTAGTGCGTTAGACAGTAACACATTAAAGGATTGATACACCTGGATCCCAACAAATGGTAATACCAGTGTAATTTGTTTCCCATCACCATTAATGCCCATGACTATAATACTCTGTAAGTCATAAACTCTTTTAGTAGTAGGTAGAATAAGTAGCCTATAGATGTTTCCGTTTGTAGTTCTAACATATTTATGACCTGACCTATTTTCAGCAGCTATACAACACAAAACAAGAGCAGTGCAGTGTAAGAAAATGCAGACGCTGCAACAATACCAGGACAATATCACGGCACGGCAACTCCGTTGAATTGAGAACTTTGCATTGAAAACGAACAATATGCTCTTCTAGCATGACTTTATAACGCCACAGTCTTTTTAGTTGTATCAAAAGTAGTGTAATTCTACCAAAATTGAATGTAAAAAGAATTACTGCCCCTGCTAGATGTTGGCTCCTCAAGCTCTACATTACACCCAGGCCACACAGGACGCGTGAGCAGCAGATGTGTGTCGTGGGACCCTTTTGCTTTTTATTTCGGCGCCCATGTTTCTAGAGATTCGAGGTCTCGCCTATTTTTTCTGTGTGCTGCGCGGCTCACAGCAAAAATAGACAGTGAAAATGTTCTATTAACTGTATATTGGCATCATGCCAGCAGCATTACTGTACTACAGTCTATACCTGTAGAATATGTCACAGCCATGATAAAAACAAATATTTATTTTTAACTCAACACTTCCATCTAGAGTTTTGATGGAATGGCTATTATGAAAGGCAAACTCTATGTAGAAAGAAATGGATGGCAGTAGCAGCGCAGCAGTCGGTGTGGACACCACACGCGAGATAGCCGTCACGCGCTGCTCATGCATCCAGTGTGGCCTGGGGCTTAGTGTAGTGACACACAAGAATATAACAGTGCACAGTAAAGGAAAAAGTAGAATAGACCAATTTAAATGTGCTTAGCCATAAAATAAACTCTTGTTGAAAAATTTTTTAAAATGACGTATTACATTTGACATTGCAGTGTTAATTCTTTTAGACCTATTTCTTATGGATTAAAATAAACAACGGCGGTCAGTAGAACAGACTGTGCATAGAGGCACAAACCGTTAATTAACTTAATGGGTGCACATATCACTGGTTGCTTATTAGGTACCTTTTTTCTCCATGAATGTTTCAGGTGGGTCGGAGAGAGGAAACGTCAGTGAGATCAGAGATCTCATCAACCTAGAGATGCCTCAACTCAATGAAGCAATGAGCCCCAACACAGCTTCCTCCCAGGTAGTACACAGCAGTTATGGTGGTTTAATTAGTGTTTCTTTATTCACATACAGCTCAGAATGGTCAATGTTTTGATAAAATGTGCTCTAATATACTCTTTACCTCACTACTCTGTGCCTTAGGGTTGGTCGTGCCCTTCTTGCACTTATATTAACAAACCGACACGGCCGGGCTGTGAGATCTGCAGCACAAACCGCCCAGAGAGCTACGTCGTCCCGGGGGGATACAGACCTGACGCACTGGAACTCAGACGGATCCAGCAGGAGAAGGAGGCCATCAGACAGTACCAGCAGGTATGAAAAACTCTCTCACACCTGTACCGCCAAGCATCCCGTGCACCCACAGTCTTACGTGTACAATCAAACACCTGCTGTATGTGTGAATAAACATCTTCATTCACCCATATATATACTTTTTAATTTGGCGTACAATTTGGTTGCAATTGAACAGAAGGGTTCAACAAAATACAATACATTTTAGTAAAAAAAAAGCTGCAAGGCCACACCGGGCTCCAAATATGGAGTAGAAGGAAGTATGAAATTGATTCAAAGTTGACACTTGAATTCAAATTTGCAGGCCCTCTCAGGTTGACTCTCTTCTCTTTTGTCTCTGTTTTTTTGAAGGAGAAAGGGAGAAGAGAGGTGCTGAGGAGTGCTGGGGCTCAAAACAACTCACTCCTGTATAACCTGGACCAGGACTACTGAGCACACACACACAGGCTGTGTCCAAAATCACTCACTACTCACTATATAGTGGACTATATATAGTGAGTTTGCCATTTTGTAATGCTGTCCGAATGTATAGTGAGAATTATTACTGGACTCAAAGTATCCTACAATGCATCGTGAAAAGTAGTGGACAACGATGGTCACTAACCGAGCACTACATACCATCATGCATTGCGCTGCAGCATCATACCAGCAGTCGTTGATCTGGCATGTTTTAATTGTGCGACACCAATGACATAATTAACCGAGAAAATGACCAGAGTAGTGTCCAAAAGTGTTTTTTCATTTGGCTGATGAGCACTCTACTGTATATAGTCCTCTACATAGAAGTCCCTGGATAGTGAGTAGGGAGTAGTGAATGAGTGAATGATTTCGGACACAACCACAGACACAGGCACATGTACACTCCATCTTTATTTATGTGTCATTTACAGACAGTTTGAACTTATAGCATCAATTCCGTTGCACTCACCAGACACTCACTTTTTAGATCACATGAGAAATCATTATGCACAAGCCTACTGTATGTCTATACTGTACATCTATGTGCTTGAATTGAAAGCATATGGTTCTGTTATTTCTACCCTGAAGTTGAATGTAGGTTAAAGAGCTCATTTGAGATGCACTGATACCATCAAAGCCTATTTAAGGCTTATTTCAGCCTATTTTTGATCAAATATATAAAACAGGTAGTGGCATAGGCTTCGGTGGTTTTGCATGTTCATGAGATTCTACAGTAGAGAAAACCGTTGATTACACATTTTATGAAAATTCTGACAACTCTGTTCTGGTGAAAAGTAGAGCCTCTGACAGATATTGGACTTTAAAAGCCGATATTAACATATGAGAGTTTTAAAAAACCTGGAAAAGATGGATTTTTATGTCACATAAACTTATAATAAATAAAATATTTTTTGGCCCCGGGGCCTGTATCACGAAGCAAGCTCAACTTAGTCTGACTCTCTTGGGGTTACCTGGCTTCACTACTTGTAAACTCTTTTGTCCCTGTCAGGATCCTGTAGACGTGATGTACAGGTGTTGATCTAATCCTCTGAAGTCAACCTGCAGGTCAGCCTCGCAGCATAGGTTGCCATGGTGATCTAACACAGTTAAAAGTCAGCCAGCTTTGCGATAGCGGAAAACCTGAGTGAAGCCCAAAGACATCTGACTAACCCACTAATCTGGCTTCGTGGTACAAGCCCCTGGCAATGTAGATTGGTCAAACTCTAGTGAAAAGGTTATGAAAGACTTTTTCCTTATATTGACCATCCAGCTGGATAATCATGCTCACTGTTGATGACTTTTTAATGAACTCCTAAACAGCAGAGATTGCCACTATATTGAATGTATCAGCCTGATTGTTAATTTTGCACTGTTAGTTGTATATACTATGTGGAACAGATTCAAATAAAATGTTTATACACAATGTGTGTGCATGTCTGTACTGTGACAATACTACAATACTTGAATGTTACGCATTGCCATTGTGCCCCTATAATAAAAACTTAAAGGAAAAGGTTTATAGGTTTAACCCTTCCAACAACACCACCCCCTTGTGCCAGGCAAGGGAAGAGGAGCGCAGGGAGAATTTTGCCCGGCTAGTGATGATGGACGGCCAGGACCTGCTGCCTAACCCGGAGCCTGTGGACTGTAGGATCTGCTACGTGGACCTGCGGCCTGGAGAGGGCGTCCTGCTGAGGGAGTGTCTCCACTGTTTCTGCAGGTAAGATAAAAAAAAAGCTGCTTCTGCTAGTGGGATGAGGAAGAAGTGGAAATGTTTTTCTTTAGCCTGTGTCTGTGTGTGTATTTCTGCCCAGAGAGTGCTTAGGTTCAGTCATCATGCTGAGCGAGGAGCCGGAGGTGGCCTGTCCCTACAGAGACGACACATATTCCTGTGCCTGCTCCCTGCAGGAGAGGGAGATCAGAGCTGTGAGTAACACCAACAAATACAGTATTTACTCTCATACATAAGAGTACCTTTTTTTAACTGGCATATTAGTAGGTAGTATTATGTAAATCAATCTTACTCTACATTATGTTTTAAAGAGGACCTATTATGCTCATTGTTCAGGTTCATACTTGCATTTTAGGTTTCTAGAATATGTTTACATGCTTTAATGTTCAAAAACACTTTATTTTTCTCTCACTCTCTGTCTGAAACGCTCTGTTTGAGCTCCTGCCCCCAGGTATTATGCAATGTGTTACTTTCCAGGTATTATGCAAATGTGTTACTTGGTGACATCACCACGTTACGAAAGAAAAGGCAGGACTTCAAGCAAGGTGTTTCAGGCAGTTCAGGAGCAGTATTTCTGTGGGGGAGAGTAACTCCCTTTGGTGTGGACTTTGTGCTTTGTAACTTTACAGACCTTTTACATGCACATAAAACTATATAACACACTAAAGTAAAGGTAAAAAGCACAATAGGTCCTCTTTAATTTAGCACGAAAAGCTCCTTTCAACACTGTCAGTACCAGCCAAGTAGCTGGGGCTACTGCTCTGCTACTTGTTTTCAGCCCAGACTTTGACCTCTCTCCCTGTGGACATCCTTCATATGAAGCAACAGTAACTGTTAGACAACCTCCCTAGCTTCTAAATAAACTGGTACAGCTAGGACTGGTGAAGACAATGGTTTAGTTTGAAGAGCAAGATGTGTAGTTGAAAGTAGAACATGGGCTTTGAAATGCCAGCTAATCAAGCTGCTAGACATTACATACAGTATTTGTCTTGAAAATGATAACTTTGTATACACATCATTTACCAAACAAAATGTATATGTTGGTACTATATGTGGCTTGTGTTAAAAGTACAATGGAAAATGTCCTCCTCTTCAGAATTCATTGGTGTTGTGTTCACCTGCGTTTATTTTCTTTTCAACTCAGATTATAATCTCTTAGTATCATTATTAGGGTTAACTAATCCTTCACGTTTTACCCCTTTCTCCTTTACAGTTGGTGCCACCAGAGGAGTACGAGCGCTGGCTGCAGAGAGGCCTGTCGGTGGCAGAGTCTCGATGTGAGGGCAGCTACCACTGTGCCACCCCAGACTGTCCGGGCTGGTGTGTGTACGAGGACACAGTCAATGTCTTCCACTGCCCCGTGTGCAGGAAACACAACTGTCTGATTTGCAAGGTATGAAATATATAAACAGTATTTACACACAAATAATACAGTATTTGATCATTTACTCTCATAGTTTCTAGGAAATTGTCTTGGTGTACTTTTTTTATGTGGGGTTGTGCATTAAATATATGAATAAATGAACAGCTATGGTACAAATTGGGGTAAAGACTGCACCGTGTACTAATCACTTAGTCAGAGCTTATTTATAACAACAAGTCCTTTGAAAGAAGCAAGTGATACGAGTCACATGTTTATAATCCGTCTGTTCCCTTCAGGCTCACTGCTGTGTAAAGACAGAAGTGTTTCTATCTTTATACATCAGAGACTTTCACTGACGTTCTTTTTCTGTCCCTGTTTCTATGAATCTTCTCTCCTCAGTCTATCCATGAGGGAATGAACTGTAAGCAATACCAGGATGATCTGGCAGCCCGCGCTATAAATGACTCAGCTGCCAGGAGGACAACACATCTACTAAAGGCGAGCTGTAATACACTATATATACAGAATATATATCTATATGTCAATGTGTGTGTGCAGTGAAAGGGAGAGAGAGACCTCCTCTCAGCTGTTTATCACTGTTTTTGGAACTGCTATTACATGTACAGTATTAGTTGAATTTATCAATGGTATAGCCCAGTGATTGACTGCGCCGGGACCCACAGGTGGGTCGAAGGAGATTTTATAAGGGTCGCCAAATAATTTAGCAGAATTTCTTCCATAGTCTATTATTTAACATTAAATCTGCAGTTCCCCCTTTGAGCCACACGAGGGGGCCTGCATGTTCATATTGTTCAGGTAATTGTAGCCTACTTATAACATTAAATCTAATATGAAAGGCTAGCATACATTCTGTTTGTTTTACTGATGAGAGGAAAACAACGAGAGCCTGTTAACTCATTATAAATGCATTTGTTTGGTCTCATTTATAAAGTATTTAACATGTGTATATGTTTTCAATAACACATGCATAAAACAAAGTTGGGATTTATCCTATTACCTATTCAAGATAATAATAAGGTGATGCAGAAATGGCAGTAGAAATGGTCAAGACTGCTAATATACACACAAATTTGCTCTTCTCTCTGTCATTTTTAAAAAAAGTGGGTCGCTAGAAATTTTTTTTGGAAACACTGGTATGGCCAATCCATGTCTAAGTACAGAGATTATGTGTTATTATCTATAGATAGGTGGCTTTGTGTTCCACGTATTTATAGATCAAACAGAAACTAACACTCATTTCCTGTCTCACAAACAGACTCTTGTGCAGTCAGGGGAGGCTATGCACTGTCCCCAGTGTGGCATCATTGTGCAAAAGCGGGATGGATGTGATTGGCTGCGTTGCACCGTCTGTCACACTGAGATCTGCTGGGTAACCAGAGGACCCCGCTGGGGACCTAGGGTAAGAAATTCCACCTTTCTTTCTTTCCTCGTGGCATCTTTCTTTCTTAATGTACCTTCCCGATTTTCTACACCCTTTGGATTTTTAAATTGTGATTTAGGAGCCATATTGTGTTGGTGGTCTGCATATGTGGAATGGAATTTATAAACCTTTATTACACGACTTTGTTGAATACTCGATTCTGATTGGTCAATCACTGCGTTCTACGGTCTGTTATTTCTTTATAGCCCTCTATATCGCCCTGTGGCACCCTGTCATACCCTTTCCCTTACAAATATCTTTTTATTGTCTCTCCAACATGGCATAAATCCAAAACACAATGGTTAAAAAAAACGGTTTTACTTATGTAAGTCAAAGGTTTGACAATTCTTATTCTGATCTTCTCCAAGGGTCCTGGAGACACCAGCGGAGGATGTCGCTGCAACGTCAACAATCAGAAATGCCATCCCAAATGCCAAAACTGTCACTGAGAAAATCTCGAGAGGTCAGATTGTAGAAGGGAATGAAAGACTTGAAATAAACTCTAAAATAGAGAAAAGAGGATTATGGTGAATAGAAAAAAATGTATATTTAAGTCAAAAACTGCAGGATTGTTACATACTGTTATAACTGGAGACATTCACAATTCCCTCTCCGCAAATTTCTAACCATCACTTGTTTCTCTTGGCTTTTCAGAGTATTAACTTTACAATGATTGCACTGCAAATGTAGTAATACAGGTGTGTTGTTTTCTGTTTTGGTAGTGACATACCAGGATGCATTACATTAAACTGAAGTGGCCTTATTCTTGTGCACAAACGCTGTAGCAGGGTGTTAACGATGACGTTTTCTGGGAAACGTGACAAAATCCTTGTTGTGTCCTTAATATGCAATTTTTCTGCATAGAGATAGATCAAACAAGTGTATGGAGTTATATTATATGTTTTGTGTCTGTGATGGTCTGACTGCATGTGTGTCACCAAAGAGGTTTGAAATGTGTCTGATTGTTAGGTATGTTGTTTACCTGACGTTGAGTGGAACCGGGTTGTTTGCTTCCTGTTAATCACTCACGCGTCTGTATTTGACAAGCGGTGGAGAGGTCACTGAGACCAGCTGAGTGTTACACGGTGACATCATCAATAACTGGCAGAGTGTATTGATTAATAGTCAAATGTTAATTGTAATACTTGAATACTTTCTGAGAAGGCACATGTCAACACATTTTGTAAACAAGCTCATATTAATAAAATATAATAGGGTGCATATGAATTAATTTTTTATTCTAATGCATTAATGGAAATCAACAAGTATCACATTAACCAGGATAAGAGCATATATACGCTCACCAACTGCACCCACTCACCCACCAGACTATGACCACGACTACACTACTGCCCCGCACTGACAAGCCACCAATAAGTCTTCACTGTTACTGGTGTTAAATATCAGCTCTGTGTTGCTGATGTACAGTTGTGCCTTAATTATCAATAAATAACCTTTAAACTCACAGACGTCTTTGCTCTTTATTTCATTTAGATGTGGCTTTAAAGCCAAATAAATATAGACAAATGATTGTTTTATCCGTAATAATTAAATAATAACTTGCCCATATCCTGGTGGCGCTTATTAAATACCACCAGGTGCTTATTAAATGCCTCCGCCTGTTCACATCATGTGTTTTAAACGCCTAGGGGCGTTATGGAGCACCTGGTGGCGTTATTGCCGCCGCCTGGTGACGTTATTAAAGCGCAAGGAACGCCATTCACTATTTCTTTATAGGCAACAACAGTTGCAGCTGTTTCATTGGTTGCGCTTTGAAAGGTCAGCGGCGACGAGGTCAAATCTGAAATAATTTGAACTTTGGTGGCGATTTCAAGCGGTGCTCCACGCCAAGGGTAGCACTTCCGCCATGTCGGATGTCACTGCTCTCCCCATAGGAAAACAATGGCACAGCCAGCGCAGAACAATTTTTACCGCTTATCATTTCGCGCCGGCTTTAGTTAGCACAAGAAAATCCAGAGTATGCACTTGGGTGTTATTTTATTATTATTATTATTATTATTATTATTATTTTGTATTTTTCATTTAAATACAAATATGATTGTATGTTCAAATATGTGAAGTAAAGTGTAGTTGTATTAGCCATTTAATAAGTAAAGGCTGTTAATTTATGCAGCTGGCCTGCTGTTACTGTAACATTCCTGAGGATAGCAGCAGAGGACCATTTATTAATTAATTATTATATATAATATATATATATATATATATATGTATATATATATATATATATATATCATATAGGATAGCAGCAGAGGACCATTTATTAATTAATTATTATATATAATATATATATATATATTATATATATATATATATATCATATATATATATATATATATATATCATATAGGATAGCAGCAGAGGACCATTTATATAATAATTAATTAATAAATGGTCAACCTCATATATATATTATATATAAATTATATATATATATATATATTATATATATATTATTTATATATATATATATATATTATATATTCCAGTTTTGGTATAGCTGTAGATATTTATGTTATAGAGTGTTATTGATATTGTAAACTCATATTAATGTATTTTATTTTACTAGTTAGTTTATTCTACTAAGATTATTTGAAGTAACCTATAGCAGAGGAGGATTTCCATGCTGTATATGCTTCTAACCATCTCCCTGAACAGACTGGTTTGTGTGAGTCCTCATGGGGGGGGTCTTAACACGACACCGGCTCCTCGCCGGGGGGCGGAGTTTAAACCCCAGGCAGTAGCAAGGAGAAATAAATACCTCCTATATTCAGTCGTGTTTCCTGTCGTAACGAGACAGTTAGGGGAGGGGAGGAGAATCATCTGATTCCCGGATTATCACAAGATTAGCACTCTGCAGCGGCGGACAGGTGAGTAAAAGATGTCGGTTACCGTCACATATTGTTCAAATCTTCAGCTCTGTTGCTTCGTATTCAGCTCATGCATGCTCCCCTTGCACACAGACTGTGAATGGGTTGTAGCCACAGCATGCATAGCAGCTGCTGACCCTCCAGGTATTTAGTTAAGAGCTTATAACTCCATTGCATTAGAGGCAGTGCAGCTTTCTCATTTATCCAACTGTCCTCGCTTATTGTCTGGAACAGCCCAAACAAAAAGGAGTCTACTCCTGCAGAATGGTATGGTAACCTTATCTTACTTTATGGTTCATTGATAGTTCTGCAGGGTTCTTCTGGGATTTGCATGTTTTGCTGTGATGCAATATCCCTTTAAAATTGTATGCAATTAATAGATTTAAAGGGGAAC
Source organism: Sebastes umbrosus (assembly GCF_015220745.1). NCBI lineage: Eukaryota > Metazoa > Chordata > Actinopteri > Perciformes > Sebastidae > Sebastes > Sebastes umbrosus. The sequence continues at coordinate 14,116,360 of NC_051289.1, forward strand.
TACTTCCATTTTTCAAAAATCCTACATGTTATTCCTATGGTCTAAGACAGTCCAAAAAATATTAGTAAACACAAACAACTCTCTTCCAAATCAAAAAAACTAGAGTGCTAAAACTCAAACTTGTGATGTAATTGGGTGTAATGCTTCAAAGACAATGAATAAGGAGAGATATTCTAGATGAGTGTATATATAGGTACTTTTTGTGTTTCACAGCTGACAACACTACAGTAGAATAAAGCTCATTTGGGTGTAAAAAAAAAAAGAAGAAAACAATAAAATCCGTCTCATATTCAGTTTGCGTTGGTTCTCACTGAACCCCCTAGAAATACATCTATATTTTTTTATAATAAAGCAGAACTAATAATCATAATGACGAATAATATTGACCTTGTTGTGTCTTATTGACAGAATAAAGAAACCAACAAGATAAGAAGATAGATTTGTGGTCTTTTTATTTACGTATAGCCTAATAACATCGGACACTCTGTACACACACTGTTAAATATTCTGCCACGCCATGTACACAAACCACATACCCCTCAGCTGTGTGGTCAAGATCGGACTAGAGACGTAACCACTTCAAAGATGGGCGAGCAGTACCTGCTTTCTTCCGACGTTTCTGTTTTTTAATCAGAAAACAAGCTTGATACTGCCATATTTACTGAAAATGACATACAATACAGCCAACAGTAGCCTATAAGTAAGCCTGGTGATCTCCCTCCAGCCAGCTGTCACCTTATTTCGTTTTTTGTAGTGAAATGAGGAGGTATCGTATAGATATTTATTCCTCATTTCGACTTCATGAATCAGCCGTTTCGTGTCCATTGCGGTGCTTTCAAAGCGAGCGACAGGAGTAAAGAGAAACAGGGCGTCTGACAAAAGTTCAGCTCAAAACAACTCTCTGCACAGCGCTCTTTCGCTCGTGACCAGTCATTCTTCATTCCAATAGAAAACAATGCAGTCAAACTTTGATTACATTCCACACATATTGATTGAGCTTTACTAGGCCATGGGAATAAGATATTGAAATTTTGAATTTAGGTGGTGTTCCCCTTTAATAGCACGTTTAACCTCACAATCCTGACATGTTTTGTAATGCAGAAAACCTTTAGAAATTGTCACAAACCAGCTCAAAGTATGAGACAGTGAGGGGAACCGAGCCAAGTTAAAGTGCCAATAAGTGTGTTTTTATTCAATATAAACAAATGTGACTGTTTAGTGAAAGATAAGCATCAGGAGTGTGTAAAAGTAGTTGCGTCATTGTATCGACTTTGTGAATGAACAGCTATCTCTGCTGTTCTCCTATCAGTAACAGTGTTACAGAGAAGATATCTAATCTTTCCCTCTCTCCTACCTTCTGTGACTTCAGTTAGTTAGTCAAAGACTCAGGAGCAGCTCTTCTCTCTCTTCACTATGGCTGAGACTAAGGGGAAGTACGACTTTGCCATCGACCGGGGTGGCACCTTCACCGATGTGTTTGCCCGGCTGCCTGATGGTCGAGAGAGAGTCCTAAAACTGCTGTCCCGGGACCCCCAGAACTACAAAGACGCTCCCACTGAGGGGATCCGCAGAGTCCTGGAAGAGGTAATGTTCTTTTGTTACTTTTCTGAAATATTAGCAAGCACTCTTTAGTTAATATTTAATTTATACATAGAGTTTTGTGAGATTTTCAAGTTAGCTATCTTTACTTGGAAATCCCAAATCCTAAACTTTGCCTTTTGACTCCTTATGCGCTCCTCATTGATTCGGGTCAGTTTTAAAATCATACTATGACATGAGTCTGACTCCAGGCACATGGCTTACCTCTGCTGATGCCATTTATGTCAATGAAGCTGTTTTAATTGCCAAAACAAAGAGATTTTGTTTGAAATGGACAACTAACACATCAAAATGTGTGTGACTTTGTATTTTCATTGTCGAATAATCTGTCGATTATTTTCTCAATTCACTGATTAGTTGTTCGGTCTATAAAATGTCAGAAAATTATAAAAAATGTCGATCAGTGTTTCCCAAAGGCCAAGATGACATCCTTAAAATGTCTCGTTTTGTCCACAACTAAAGGAGGAGTGAAGAAACCAGAGAATATTCACATTTAAGAAGCTGGAATCAGAGAATTTTGACTTTTAATTTTTAAAATATTACTCAAACCGATTAATCGGTTAGTTGGCGATTAATTTAATAGTTGACAACTAATCGATTACTTGTTGCAGCTCCAGTAAAGCAGGCTGTTGCCGAAAAGGAGCAAGCAGGCCTACTTAAAAGAAAGTATTTTTAAAAAAGCAGGATTGAACATTCAAATATATTTATATCGCTACAGGAATGAAATGTGACTCTGTCTGTATACAGTCATGTGGTGGTAGATGAATGTATGTGTTGCAGTGATCCATGCTTTTGTGGTTCATTAGAGCGGAAAAACAAACACAAGATGAAGCAGGAATCTCCACTTTTAGCTAATAATTGACAGTTTAATTGCTGTTTTATTATTAACGAGCAGACAGCATGAGAGCAGATCAAAACATGTCTGCAAACTAGATCAGAAAAAAGTTTTAACATCATGTTAATCACAGTTACATCTCTACATCATCCGTATGAACAGTATATGATAATATATACACATTTATATGAATTTATTGACAGGAAACAGGGCGGGTCTTTCCTCGTGACCAGCCTGTAGACACCTCTCCTATTGGCTGGATCAGGATGGGCACCACTGTGGCAACCAATGCGCTCCTGGAGAGAGAGGGAGAAAGGACTGCGCTCCTGGTCACGCTGGGCTTCAAGGACCTGTTGCACATCGGCACACAGGCCAGGCCAAAGCTGTTTGATTTGGTTTGTAATGCTTGTTTTACTTAACACATGAATATACACTAGGGCTGTCAAAGTTAACACGATCGTGATTTGTAGCGGGCTCAGTTTTAAAGCTAGAGTGAAGATACCATATGCCCATACGTGTCATATGAAACTAGAAAAACCTAAGGAATCCATTGGTACCAACCATGTCTTACTAGGTTGTCGCGAAGGAGGTTTAAAAATGCTCCAAACTGGCATGGCCATTTTCAAAGGGGTCCCTTGACCTCTGATCTCAAGATATGTGAATGTAAATGGGTTCTCTGGGTACCCACGAGTCTCCCCTTTACAGACATGCCTACTTTATGATAATCACATGCAGTTTTGTGCAAGTCATAGTCAAGTCTGCACACTGACACACTGACAGCTGTTGTTGCCTGTTGGGCTGCAGTTTGCCGTGTTATGAGTAGAGCATATTTTTTATGCTAAATGCAGTACCTGTGAGGGTTTCTGGACAATATTTGTCATTGTTTGGTGTTGTTAATTGATTTCCAATAATAAATATATACATACATTTACATAATGAAAGCATATTTGCCCACTCCCATGTTGATAAGAGTATTAAATATTTGACAAATCTCCCTTTAAGGTACATTTGAACATATCGCATCTAAATTTTAATTTTGCATTTTAATCGATTGACAGACCTAATATATAAATACATGTTTAAAATTAAAAGGTAAAGCGAGTACACACACGCTACATGCACATGTATCATCTTAACCACAGCTATACCCAGTCAGCACCGTAATGCCTTTTTGACTATATTACATGTGGTGTTCATGTGTCCCTGCACACATGCAAGGTTTAGACATTATTTTGTGTAACAGAAACAGGGGGCAGGTCTTGGAGTTTGCCCCCAGACCAGTTTTACCATTAATGGTTTAAATGGTCACTTATCTATGAAGCTAATGCTCTGTTGCAGAACAAGCTGTCAGAAACCCAACCACCTGTATGCATGTCTTATCTGTATATCACAGGCATGTACTGTAACATCAGATGTCCTTCTTGTTAGTACACCTGCTTTGAATTCACGTGCCTTGTGTGTATGTTCGTGTAAACAGGAGATGGCGGTTCCTGAAGTGCTGTATGAAGAGGTGATAGAGGTGGACGAGCGAGTCGTTCTCATGCAAGACGGCTGCCAGATGGCCAGAAAAGATCCTAAACGTATTGTCACAGGTGTGAAACACACCTACGTACCTGTGCTCTTGTTGTACTACCTCCTCACTTTCACATATCAGTGGTGCCAGCAATACAACCAAGGCAATATTCTGTATTTTTTGGTTGTAAATGTAGGAATGTAAGCTCACATGCATGACAGCATTGCCTGAATGCTTTGCATAATTTGAAATAATCCTCATAATCTCTGTGTGGGTGCTGGTGTCCCTCAGGCAGTACAGGGGATTCTCTGGAGGTGTGGAGGGAGCTGGATCTGGAGCGAGTGGAAAAAGACCTCAGAGGAGTTCTGTCTCGCGGGATCACCAGTCTTGCCGTCCTTCTGCTGCACTCGTACACGTCAGTAGTACATCTTGTTTTTGTACCTTTTAGTCATATAGGCATATTTACATTTTTAAATTCCTAATCTCGTAATCTTGTCCTCTCTTTCTTTCATTAGCTAACTGTCCTTCTCAGGTCATCTCTCTAAGCCAAGATTTTAGTTTTACTTCTAACTATTCACTTTGTTATTTTTTTTCTCGTTCTCACTGTACACTCAATCATGCAACTCTTGGTTTGAGTCTCTCTGTCTCTGTGGGAGTAGTGGTATGTAGTCTGTACATGTCAGAGGTGTCTGGTGTCGACTAGGCTGTTTCTATTGTATGTATAGCCCATGTGGTTTACTGGGGGAAAGTTCAGGTTTTTCTTCCCATTTCTTTTCACTTAAACTAAATGTTTTTGGAGTTTGTTTCTTGTTTCTTAGGAGCACTGGAGGACACAGAGGCACATGATTTTTTTTCAGATTACCTGTCTCATGCAATACTGTCATATCGTGATCGTTGTATAAAAATACTTTTTTTGAATCATATTTGCTCCATTTCTACGCACTTCAGCTTTAAAGGGTCTCTCTATGTAAGAATCAGAAATTGCTCGTTAACAGTGACACCTGTGACCATTAAGTCAACGACAGTCAGCGTCCTGTTTCTCGCATTTGTGTTCGCACTACGGAGACGCGAGCGAGCATCGGTCAAAACAGTGGGGCGACACACACGAGACTGAACGTGATTGATAGGCGTCATGTTGATTAACGTTACGCAATAATGTTAGCTTACCTGTCCAATAGAATTTTTGCCAGCTAGGGGTCCGTTTTGATACCCAAAACCAAACAAAGGTCCTTCTATGAATCAAAGGCCCGGCCGATGTTGATCCTAGTTCCCCCCCCCCCCCCACCGACAGATTCCTGTTGTGCAAGACGGGCTTCACTAGATATAACTTTGTTTTTTTTTGTGCTTCCGTGGAGTTTGTGTTGGAGTCTGAGTGACGGTGGGCACTGGTCGTTTGTTAACGTTAGCGGACTCCATTTCTAACCGATCATTAGCTATCGTTGCACACTGTTAACCCTGTAGTGGAGCTGAAGAGAGTAAAAGCACTCAAGAGCGTACATGACGTCACATCCTTTGGATTTTCCTGTAAAAAACGTCATGCATTCTTCACATTAAAAGGCTGATAGAGGAAACCCAGAAAGTCACGGAAGGTTTAATTTTTTAGGTTCGGTTACAACTTGTTCACACACTGGCAATAAAAAAAACGATAAAAAAAAGTTTATATGTGTAAAAATTTACATATAGTCCCTTTAACTTCAAGTCTATTCCTTGAAATCCATTCACACTTTCAAAGCTGTTCCCACTTATTCACTCTAGCTGAGTTGAAAAGGCTTCTGGCACAGATAAAGCTTTTAAGTGATAAGACACACAATAGACTGTTAGCAGCGGTGACATTGCATAAGATCTTTATGTTTGACTTGCATTCCAGCTTCACTCTCTCCCTCTCTCTCTCTCTGTCTGTCTTTCAGATGGTCCGATCATGAGAAGGCAGTGGGCGCCCTGGCACGCCGTCTGGGCTTCACCCAGGTGTCTCTGTCCAGCGAGGTCATGCCCATGGTGCGGGCGGTGCCTCGGGGCTACACCGTCTGCGCCGACGCCTACCTCACACCCAAAATTCATCAGTATTTAGAAGGCTTTACCTCCGGGTTCAAGGGTGGCCTGAAGGTGCGTTCCTCACAGTGATATATGATACAAACCACATTTTTCTTTCATAAAGTGCTTATACTATAGAGGCATAAATCATGTTAGTTATGGCCTACACCCGACAATTCACAGACAGGATTTTCCAGATGGAAACCCTGCTTCATCTGAACATTGAAATGATCTCCATGTCTTATTTCCCTCTGTCCTCAGGATGTGGACGTTCTGTTCATGCAGTCAGACGGCGGTCTGACTCCCATGGGGCAGTTCTGCGGTTCACGGGCCGTTCTGTCTGGCCCAGCGGGGGGTGTGGTGGGATACGCGATCACTTCATACGAACAGATGGAGAAAAAACCTGTGATTGGCTTTGACATGGGGGGTGAGTAGGCGGGATGCCGAGGAATATTGTTAGTTACTTGAACAAAGTTTACTGAGTGCACAGACTATGTGAGGATCCTCTTGCTATTGTTTTTGTAGTTATTTGTTGCACAATTTTACTGTGCATCTAAATTGTCTTTGATTATTATGTGCATAGATTACAGATTAAAGAAAAAGGGGAAACATCTGATTCTGTGTTTGATGCAGAAGAAATGCTCATTTTTACAGCGTTTCATGCTTCTCGGCTTCCTGACTGCCTCTGTCTCGTCTTTCTCTCCAGGAACATCGACGGATGTGAGTCGGTACGCCGGCCAGTATGAACACGTGTTTGAGGCTACCACTGCTGGAGTCACCCTGCAAGCGCCTCAGCTGGACATCAACACTGTGGCTGCAGGCGGAGGATCACGACTGTTCTTCAGGTCCGTTAGTCAGTCGCCAATCTTGACCCATCTCCTCATATACCTGTTTGTATATGCTTTTTGTGGCTGCAGAGGGGGCTACGCAAAGCCTGATAAATTGCCTCAAATGAGCATCGGTTGGGGCTGAAGACTACAGGTTTGAAAATGAAAAAAGTCTGGGGGTGTGGAGTCAGAAACATGTGATCTTACCAGACCTCAGCTGCAGACTCGAGGCCACATAAACTGCTACTAACACAACACACCCAATTCTCTGACCAAACTGTCGGCAGATGAGTTGCAGTGTGGGTAATGTAGGACAGGTAGATAAACAAAACATTCATTTTGGACCCGTCAAAATTTTGATTGATTGATTAATTCACAATCATATTTTTTTTTTTTTAATGAAAAGCCATACTTTTATTTGCTACCTTTCTAAAAGCTCTGTGAATGTATTTTTTTTGTAATTATTTGTCTAAAAATGTTATCAATATGACCTTTAAGTTGTACAGATTTTAGGGATATAAAGCATTTGATATTTGCAGAGATGACTATTGAGTTGATCATTCGATGTGATAATTATAATCTTGCCAGTTCACGAACACAAGGCCATGTGCTCTGACATTAACTGCATCCAGTGGTTTAACTTTAATTTCAAATCAATCAGGATTTTATTCTAACTTAATCCTTCCCTTTTTCCCGTTACGTGACCTCTCTTCTTTCTGTTTTCTGTCCTTCCTTTTACTTCCCTCTCAGATCGGGGATGTTTGTGGTTGGACCCGAGTCTGCAGGCGCACATCCAGGACCAGCCTGTTACAGAAAAGGTACCAGACTGTTGGTGTTTCCTCCACCCTTTCTTTCCACAGCTTAGTAGATGGTAAACTATACATTTCTAAGTCACTTTCTCCACCTTCACTGGTTCCGCCTCCCACTCTTTAAATCATTCAATCCAGCCAATCCACCCTCCATGCTGTCAGACAAAAATCCACACAGCTGGGCTCTCTCTGTTTTCACGTCCTGTTCATTCCCCCTGGACTCTGGTTTAGCTGCATGAAGGTTGGAAATTTGGCGCAAGTCCAAGTTTAGATGATATAACTGAAGTTTGCCGCATAGATCTCAGTTTGAACTGTAACGTGTGCCAACAAAAAGAAACATGACTCTGACTTCAATGCTGATGCGCTCCAGTTCATAAAACATAATCTGCCGTGCTTTCACATTTCTCACAGAATCACATAACATATGTTAAAATACAAGACAGAAACACCTAGTGAAGCATCATACACAAAATGGTTTAAAATTTTTTTTTTTTCCTAGGTGGCCCTCTGACTGTCACCGATGCTAACTTAGCCCTGGGTCGACTCCTTCCTTCCTTCTTCCCCAAGATCTTTGGACCAGGGGAGAATGAACCACTGTCAATGGAAGAAACCATGAAGCATTTCCATCATCTGAGCCAGGAGATCAACCTCTTCTTGTCTTCTAACCAATCACAGGCACGAATATTTAATGTGTGTGAAATCTTCTCAATAATTCTGTAAGGGAGTATTAATAATGAGGCTAAAAAATTGTTTGGGGGTTTTCATTCGCAGGTTGCCGCAAATGGGGGTAACCACTCACAAAACGGCACGTCAAAGATGAGTGTGGAGGAGGTTGCTATGGGATTCATCCGCGTTGCTAATGAGGCCATGTGCCGGCCAATCAGAGCTCTGACACAGGTATTTGGAGTTTTGAAGTCTTGGTGAAAATAGTTGAACGCTGAATGTTTAGTTGTCAAATTTGTCAAACGTTTAAAATCACATTTTTTGTCTCATTTCATATCTCCTGTCTATCTTCTCCATCTCCCATCCCCCCATAGGCTAAGGGCCATGATACATCTCAGCATGTGTTGGCATGTTTCGGGGGTGCAGGTGGCCAACATGCCTGTGCTATCGCCAGAGCCCTGGGGATGAAGACTGTCTTCATTCACAAGTAAGGGGGATAGACGTGTGTGTGTATGAGAGAGAGTCGTATTCATGTATGTTTGGTTGTAATATGTGTTTGTGTGTTGCAGGTACAGCGGCGTGCTGTCAGCCTACGGTCTGGCTCTAGCTGACGTGGTGGAGGAGGTGCAGGAGCCGTGCTCGCTGCAGTACGAGCAGAAGTCATTCAGCGAGCTCGATCGGAGGGTGGAGCAGCTCTCAAAACGCTGCCGCGATACGCTCTGTGCACGCGGATTCACCAGGTCAGCACCCACAAAATACTGTTAGTCCATGCCTTTTCACTGTTAGTCTCACTAAGTACTTAACAAGCAGCCTTGTGTTTGTTGTCCTCTACAGCAGTCAGATAACCACTGAGGTTTTCCTTCACCTGCGTTACAAGGGCACCGACTGCGCTCTCATGGTCACCGCTGCCGGTTACCCCAGCAACGCCCAGTCCTGTCTAGCTGGAGACTTCCGCAGTGCCTTCACCAAGCGGTTAACTCATTTGCTCAATGATTTCTTAGTTTATTCATGTACTGAGCTATTGGCTGGAACACGTTTTCACTCATTGCAACTCAACACGTATCCTCCTCTGTTTACATTGTATAAGCAAATACACCATGAAGTTAATGTGTCATTTTTCCATAGGAGATAAGCTTAGTAAGCTTTGGAGCTGACATTTGTTTACACTACTCGTGGCTACTAATGTTTCTCTAACCCTAATCTCTGTACATTCCTTCCTCCGCCTCCTTCGTTTAGTTATCTGAAAGAGTTCGGATTCACTATCCCAGACAGACCCATCGTGGTTGATGACATCAGAGTGAGGGGTTGTGGGAAATCTGGTATCAAATCGGTGTATAAAACAAAGACGAGGCGCGGACAGGCCAAACCAGTCACGGTACACAGGCTCTCTTATACATACATACAGCTGAACATGTCATATACATGTAAACACATGGACACACTCTTATAACTTGTTCAAGCCTAACAAAAAAATCAATCTCTGTTCTTCTCTGTAGAAGACCAGGTGTTACTTTGAGGAGGGTTACCTGGACACCAGTGTGTATCTATGGGAGGAGCTGCCATGTGATCACAGCATCCAGGGACCAGCCATCATCATTGACAAAAACAGGCAGGCATTTCCCCCTTACTGTCATTACAAGCTTTCAAAAAAACATCAATGAAGCATTGTCTTTTTTTAGAGATCTGTAGTATCTGTAGTATTTTTGAAGTCCCAAAAATTACAACAGAGTGAGACATCTTCTCAAGGTGATCACTTCACATCAGTTTCAGGAGTCACATTCTCCCAGTTAAACTTAAACCTAATTTATATTATATCAATAATTTAAGACATGTAGGTAAATATGTATGTAAGTATTGGGAATCTGGGTCAAAAATAAACTTTTACCCTATTTTTTTTAAATATAGCATCGGCTATTCTTAATTTTACTTTAATGTTTTTAATTTTTTTTTCTTTAAAGTCAGGACATTAAAATCTGTTAAATATGGTTAAGATAATGCCTTTGAATTTTAAGTATAGTTTCGAATGCATTACATTTTTTTTGATGCTTCATTACTTATATGGATGTGTGGACACATACTCAGATACTTCCACTGTACTTGTTTACTTTTCTGGGTTGAATTTGGAGTGAATTTGGTCTTAATTTGGGTCTTTAAAATGCTTCATAGCCTGTATTTACTATCTTTTTTTTTTTTTTTTACCTCTGTTCTACTCTAAACTACAATTAAAACTTCAAGCTGAAGTAATTTCATTTATTTTTTTGTTTATTTTTGTATTTTAGTTTATTTTGTTAAATTATCTATAAACCATATAGAAAATGACAGTAGGAAAGACTGTGAATATGATTGTATAACTTGCTGAAACTGAAATATGAACCAAGAAAAAAAGCCTGTATTTACCCTGTCTAAACATCTGTGCTTGTATAAGTGTTTTTTTTCTGTTCTTTCCTCCATCAGTACCATCCTGGTGGAGCCGTGCTGTGAGGCCCGTCTGACAGAAGGGGGCGATGTTTGCATGACTGTCAGCTCTGACCCTCACTGCGCCCTGGGCACTGAGCTCAACACTGTGCAGCTCTCCATCTTCTCCCACCGCTTCATGAGCATAGCAGGTACTCCGACAGAGGAGAGAGGATGGAGAGGAGAGAATGAGGAAGGAGTGAAAGGTTGTTAGGGAGAAACTAGGATAAGGAAGAGAGAATATAAAGGAGTGAAGTGAAGTGGGTCATTATAATATGTTCAGTATTATTTTCTTGTTAGCATGCTCAGTTGTGTTCCACCTCTCTTCCTCTACAGAACAGATGGGCAGAGTTCTCCAAAGAACCTCCATCTCCACCAACATCAAGGAACGTCTCGACTTCTCCTGTGCTGTGTTCGGACCAGACGGTGGTTTAGTGTCCAACGCACCCCACATCCCCGTCCACCTGGGGGCCATGCAGGAGACAGTCCAGTACCAGGTGCAGGAAGGAGTTTAGATGTACTACTGAAAGACTAAAGAATTAACAACCCATTGTGACACAAAGGATGTTCTGTTTCTTCTTCTTCTTCTTCTCTGTGCAGATCAGATCACTGGGCAACAAGCTGAAAGAAAGCGATGTGATTCTGAGTAACCACCCGTGTGCCGGGGGCAGCCACCTCCCAGACCTCACAGTCATCACACCGGTCAGTCTGTACAGCTTTGTGTCTGCGTCCTCCTCTTCTTCAATCTTTTTTTTTCACTACAAACCTCTACTTTTTTCTCCGTTAACTCTCTCCTTTCCCTCCCCCCTAGGTGTTTAGGAAAGGGGTGAGCAGCCCAGTGTTCTTTGTAGCCAGCAGGGGGCACCACGCTGACATCGGAGGCATCACTCCTGGCTCCATGCCCCCCCACTCCACCTCCCTTCAGCAGGAGGGGGCCGTCTTCACGTCCTTTAAACTTGTCACTGGTGGCGTCTTCCAGGAAGAGGGTAAGAGAGGAGGAGGGGAACCAAGAATGAGTGTGTGAAGGAACAGAGATAATACAGAGCTGTATCTGTCGACAAGTCGAGATAAAAAAGAGACTTTGCATACTGTAGCCAAATAACTACAAAAAGATGATACTTAACATTAATACCATCCATTTTCCAAAGCTTACCGACCTCCTTGAGATACACCATTATGAACGCCTAGTCACCTAGTGGCTTGAAGGTCTGAAATCAATCTAAAAACTTACTGTATGCTTTAGGAAATAGTCAGCAGTAATCTTGAGTATAATGTGTTCAAAACCACTAGTATGGTCCTGTTAGGAGAGCTTCAAAACCAACATGAATCCCACTTGCACCATAATAATGCTTTTCTCTTTCTCTGTCTCTTTTCCCCTCACTGGATTCCTCTCTTGCGTTTTCCCTCTGTCTCCATATCAGCTGTAACCGAAGCTCTGATGGCTCCGGCCCAGTACCCAGGCTCCTCTGGGACTCGTAATCTCCATGACAACCTGTCAGACCTGCGGGCTCAGGTGGCGGCCAATCGGAGAGGCAGCCAGCTGGTGGAGGAGTTGATTGACAGCTACGGTTTAGCTGTGGTCCAGGCCTACATGGGGTACATTCAGGTAACTGTGGTATAAAAGTATAACGCAAAATACTGTTATTGTGAAAAGTAGTAATAGTAACTGGTGTTAATGTTTCAGAGTAATGCAGAGCTGGCAGTGAGGGACATGCTGAGAGACTTTGCATGTCGGCGGCGGCAAGAGACTGGCTCCTTGGAGGTGGAGTCGGAAGATTTCATGGATGATGGGACCGCAATCAGACTGCGTGTTCAGATTAATGAGGAAGAGGTGAGCAGGGAGAATCTCCTCATGATGATCTTTAACATTTATACATTATGTTACGTATCAATTTACATAAAAACCTCCATCACCGCAGGGCAGTGCGGTGTTTGACTTCACAGGGACGGGAACCGAGGTTTGGGGGAACTGCAACGCTCCACGCGCCATCACCCTCTCTGCCCTCATCTACTGCCTGCGCTGCATGGTCGGACAGGACATCCCCCTTAATCAGGTACGGTGGTTTATTCTAGGAACATTTACATGTTTGTTTAGTAATTCTTCCTGCACTTAAAGGAACAGTGTGTAGCATTTAGGGGGATCAATTAGGAGAAATGGAATATAATATTCATAACAATGTTTTCATTAGTGTAGAATCACCTGAAACTAAGAACCGTTGTGTATTCGTTAGCTTAGAATGAGCCCTTCTGGAAAGGGAGGAGTGATTGGAGGGGTTCTCAGTTGGTTGCATCTGCAACCACACCACTAGATGTCGCTACATCCCACGCTGTACCTTCAAATGATAAATAAAATGTATTCAATTCCATATAGTTTTTATTATTCAGGTGTTTCCTTTTTTCGTATCCAGGGCTGCCTTGCACCAATCAAAGTCATCATACCCCCTGGCTCGATCCTTCAGCCTTCCAAGGATGCAGCTGTGGTTGGAGGAAATGTACTCACATCCCAGAGAGTGGTAGACGTCATCTTTAGGGCGTTTGAGGTGTGCGCCGCTTCGCAGGTGAGAAAAACTAGATTTGTACGTTAAAAAAGATAGATCGGCCGGATCAATTATTCCAAAATGTTGTGATAAAGCACATCTGAATTGGTAAATTGATCAACATTTTCCAAAGCTCTGTGTGCATGCACTCTAAAATGGTTCTCTTTGTGTTTTTTGCTTATTTATTGTCATTCCTCTTTCCATCAGGGCTGCATGAACAACATTTCATTTGGCAGTGAGAGCGTAGGTTACTATGAGACGGTTGCTGGGGGAGCAGGGGCGGGGCCAGGCTGGAGTGGGCGGAGTGGCGTTCACAGTCACATGACCAACACCCGCATCACCGACCCGGAGATTCTAGAGAAGAGGTCAGACTGAAGTTCAAGTTTTAGTTAAAGACAATTCAATTAGTTGTGTCCAGTAATAATAATGTTTTTAATATCATTGTATGTTGCTGCTGTCCATCTGGTGTTCAGATATCCAGTCATTTTAGAGCAGTTCTCTCTGCGGCCCGGCTCAGGAGGCGCAGGAAAATACTGCGGTGGAGACGGTGTGATGCGGAAACTTCGGTTCAGGAACAAGGTGGTTCTGTCTGTGCTGACCGAGAGGCGATCCACCCGTCCCTACGGCCTACAGGGTAAACTTTGACCCTCTGAACCTACCCGCAAATGTCCTCAGCAGCCTTTTTTTTATAAATGATTGCATTTTGCTTGGTGACTATTTGTGTCTTTCTTTCTTCTACTGTTTACACTGTCCTTTCTAACCTTTCTCTGCTGGTTAGGGGGTGAGGACGGTGCAGCGGGGCTGAACTTGCTTCACAGAGCAGATGGACGAGTCCTCAACCTGGGCGCCAAAACCAGCGTCAGCCTTCAGCCCGGGGTAAGACTGCATAATGTGTTAAATAAATACTATCAAGTATACCTGTCATGGCACTATACATTCCAAAATAAGTAATAATAAACTGAATTGTGTGATGTTGCATGAAAAAATATTGTATTCTGATGTTATTTACCACACAGTGATGAAACCATAATGTTTTTAATTACTTCTGCAGTTGTTAATTAGTGTCCTGTGTCTTCTTGAAATGAGGCACATCAGAAAACTAGCCTGAAAATAGTTTATCTATAGCTTTATATTTCAAATATGGTCAAGTACTCACATTGATGAGGTAACTGTTACTGTAAAGCTGAATCCACTCTTTGCTTTTGTGTCTCCCCCTACAGGACATGTTCTGCCTCTACACCCCTGGAGGAGGAGGATACGGAAAAGAGGTGGACGCCAACAGAAGACCCCAGACCAAGCGCAGGCGCTTGAACAAGGCTTTCCCTGAGAGAGGCAGCGTCTTTGAATACCGAATGGCACAAGAGGGAGTGTGAGAAGAAATGAGAGAGGGAGAGTTAACAGATGAGCCAGAAGAGGAGGAGGAGGAGAAGGAAAGAGGTAGGGAAATTAAAGGAACTCAAGCAGAGAGCGAGAGATGGAAAAGACAGAGTGTGGCTCTTTAGGGCAAACAATTATCATCATTGTCAACACCACAAAAAATATGAATAATACTGTTTTTCAGAATCTGTAATGGTTGTGCTTGCATTAGCAGGCCATGTGAGTGAATATTAACAGCTCAGGCCTTGATCAGATTTGTGTGATGGACACTTTAAGATGTGTTGCTGAGTTAAATGTAACATTCCACTTGTTAGTCTGAATATCTTTCTTATTATTAGCCAAGGAAAATCTGAGTAACCCCTCAGCAAGTTTTGCTGTCTCATTTTGATAATACATATCCCAGTGTACATTTTCATTTGATGGAGACCCCAAATTTGCCATGTAAGGTAAGACATAGTGTGTATTTTTGCCTACTGAAATGTTTATAAAATAAATTCCAGCCTAACTATGCAAGAAAAAAGCCACCCATGTGAAGCAGCTGCTAATCTGTTATAACTGGAACAACCACTTACCTAGCACCACAAAGTCACGACACGACGTGGTTACCGTAGTCAAATAAACCCAATTTCTACTAATTAGATTGTCCTCTTTTTGGGGTGCCCCATGTACCAAGGCTGAGTCCTTACCGCAGCGGCCCAGGGTTCAAATCTGACCCGCGGCCTTTTGCTGCATATCACCCCCTCTCTCTATCTCTCCCTCCTTTTTCATAACCGTCACTGTCAAATAAAGGCAAAAAAAAAATCATCTTTAAAAAAAAGATTGTTCTCTTTTTATTCCTTTCAAAGGAAACAGTAGTTCCACTTATCCTTTCTTTTTTGAGTGTAGGACAGGAGAAATCTGTTTTGTGAGTCTGTCATTCTGTGAAATGGTTGTAATGATTTATCAAATCATGTTGTGAAATGCACAAAGTAGCAGTTGTGATTTTGTTCTTGTGGCATGCTTCATCTCCATACCATATAAGTTATGTAATGTCTCTTAGCCCTAATAAGCGTGAATTTGATCGCCAGAAGTAAAAAGCTAACGTTAGGCTATATAAGAACGACACCACGGTCGCATGATTTCACGTCACCACCACTAAAATAAAGGCGGACTAGTGTTTGGCGTGATGACGTTCAGTAGTCTCATTTAGCCACTCAATAGTAGCTGCCTTTTTTAAGACGTAAAAGCTTCAGAATTCACGATATTTACTGATGTATTTCTGAAAAAAACGTGAAAAAAAACTTAGTTCAGGCATCTCAAAAAACCCATTGACTTCCAGACAAGGAAAGTGCTAATATGCTAACTCATTTTTGGGTTTTAGGACTCATTCCTGCAGCACTCTATTACTTCAGCAGTTAGTGAATGAAGCAGGGGGAGCTGTTCAAATGATTTAAATGATACTCTGCTGCCTCTAAGTGTTATTGGTCAGTTAAAACACACACAACTCACCCAGGCCCAGCGGGACTGCCACTCATACATGTAAATTCATGAGAGGGAGTGTTGTGAGATGCAATCCTGAATGGTCGTGTGTGTGTTTGGGGGAGGGGGACATGTCCCCGTTTAAGTGGCGTCCCCTCCTCCCGTCTTTTGGTCAGGAATGATCTGGGAGGAGAGGAGGAAGGATGGTGAGGGAGTGCAGGAATGCGTAGGCAGCTGATAAAGAGATAGTGGCCACGGCAGTGGAAGCAGCAGGAGGCTGACGGCTGCTGGACGGTTGATGTAAATCAGCTGGCTCTGTGTGTGTGTTTGTGTTTGTGATTGTGTGTGTGTGTGCTGGAAACTCTGTTGATCAAAGATAGTTTTCCTCGTTTATAGATCACAATTCCTGTGGTAAAACAATCCATCATACTGAGAGGATTTGAGAATCACCCCCTGCTGCCTGGGAAAATCTCTCCGTCTTCACCCACTGGCTGATGGTCAGCTTTAGGTTTTGGGGATTTGTGCTCTCATTATGGGAGAATGTGAGACAAACAAGAGAGAGAAAACAAGCATGACTCAAGAGAAAGTCCCTATTCATGAAATTAAATATCCACAGTTAATTCAAATGTTTTGTGAAACACAGAACGACAGAGTGATGCGAGTGGCATCAGCCGATATGTCTGAAAACGGAAAAGCGTTCACACAATATTTTGTTGGTAACATTAGAACAGCATGTCATTAGTAAGGCTCTACATGACCAATAGAGTCCTATATATAGCTTCCAATAGCTTTTGTAGGACAAGAAATCAAAATAGAGAAATTGTTGTGCAAATACAAACTTCTGCAAGAAAGAAATGGAGGAAATGCAAACATACTAGTATTCAAAGTCCCACTACTGACATATTTTCAATTTCTGTGAAAGACTGAACTAGCCAGTAGTTGGTCAGTTTGTTTAAAGTAAACTAGATTCTAAATTAAATAAATAAAAATAGTTATACCTCAAATAAACGTGTCTTGTTACTTTATACTTCTATTTCACTACATTTCAGAGGGAAAACTAATAGTCTGAGCTTAATAAATGTAATGTAATGGAAATATTGTACTGTTTACACATTTGCCTGCTTGAGTTACTAATTATTTTACAAATATAAGATTTTACGCATAAAAACAAGAGATCATTTCACATAACTTGACATTTTGTCACAGATTAAACTACCCAACAAAATATAAAATTGTCAAAATTAGTTCCACCATAACCAGCTACCACAGTAAAATGCTACTCACACATGAATTAGTAATAATAATCCAATTCTGTAAAATATTATAGTATAACGCTCACAGGAGACTTTTTTCTGCATTATGTTCTTCTACTTTTGATACTTAAAGTACATTTAACTTATAATATCTATCTTTTTTTCCATTTTGAGGCCTTTTAATTGTAATGGTTTGTTTGTACATTGTTGTATTGCTACTTTTACTAGTGCTTCTTTACATTTTAGTAGCCAAATGACCATAGAGCAAAGATAACGATTGAGATGGTTGGCTATTCAGGAGTTTTTACATTATATATAGTATATTTCTCATGCATTTCTTGCATTGAAACAATTTAGATCTTTCTATTTACCAAAGGGAAAGATACCACCAACTGCAAAGAACGAAATAGGTTTTAATTCATGGAAAAAGTTATGCCAGTTTCTTTGATGTAGTGTAGTAGTAATATATTATCTAGATGTATGTGTTCTCATGAAAATGGTCTCCTAACATTAAGACAGCTGTTGAATTGTGCAGAACTACAGTTGAGCTTTAAGAAGGTCAAGCAAATAAACCGACCAGGACTAAACAGCCATCTGAACAAACATGCTAAAACTGAGTAACATATAAATGATAAAGTAGAATCAAACGTATATAAATGCACACCATAAAAAGAAAATAAAGTTGCTTTAGGTTGCAGTTTTAGTTATCTTATTGCCATATACAACACTGAGCAGAACAGTTAAAATAAACAGCATTTTATTACATACCCTGTTCAACCTTCTTTTGATACTTACACGTCTGAGCTGTTTTCACTTCAGCTCAGTACTGTACAAACCTTCAACAAGACCACAGGAAAATGGCAAAAACAAAACATTCAACTGTCGAGGTATAGGCAGACATTTATAAGCAATTTCCTTTAGAAGATGATCATAATGACATCAAAATAGTGCAAACAACCAGCAGTGCAAAGTCCACAGGAAACAAGTCCTAGCCCATTAAAAACCTGAGGTAGATACTGGTGGTAATATAGTGGTTGATTGTCTCCTGTGTCCTGAGAACAAGCATTATCTTAGCAGATATATATTCTAAAATATAGACCATCTTCTTGGCTAAAGAAGTCCAGACTTACAGACACTAAACAGGAAGAACATTACGGTAAACGGACGGTCCTGTATATTTCACCATCTGGACAAACAAACTGAAACTCACAAATAACACAAGTGTGTGATCTGTGCACACAGACAGAGCCTGACAAAGGGAAACAACCTGATGTTTTCACTGAAATCATGCTAGTTATCTACCTAAAAGTCCTATATCTGTTTAAAATGCTGGCAGGATAAAATGTTAAAAAAGGATACTAATAATTAATACTTTCTAGCTCAAATTTACTGTAAATGTACCATCAACAGTCCAGTTAGTTTTTTCACATGACTGCAAAATTCAAGTTTAAATCCAGCAATACATTCAGCAGTCATAATAGGGAGACAACATGCAAAGACAATTTGTGTAAGAAAGCAAAATTCATGCCAATAAAAAAACAGTGCAAATAAGATCGGCAGTGCAAAGAGCCAGGAGTAATACACACTCCATCTCACTGAAAGCCTGAGGTAGATACTTGTTTTGTTGTATACCTGGCATTTTGTGGTATATTTTCTCCGATGAAACCATGTAATACTCCAAACAGTGATGAGAAACCTTAAAAAATAAAACACTGACTTTTCATTTTGTTAAAAACATGAATCTGCGCCCTTTTTGCAATTTTTAACGGTCAACATTTCTTGAGCTTGAGGAAGTGATTAAGACTTAATTTGAGGGAGTTTGCAGCATTTCCATGTGGATCTTGATTAAACCTCCCATCCTGCATCATAGTGGGTTAGCATTTGTGCGTTTTTTGAGTGACAGTATGGGCTCAGCATGAGGAAACGAGTCAGTATTTCAGTCAGTACTGAGGATACCTGTTTAGGGGAGGCCCATTCTGCAGGCTGTACTGACTGGGTGGTTGATGATGTGGGTGAGAGTTCTGATTGGTTGGTACTAACACGTCAAACACGCTCTTATTCGGCGGCACTGATTGCAACATGTTGTCCAGGTCCATGATGAGGGGAGGGGCTTGGACAGAAACGCGTCCACTGGGGAGGATGGGCCAATAGGTATGACCTAAGAAGTGACTAGGTGCCACGGGAGAGCTACCGTAGCCGTAAAGTGGAAGTCCGCCATGCAGCGGCATTAGAGGGCCTCCGTTGAACCGCATGCTGGGTGGGGCAACAGCATTGGGGGGAGCATATTTGGCGTAGGAGGTAGGGAGCTCCCATGGAGGTGCGACAGTCTCCCGTCGGGCTGACTTGTGCAGCGGGGGCCTGTAGTCCTCATAACCATCTGACCCAGCCTCGCCATCAAGAGGAACACGCTTCCCAGAGAGAGACATCCCTTTCCATTCCTCATCAGAGGAGGAGGTGGAGGCTGGGCTGGCAGAGCTGGCCGAGGCGCTCCGGGCAGAGGAGGCGTAGCGAGGTCGCGGAGGCGGAGGCGGCGAAGGCCGAGGTCGCTCCACCTTGCCCCAGCAGTCCCTGGTAGACACGTCCACATCCTCGGAGGCACTGGGCGGCCGCAGGCTGTGTAGCAGAGAGTCGATGGCGAAGGATGAGTCCAGCTTGGGTCGGAACAAATCCTCCTGCGGTGGGGAAGGGTTTCTCGAGAGCATGGCAGGGAGGGGGGTGACTGGGGCAGGCGGCGGTGGTGGTGGCGGCTCACATTCTGGCTTGTGTCCCTGCAGGATGTAGGGGGCCAGATCCTGGGCGAAGATAGTCTCGTCCTGACGCGACACAGCCGTGTTTTGCCTCTTGAGGAGCTCTAGAGGGACGTGGCTCAGCTCCACCGCCCAGAAGTTGCCTTTGCCCTGAGGCTTCCCCGGGTCCTTTAACACCTACAGGTGGGAGGGAGGATATAGGAGAGTGAGATGAGCACTCGGCCTGACAACCTAGTCAGACAGGACTGACCAAGTTTCACTGTTAACCATCACAATAAAAGCTTAAAACTGGTTTCCAAGGTTCAATCGAAAGCCCCTCAGAGCGTATTTCAAACAAACCTGAACTCTTTCAATTAAAGCCCACTGACGAGACTAAATAGGGATTTAAACATGGAGTTGTTTCACAGTTTCAACGTACCTTCACAAAGCAGTCATACGAGGAGAGGTTGTGTCGCACAGAGTCCCGCCAGCCCTTGTAGTTTCCTTTAAAGAATGGGAAGAGAGTACTGATCTCCTTGAGGATCTAGAAATAAAACAAAAATGTCAGTATGGCCGTCTGTACAAGATGCTCCTCTTCACTGTATTTCAGTTTGCATTGGGCCAACGCTGTCTAAATACACACTGATGTGGTGACTGATAACATTAGAATTTAAAAGTTAGTCGAATTGAATACATACATGCAGAAGTGAATGCCAACTACACATACTGTACACTTCACTTGAAAGTTGTTAATAAGACAAGAATTTGATAATCAATGTAAGGATTTAAGTTGTGTGGCAGTACTTTTATAGAATAACATCAACTGAAAGGTGACTTTACCATGCAATGTATATCACTATGTTATCACTTTTCTGATACAGATCAGTGTCTGGTTTCACTGCAGTCCAACCTTATCAAAGCAAACCGAGAATGGTATAGGGGCGGTAGTCACTCAAGTGTCACCAAGAGGCTGCTGGTTTGTGTCACTTTATGAACTGTAAATGGTCTGTCAGTGTGTTATCGATAGACTTTTATAGAAAAACTGACAGTAACTCTCTGATTCTACTTACTTTCCTGAGACTACAGAGTATTTTCATCTGAGATTTATTTCAATTAAACACTGCAGAAATAAAAAACAACATCAGAAGCACCATGCTCTGTAAACAATTGCTGTTAATTTACAGCAGGATTTCAACAGTATTAACCTGTTATTTCTAAAAACAGTGCTTTACTGTTAATACAAAAGAAAACCTGTTAAATTATGCTCATAGGCCGTTTTTTAACTGAACTATAATGCCTTCTTAAATAACAGCACTTTATTGCTGATCAACTGTCTAAAGTATCATCAGTAACAGTTTCATGCAGTATTTTTTTAATTCGGGGACCTGATCTGCACATGTGAGGCTTGCACATTGTACATGATTGTAAAATCAGTGAATTAGCTCTGTTCTTCACTCACATGTTGTTCTGGTTTGCATTCTGTGCTTGTAGCCAGCTATAGACAGACATTTTGGGTGTCAATAAGTCTATTATTGCCTTTTTCCTAACGAATGCCTTTAATTGTATTTATTGTGACTATTCCTATGTCTGTAACCTGCTAAGTCTATTCATCTACGCAGAAATTAATGTTGTATGTAAAAAATACAACATAACTAGTGCATTAAAACAAATCAGTAAGATAATGTAAAAGAAAGGTGGAAAAACAGCTATTTAATGTATCTTTAAACAGTAAATTAACTGTAAAATACTGTGAAATGAATAAAAAAAACAGTATTTTTCATTAACAGTACAAAGCTGTAAATTTCAGCGACAGTATAATAATGTTAATTTTTACAGTAACATAAAGGCAACCCTGCTGCCAGCTCTTTACTGTTATTTTACTGGGAAATTCTTAACAGTGTACCCAAATTAACCCAAAGTATAGCACACCATGGGCACTCAAACATTTATAAATACGAGAACAATCTAAATGCATCCTTACATCAGATAACGTCAGTTTCTTCTCTGGGGATCTTTGGGTCACTTTAGGAACTGTAAATGGTCTGTCAGTGTGTTATCGATAGATTTTTATAGAAAAACTGACAGTAACTCTCTGATTCTACTTACTTTCCTGAGACTACAGAGTATTTCATCTGAGATTTATGCCAACAAAATACTGCAGAAATAAAAAACAACATCAGAAGCACTGTGCGTAAAACACACCATGCACCCAAACATTTATAAATACGAGAACAATCTAAATTCATCCTTACATCAGATAACGTCAGTTTCTTCTCTGGGGATCGTTGGATGACCATAGCGATCATAGCGAGGTAGGAGTACGGAGGTTTTGGATACCGCTGGTAGTTCTTTTTCTTCCCACCGCCGGTGCTACTCTTGAAGTGGGCATCTTGAGGATCCGGTGGTACGACGACTGTATCCATGAATGCTGTGGCACCGGTGAGGTGTTCCTGGCGCACTGTGGGAGTCTCCAAGCGCGACGACTGCTGTGGGACCATCTGAGCCAGGTGGAGAGGCCAATGTTGGGCTGGAGAGCTGCTGCTGCTGCTGGGAGGAAAACTCTGCTGCTGCGCATCTCTGTGGAAGTCAAGTTGATGGCCGTGATGTTCTCCAAGGTGGGACCGAGCGGGTGGTGCCAGGAGGATCTGCTCCTCCGGCCAGTGTTTTGTCATGCTGATGATCAGCCAGAGGGACAGGAGGGGGTTGGGAGGCCAAAGAGTCGGTCCTTAACTTCTGGCAGACTGCTGGCTCCAGGCTGACTCTCTATTTGAAGAGCAAACAATTAACAGTTTCATGTAAATCCCTGCTGCGTAATCGAGAGGAGAATGACGCGTTATCTGAGAGCAGAATGACTGATCGCCCCAGGGGGGGGGTGCTGGGGAGGGTCTGTGTACGAGGAGGGGCGAGAGAAAGACAGTAAACCTGTAAATAACCCCTTATGATAATATCAACATGCCACTGACAAACGTAGAGATTCAGAGTTTGCTTTGGAATCAGCGCTTAGAAGATTTACGCATGAAGGTCTAAAGCATTAAGTGCGTATTTGGAGTAGATAATATACCCAAAACAAACAATATGTTTATTTTTAATAATTCTAGAGACACTCTAGTCTCACTTTATAGCACAATAAAAAAATACCTCCATTCACTTGAGTGAAAAAAGGTCATATATGTGTGTGTATATGGTGTATTTAGTTATAGTTTTGACTGATTGATTTCAGGACTCCATAACATTATGTTGCATCAATATTTAAAAAAAAAAAATTGTTGACTATTTTACATCAGGACTCTAAAATTCTTATTATTAATATGAAAGATGGGTGGTGTAGAAAACTGTAGCACTGATGACTTTTAAATAAGACACAACTCCAATTTCATACTAAACCAAGATGCACTTGTGTCCTAATTGAGAGTTGAATTAAAATGCATGAAATCTTGAAATAAAAATAATTCTAGAGACAAGGGCAACATCCTCATTTTACTATCTCCATTTAGATCAGGTATCATGTTGTCTGGGGCTGTATTAAATCATGAAGACCCTTTTCTCTCGAGAGTACTTTGGCTGCAGAGGCGAAAAGTAAACTTGTTATGGGGGATGGGGTGGGGGTGCAAGAAAGAGAAGTAATTTCGATTGAAGCTTACATGCAATCAACAATTTTTGCTGAGCAATATACAAAAGGAATGGCTAATATACAAACGTTGAAACATTAATGGAATAATCCAGGAATCATTCCTTTTAATAGGCTGCATCAAATAATTAATTAGTCTCAAACCATTTTGGAGTCATTTTAGATTGGGAGGAATATAGTGAAAGTAGCCAAGTTGCATATGATTTTTTGCAGGTTATACCAGAGAGCAAGTCATGCACATGTACATTCATCAAAAA
Organism: Sebastes umbrosus; assembly: GCF_015220745.1. Classification (NCBI taxonomy): domain Eukaryota; kingdom Metazoa; phylum Chordata; class Actinopteri; order Perciformes; family Sebastidae; genus Sebastes; species Sebastes umbrosus. The sequence continues at coordinate 14,140,327 of NC_051289.1, forward strand.
ACGTTTTGTATTTTTTGGAAAATCTACAAATTGTAATCAGTTGATGCAGAATAAATCATTTGGAGACATTATGGTGGTGCGCTGTTTTACGCACAGCATGGTCTCCCTGTTGACTATGCAGGATGTCATTCAGCGTTGAAAGACTAAGTTTCGGGAATGCATGTCTTTTGTTCATGTTAACGTAGTGCTAATGTGCAAACGCTTTCTTCCCAGCAAGACAGTGAAAACAAGTTGGATTAGGAGGAACCCCATTGGTGAGCTGGAGACTGTTCCTGAAGGAGGAGCTGCTTAGCATGTGTGGAAATACTGGGGGCCATTCAACACCATTTGTGGGTTTTCTGGCGCTTACAAGCTGCTAAGTGTCGTTGTTGGGTAGGACATTCACACCTTGAACAGGAGCAATTCATGTTTTCCTCAATTGTTGCCTCAAGATATCTCTCAAACATTTACACAAACCAAGAATCAACAAGTAGCTTTCTATATTGTGTTACACAGCACCAACTCTGACATTGAGTTGTATTTAAGTTAATTTACTCTGTCTTTTTTATTTAAATAATGGATATATTACATCTGATAAGATAATGAAAGGCAACTCTTGAATCAAATGATTGTGCCACCAAGATTTGTCACCAGAAAGAGAAACAAAAGAACTGGAAACAAAGTCCATTCTCACACTGTGAGACTTTTCTAACTGGTATCACACAACTTAAACTGTGCTGCAGAATCCACAACTAAGTGACAATTAACCTACATTTTGACATGAAGTGTGTACTCGTTTTCCTTTGATGTCACCAAATAGCATCTGACCACTCCATAATTGAGCTTTACTTTCCAATTCCAAAACCCTGTTTATTGGGTGATTGCACAAATAAATACTATTATATTTTAGCAGTCTTCTTGCACAGATGCATCATTTTCATAAATGTATCCCCCCTGTGTGAAAAACTTACCACGTGGATTTGCAGATTTTGTAATTTTTGCAGTAAACCACAAAATGTTTGACCTTGTTTTCCAGGTCAGATGGCTTCCCTACCATGGTGAGTGAGCAACAAACCTCCTTCACCTGCTGCAATTTGCATCAGTGATTTTCTTCTCTGGTTGGTTGCAACACTCTCTGTTGCACAGTCAGAAAGTTTGTCCCCCTCTAGTGGTTTCACTCAAAATTTTGTGAGAAGGTTGACTCACTTATAATAAAAAGGTCTCTGGAAAATACTGAGGGAGCCTTTTCTGTTCAAAAAGTGAGTTTGATGGAGTCATTGAGATTTTTTTTTATTTCTTTGTGAGCTGGAAAATCAAACATGTACAGACAAACCCACAATGTTTGGACCCAATTTACATTCCCTCTCATAGAGAAGTTCTCACACTGATTTAAATACAAACTGTCAGTCTATCTCTTCCTGTCTACTGGAGTGCCAGTTAATAGGTTGCGCCTGGATTAGTGAGCCACGCATGAGAAGAATGGGAAACCATATGAATAGGATAGCACCCAGGACAAGGCCGTTCACATTAGGCTGATTGTGTCAGGACAAATCCCTCTTAAGCTGCCCTGGGATGCATCCTGAAACTGAGAAAGTTTAGCCCTTTGTGATAGAGACAGAGAAAGTGAGAGGAAGTTTCACAGCTTCATTACTGAAGGACAGTTATTTTTCGTTTGGTTTGCTTTTATTTTGTTTTATTTTGTTGTTTATTTAACAGGGACAATACATTTACTGCACCAGATATAGCTAAAAGCTTCTGTAGTCGCTGCCCGGAGGCCACCAGTGATGTGCAGGTTGACAAAGTGTTATAACATACACTAACAGACTTATTCTGGGTATTAAAAACCTACATCAAATGTTCTTAATCTATTATTTTTTAAGTTAAGAGACATTTGTGAAATAAAGTTGGTGTCTGAGGTACCTGGCAGAAGCGTCTGCATTTTGCATGCTGTATTAGGCTACATTTTAGGGGTCCGTTCACTCAAATGATGACAAACACTCTTGTTTTGCTTCCATCTAGTGGTATCTAGGCATGCAGCTTTTGAGATATCAGACTCTAAATCTGAATTCCTGCCACCACCTCAGTATAATGGAGGTACTCAGAACGTTAAAAAGTGACATTATTTAATTCAATTCAATTCAATTCAATTTATTTTTGTATAGCGTCAAATCACAACAGAAGTTATCTCAAGACGCTTTATATATAGAGCAGGTCTTAGACCGTACACCATAGTTTAGAGACCCAACAAGATCCACCAAGCGCGTTGTGGCCAGGAAAATAATAAATTCAGATGGATAATCCACAAAGCACACAGTCAAAACGTTCTCAAAGGGACTATTTCTTCAGTAGAAAGAAGTTCCAATGATGCAAAGTCTGTAGATTATTTGCAGTTCTCTGGACAAAGTTTCTGGAAAGATGCTTTGCTGTAAAAAAATTTAAATGCTTTAAGCACCACAAATTAAATTCCATTTACCTCCATTCTATTACAGAGAATGCAGACACTTCAAAGACAGATATCTAAAAATCTGGGCACATAAATCCAAAACTATGCACAAATTAATCATTTTTTTTGCTCTTTTGTTTGGTAACATGGTGACATTTAATGCAAATGTTCCTATATTTTAAACACTATGAAAGGTACTGCATTGTATCTTATCCCGAGACCCAGAGATGTAACAGTAGCTCATGCTCCCAAGCTGTTTCCTCATTGCGTCTGCAGAGTGTCATCGCTGTGTTGGTTGGTCAGTTCACTGCAGAGGTCAGCAGGTCACAGGGTCATCCCTGTCTATCTGTTTCTAGATATTAGCAGCTGATTCTGATACTGCTTCCTTTGGACAATCAGACTTCAAAACTGTTCTACCGTACAGTTTGTTGACTTTGTTAAACTGATATTTAATTATGGGGATGTTAAAGGAACGTGTTTCATGCTTGAGTTGAGTACATTGTCGAGTGAGACTGTAATAACCAAGAGGGTAAACACACCCTGGCAGTTAATTGTGGAAAGACTGACGTACGTTCCAGTTTGTCAAACCAGATATACAGTGTCATATCTGACATTATAACTCTATGGCAAACACATACTTATGGCCGCAAACACACCCTTTACATACGGTGTGTGTGCATGTCACACGTACTTGTTTTTTTCTCTTTGCTCAAGTGTACTTAACTGTTAAAAATAGGATATAGGTCGGTGTTGTAACACAATTCCTAATAATACAACTACTTTCAGTTAAATATTATATATAGCACTTTTTTTTTTATTTTTATGTCACTCCTCCTCACATTCTCCCATTTCATTCCTTCCTTCTACTGCTACAGATAATATTATGTAAGCATGGATCCCCCTTGCATATTATATATATATATCATTAAACAACATGAGTCCAGGCTGCAGACCTGCAGCACCCTCAGCTTGGAGCCTCTGTCGCCCTCTGGTGGAGTGACTCCTGCAGGGAGGAGAGGGCGCAGGTCCGGTTGTTATGGTGAAGCATTTCCCCTGAGGGCTGTCTGGAGCTGGATCAGGAGCAGGATCAGGAGCAGGAGCTGGAGCTGGGGACAGCAGCTGATTCAGTTTCAGACCTGCACAGGAGCTACTGCAGCTGACAGGTGAGATGTCGCCACGTTGTTTTCTACTATTTGTACGTCGATATTGTGCACCAGCTGCTCGCTTCAACACTGTGTCAGTCAGACTACATTGTCGTTGCAGTAACATTAACGACATTGTCGTGTATCTGGGAGGTGAGCTAACCTGAGAGGCTACAGGTAGCATGACACAACATCACAGGTAGCCTTTAGACTTCACCGCAGCTCAACAGGTGTTCTCACTATATTTTTTAACAAAGCTGTTATAGGATAAACTCGCAGGTGTTAACTTTATCTGCTACCTGGACGCCATGAATGAAGCCAGGTAGCTTAAATGAGCTGTTTACGTTGGCCACCTGTTGAGCCTGTCTGTCTGTGGACCGCTAGGTAGGTGAACGTTAGCTAATCTGCTGCACCACAGTTATAATCCTGCACCCACACAGCAACACAGTGTGAGACAAGAGCTAAACGCTTTTTATGGACATTTACAGCGACTGTACCACACTGTTAAAGTAAATAGTTTTCGCTTAAAGTCACTAATTAATATGTATAATTAATATAATATATATATATATATTATATATATATATATTATATTATATTAATATATATAATAATAATTATTATTATTTTACAATATATATATAATATATGTAATTAATATATATAATATATATAGTAATAATAATATAATATAATATAATATATATATATATATTATATACAATATATAATATATATATTATATTATATTAATATATATAATAATAATTATTATTATTTTACAATATATATATAATATATGTAATTAATATATATAATATATATAGTAATAATAATATAATATAATATATATATATTATATATACAATATATAATATATATATTATATTATATTAATATATATAATAATAATTATTATTATTTTACAATATATATATATAATATATGTAATTAATATATATAATATATATAGTAATAATAATATAATATATATATATATTATATACATATATTATATTATATTAATATATATAATAATAATTATTATTATTTTACAATATATATATAATATATGTAATTAATATATATAATATATATATAGTAATAATAATATAATATAATATATATATATATATTTAATATATAATTTATATATATGTAATATATATAACAATATATTATATATATAATTAATATATTATATATATATAATAATAATAATATAATATATAATTTATATATATATATATATATAATTTGTATATATATAAAGATAAATATAACAGCTTCCTGACAGGGCAACAAGTGCAAAGTCTTATTATTATCAGGTACATAGGCGGACATAATGGTATAAACTGCAGCTGCATAGTTCAATGCCATCCAGACAGTTTCTATAGACCTGTTGTTATATTGGTTTATATTGTAAGGTGGTTGGACAATATGATATAAAACAGTAGCATGCAGTTCACATATTAAGCAGCTTTTCTAGCATTGCATTACATTGTACAGCCCATCATGTTCTTGTGCCAACTCACATTATTGTTTTTTGTGGAGCTGGAACAATTATTTGATTAATCAAGTATAGAGCTGCAACAATTAATCAATTAGTGGTCAACTAGCCTATTAAATTAATCGCCAACTATTTTGATAATCAGTTTGAGTAATTAAAAAGAAAGAAGTAAAAATTCTCTGATTTCAGCTTCTTAAATGTGAATATTTTCTGTTTTTTTTTTTGTCTTCTTGGGCTTTGAGAAACAACATTTTTCAGCTTTAAAGTAGTCCTTTGACAGACAATTGTCATTTATCCAGCAACAATACCAGCCATTCTCTGGTTATGTGAGGATTTGCTGCTTTTCTTTGTCATATATGACAGTAAACTCAATATCTTTTTATTGTCAATTAATTGACTGATCAAGAAAATAATTAGAAGATTAATCAATAATGAAAATGTCAATTAGTCACCACTTTAAGCTTCTATGGAGATATGTTGTTTCAAGGAACAACTAATTATAATCATTTATATTTGTTGCGGTGCTTCTTTTCCCTGTGATGACCACTGACTGCAGGATATACTGTAATTCACTGACTATAAAACTGACTTGTTAATATAAATAAACTCAAAATCATCTATTCTTATCAAGCCAGCCTTGCCGGTCTTGCTCACAAGTATTTCCACGTGTGGTCAAAGTACTTCTTCAACAGCATTTCCTTGGTATGTATGGTCAAATATTTGCAGGTTTCACAATATAGACCAAGATTAGCTTGTAGGCCCCTTGATACACAGCAGCGTGACAGCACACACACGCACAGTCTGTCATGGTTTTAAAGATCTAAAAGGAAATCATAAGAACGTTTCAACACAGTACTTGCAGGTATACTTTAGTGGACTGTAACATGGGATCACGGATCGCGATAAAAAACACTCACAATAAGTTGATCGGTGTGAATTTTATTGGGGATAATCGTGAATATCCTCACGAGTGACTTGAAAAAGCTCGCTATCATGGTAGAGAAGTGCATAAAATAGAGCCTGATTGAAATAATACAGGAATTATCATGTAAGAAAGAACAGACTCACACAATTTTATGACATTTTAAGAGCATATTTTGATCATTATCAGGATATTATCATGAATATTTTGGCCTGGATAATCGTGACATGTAATTTTCATATCGTCCCAAGGCTAACTGTAAACCTCTTTGATTGTGCGCTGAGTTTAGATCAAAGGTGTGCATCCTCCATTGCGGCAACAATCGGTTATCTCAACTGAACAAGCACTTTATTAGATACTGTAAAAGGACAAAGACCTGAACCCAGTGTGTAACTTGAGTTAATCATTATAAAAAGATTTCTTTATCATCCTAGAACTGTATAGTTATAAGATAATAACAACAAGTCAAATGACCCAAGCAGCTCTTTAAAGGTCATACTGTATTTGCTAAGGTTTGGCTCTCTGTTAACATTCCTTCTCATGTGCGGAAACTCCCCCTTGTCTTTTCTTACTGAGGTATTTCTTCACCATCACGTGTAATGTGAGAGATTCTGCAGGCAGATGTCATATACGTCATCTCATCCTGTGGGCACCTTAAAGATTATTTATCCCTATTTTTCTCTCCACCTCTGTGCCTGCATGACACAACCCTACTTCCTGCTTAGGAGGAGTTAAAGTAGGCTAGTCTGTCTGTCTCCTCCCCATCCTTCCTCCTCCTCCTCATGCTCTCGTCTATCGCCTTCACATTATTTCCTCCACATCCTCTTGCCCTCTCATTCCGTATCCTGTGCTCCAGAAAAAGCAGTGACTCTTTGTCTATGCATGTCCAAAACTCCTATATATCTCCATCATTCATGCACACACTTTTTTTTCCCCATGGCCCCTTGCTCTCTCCCTGCTATGGCTGCTCTGCAGCATTACTGAGATTGCTGAGTGATTACATGAAGCTGCTCACACCATTACACATGACAGGACTTAATGTGCCCACCCCTTCTCAAGTAGATCCCCCTCCCACTCTCTTTGGCAGTCATTCACATTCTGGCCTTCCCACGAGGGCTGCAACCAAAGACTGTATATAAGAAGTGGACATAGTCACCGTGAAGTCACTCTTTGGTTTGTGGACTGCTGTTTTGAAGCCTCAAGTTTGGCATTTTGGCTGTCGCTGTCTTGGTTAAGTACAACCGAACGCTGAATAAGACATTTTTAAGCGACCAAAGGGTTATAATTAACTTTGATGAACTGAAAACTCACTGTGAAAGGGTTAAAGTTGTAAGACGAAAACACGGACAACTCCCAGACCAGACAACGCCGGGGTAGCAACCTGTCAATCACAAGGTAGCCACGCCCTAAAGCATACCCTGCTTTATGGTCTATTTGACTCTAAATGGAACCATAATTTAGTAAATGAACATCATGCTGTATTGAAGAAGACTTGAAACTAACGATTGAGAACATAAACTCATGTTTACAATGTTTACTGAGGTAATAAATCAAGTGAGAAGTAGGCTCATTTTCTCATAGACTTCTATACAATCAGACTTCTTTTTGCAACTAGAGGAGTCGCCCCCTGCTGGCTATTAGAGAGAATGCAAGTTTAAGGCACTTCCTCATTAGCTTTCAAACCCGAGAGTTGCCCACTGGCTGCCACTGATGTGCAGATTATTCTTTTGATTAATTGATTAACAGTTTGGTATATAAAATGTCAGAAAATAGTAAAAAAACACCCGTAGTTTCCAAGAGCTCACGGTGTTGTCTTCAGATGGTTTGTCCCACTAACAGCTAATCAAGTCACAGACAAACCATTTCAGCTCTACTTCCTTTATAAGTTAATTTTCAGTTGTACAGCAACAGATAAAAAACAACCTTTCTGAATATTAGGCAGGCAGTTCAGGTCACTTGGCATTGGTTCAGAAAGCAGGAGGGACCGTTCCCGAATCATCAAGCTGCATTGACTCAGCATTGTTTATTTCAATCAACAGGAAGGTCCCGCAGGTCACATCAAACAGCACAACAGCTGAGCCATGTCATTCCATGATGGCTAGCCATGAATGAACCACACAGCGCCGTTTGTTTGCCCATTTCCAGTGTAGTCAGATTTAAGGCTGAGCAGGGGTTTTTAGCTGCGTGTTCTTGTAAATTCAGTCACAAGCTTTTACACTTCGGTACCGCCCACTTGATGAATATATGACCTTCATGTTGTGTGTGTTTATACTGGTCTATTCATTCCAGCTGTTGAATGAAAGTGTATGTTCCTCAGCAGCTGTAGACAGCCCTTCCTGTTTGGTCATCAGGTGGAAAATGTCGACAAATGTCAGATTGATGCTGCAGGGAGATTTTTTCCAAACACACTAAATGTTTAGTTGTGTTCCTCAGTGTGCGAGTGCTGTGCTGCCGTGCCAGAGTTTGTACAATATCCGTGATCTCACCTCGTCTTTTCCCGTCTGTCTGGGCTCTGCCTGACTCAGAGAATCACAAGGCTCTTACACAGTTTAGCCACCAACAAATTCCCCATTCTGCATTTGTGCAGGGGCTTAATTTATAAGGGACAAAAGTGAGACTAATGGAATGCTAGCTTAGGTTGCTGCATCCACTGATAGCAGACCACAAACTCTCAATCGACCTACAGACTGTTGATAAGAGCTAAATTTGCAAGACACAGACAGATGAATGAGGTAAGATCACAACATTATTACAACATATTTTTCCATTTACTATTGTATTAATTGAATTACTTTCACCCAAAGTAGTTTATCTTTATGTATGGGTATATAAATATGATGTGGTAGGTCAGGATGTTTTGTTGCTCTTGTTGGTGTAGAAATAGCCATGTTGGCCTCATGTATGATGGATTTCTTCCTGTTTGTTTGTTGAAGATTTGTAGGGCTGCAACTAAGGATTACTTTCATTGTTGATTAATCTGTCGATTATTTTCTCGATTAATCGATTAGTTCTTTCGTCTATAAAATGTCAGAAAATGGTCAAAAATGTTGATCAGTGTTTCCCAAAGCCCAAGATGACGTCCTCAAATGTCTTGTTTTGTCTACAACTCAAAGATATTCAGTTAACTGTCATAGGAGGAGTAAAGAAACCAGAAAATATTCACATTTATGAAGCTGGAATTGGAGAATTTTTACTTTTTTTCTTAGAAAATTACTCAAATCGATTAATTATTGATTACCAATTATCAAAATAGTTGATGATTAATGTAATAGTTGATGATTAATGTAATAGTTGACAAATAATCGATTAATTGATTAATGGTTGCAGCTCTAATCTTTATGTATGGGTATATAAATACATGTGGTAGATCAGTTACTTTGTTAATAATACATTTGGATGTATTATTGCTCTTATTGGTGTAGAAATAGCCATTTCGGCCTCATCTGTGATGGATTTCTCCTCGATTGATTATTGAATATCTCCAACAAAGTTCCAGATTTAGAAAACTCTTGCTTATTTATTCGGAGCAAATGACTTTAAAACCTGATGTTGGAAATATAGTTTTGAATCACTGCGCTGACATTGTGTTGTCTACCTTTGACCACGACCAAGCTAAATGTACCCAGAGATGCCAGTAGCTGTTTATGGTTCACTCTTGCTAGTTTGCTGCTGGTAAGTGAGGAACAGTAGGCTGATTAGTGCCAGACAGCAGGCTGAGACTGACTGAGCTGCTCGTCTGTCAGACCAAGACAGCAAACTCATGCTGAGAGGATCTTGAAGCTTTCTTTTTCTGTTTCACCACACCCTGGCTTTTACTTTGTTTAATTTCGGTCCAAATGATGGCCCTCAACTCCAACTCCTCGAGGCTACTTTCAGACTTGTCTCCACTTTGAGGCTCTGAAGCATATACTGAACTGAAAGGTTATAGTTAAGAGAGAGTGAACTTTAAAATAAGAACACATGGCACGTTTGATATAAACACTTGTGTTAAGTATTGGTTTATACAGACAGAGGCCAGAGAGCAGAGACAAAGGAGGAGTGGCGACTGACGTACAGTTGCCTGTTTTTTCCATTTTAATACATTTATTTAATATATTGGTTCTCGACTATGGAAACATAAAATATGTAAAACAAAATAGCAAATTTCCCCTTATCATTTACCTCTTTTCCATTCTCTTAGGCTCAGTTGTTGTGTAGGATTTGTTTGACAGGGAAAAGTCTGGGTTGCATCCCGTCACTTCTGAATCAGTGTGGAAGCAATGAAAGTGTTGGGGTCATATAGAGATAGCAGTAGAGTCCTGTTTCAGGCATATCAAGGGGAAAAATATTGGTATAGTAATATATCTTACTCTCTACTACAGCGTGTGGAAGCAGAGCTGGTGTTCTTCCATGACGATGGTGATGGCTGGATTGTAGGATTGGGTGGACCTGACAGTTTAACAACTAGTAAGTGTGTTTATTGGAACCTGTGTTCTTGCTGGGACGGGACATGTCTGCCATAATTGTGTACCTGGACTAGCCAGTAAACATTGTACTGTCTGATCCTCTGCCTCTGCTCCATTCCCCCGATACCCTGCACTGATTGGCTTTGGCTGAGATTTGACTTGTTTGGCTCGCTCTGCCATGTCAGTCTCCTAATCAGGAGACATTGGCCTGAGCCCTGAGTGTGTGCGTGTGTGTGTGTGTTTTTGCATGTAAATGTATCATGAGTGAGAGAACGAGAATATCTGTGTGACTGTGTCAAAGTTGGTCTATGAGTAAGCATTTTGTCGACTAATCGATTAGTTGATTTAATCAGCAGAGTTGTAAAACTGAGTTTTCTCCACAAAGAATCACACAAAAGCACAACTTTAAATCTTGTGTTTAGCAGAGATGTGCTCATTAGTTTCTTGGAAATAAGTCATTCAGCATGAAAAAGCATAAAAAACCTGATTTAATTGGCTAAAGAAATCTTATTTGACTAAGACCAAAACGACTGATTAGTTGACTAATCGAGTAAGAGGGGACAGCCCTGCTCATTACAGCTATTTTTGCTTTTTAAATCTCATGTTATGAAATGAGTAAGCCTAATTAGTACTGCCACTTACCTAACCAATGACCCTTCAAATGACTTTATAGACCCACATTCTGCAAAGCCGATCGCTCGTCTAATGTACCAGCATATCAACAGGTGTAATCTACCTTAGCTTGCTGACACAGCCTTTACGAGGTCTATTGTGGTCCATTAAGGAACAATAAAAGCTTCTATGGCTTTTAAAGGCAGATGCTTGAGTTCTTGATGTGATTTTTGTCAGTAAATCTAGACTAAGATTGTTTGAGAGATGATATTTGGACCAAAGCTTGGTCAAATTGACAAACAGAAAAGGTCTTGTTGCTGTCCTTTAGAATATCCTGATGCTTTCCACACAGGCCAGAAATGAGTTTATATGTAAATAACTTCTCACCAACCGAAGCTTCATTTTTTTTTCCTGTTTTGAAGGAACACTAACACGTCTCTCTGATCCAACATTACACAGAAGTAGTAGCATTGTAATTAACATCCTAAAAACTATGTAATCACTTCACAGATTTTAAAGTAAGTTGGATTTCTGTTTGTCTTTGCAACACATGATCCTTACAGCTAAGTACAGTGTGCAGTCAGGTGGGGCAGCATGCTCTGGGTCAGGGCGGGAACGCAGTAAACCGGTTTTAATTGTCATGATCACATGATCTGTGATAGGCGCTAACAGAAAAATAGATGGAGACAATGGGACACACACTAGTCGTCCGCTCAGTATGTGGCCAACACTGTAGTCTGCAAGCTGCTTTGTACATTGATGTGAGTTTGGAGTGAGTTTATTTTAGATTTACAACACAGAAATCTCATTCACTTCTAACAAAACATTACAGATTTCCAATAAAGGCACCCTTAATTGTCACAATGCTAGGTAATAAGGTAATATTAAAAATCCAAATCAGGTACACTCTGTCAGTGCAAAGCCATCAAACAAGGGGTCTGTATGCTTTAAATTCCTGCCACTGAGATGTGCACTGTCATCAAATTGAAGCTCAAAGAACATTTAACACTGCTTGTTTGTTATAGCCTATTCATTTGAAATGTTTACTGGACTCCTGTCAAACAATATGATATAATATAAACATTGGAAGAGTCTTGTTCGCAAAAATGTTATCCTTTTATTGAAGCTTCTGATTTGCACAAAACAACAAAAGCGCAGAGCAACAGATAGATTAGGTGGCAGTATTGTAACATGCAGACGGCCCAATCTGTGTTTTTGTTGTTTATGTCTGGGTCTGTTTGGAGGCCATTTTTTCACCACTGCATTTGACATGAACTTTAATAAAAAAAAATTGTCTGAGTCATAGTCAGATTCAGCCTTATGAGAATTTATTCTTTCAAAATTGAGTTTCATTTGTGAGCCACACAATACTAACGTTTAATCCTGGGATCTTTATTCTGCTGATCTTTCAGATTGTGTCTAGCATTATCCCACTAATACATTAGTTAAGTTCCTGCAGGGATTTTCCCTATTTCTCCAATCCTTTCTCCCTTTAAAGCTCCTTAAAATGCCACAAAACATGCTCCCTTTTCATTTGTTAACCGTGGTTGTAAACACTGACCAAAAATAGGTTCGCTTACTACATATAGGCCTAGTCTATAATTGTTCCTTACGGGTTTCTTTCTTTCCTGTTGACCTTTTAACAAGAACATGGACTTTGGACACCATGTTTTTTTTTTCCTGTAGGAGGAAGACATGGTAAGTCAACTCATGGATCATTAGCATTATAAATGAACCCAACATTCATCATCCAGGTCTCGATCCTGGGCATTCCAACAAGTCCATGTTCATGCGTGTATTGTTTGAATGAATGATCCGCGTAGTGGCCTGTAGTCTACGGGGGAGAGTTAAGCTTATTGCCTCAAACTAAGGAAATCCTGACATTGTAGCTTGTGACAAAGGGTGAGAGGTTAAGTATCCTAAAAATAGTAGGAACGCATAGTAAAGGAACAAATGACAAAATATGTCTGTCCTCAAGGCAAGAACTGTTAAGATTTTAGTAGGGTAGGAAATTGGCCCAATGGAAACTGTGACCGGTAGGTCTCTCTCTATATACTGTATATACTGTATGTTAATGTACAGATATAGCTCTATATTCTAGACGTGACATGTTTTAGTACTACTTTTTAATAAGTCACCATTTACCAAGGAGTTATACTTTGTAACTACTGACTTTATTTGTGGTTTATAACTCCTGTACTAAAGATTTATATATCAGTTATAATAAGCCACCAATAAGAAGAGGTTTCGGGGTTGCTGGATTGCGAAAAAATAACCTTCCTTGGTGTTTATACTCCACTTGATTTATCTTTTTAGATAGTTATACACTCTATTAACCACACACCTTCTGGAAAAACCTGCAGAGTATCTGGACTAAAATCAATTTATTAACAACTTCTTAACATTTATTACTTTAGCTTACTTGAAAGTCCACAAATATTTATGAATAGATTTATAGATGGTATTATTACCAAACAGAAAGGAACATTTTCATAACCAGGCAACCCAAAAGTGTCTTCTTAATCATCTGTAAGCCATTAGTAAACAATTTATTAACCATAGCAAAGTCATTAGTTACAATTTTTAACTCTTTTTTTTTTTAATAATGTCTGTTTTATTAAAAAGTGGTACCTACCAATTGTATTGATCTGCTGCCCTGTTTGCATCACCACTAGTTAGGGCTGCAACTAAATGATTATTTTCATTATTGATTAATCTGACGATTATTTTCTAGATTAATCGATTAATCATTTGGTCTATAAAATGTCAGTAACAAATGTCATCCCATTTTCTCAGAGTCCAAGATGATGTCTTTAAATGTTTTGTCAGTCCAAAAAAAACAGGAGAAATGCAGGAAATAACCATATTTTAGAGGCTGAAAACTGCATTTTCTGCCATTATTCCATGAAAAATGACTTTAAAGATTCATGAATTATCAAAATAGTTGCCAATTATTTTTCTGATGATCGATTAGTCGATTAGTTGAATAATCATTGCAGCTCCACCACCAGTCCAACCAATCAACCCACCAACCAAATTAGAGTAGATGAAAAGTTGAACTGATTCTTATGGATGAAGGTTGGTGTAGGTGTGTCTAAAAACCTTGAAATAAATACAGTAAGTTCCATGTGATGACTTTATTTAGCAGGCTAGACTAGGTCTGCATTCATTTAAATTCATCTGTTTATCCAAACAAATCTAAAATGAAAGCATAAAAGTCAACTAATGGCTTTATTTGTTGAGAAAGAATCTATGGAAAAGTCATTAAATGTAATTTCCTAAAAAAAACTTTAAACTTTCACCTCATTTGGAGATAAACCAAAGAGGAACCCTGTAACTGCCGCCTCGTTATGATGAATTATCCTGCATATGTTTGCCGTGCAATCATCTGATTTATGGAGCGCTGTGGTTTACCCACCTCCCACCCTCTCAGGTAGTTGGCTGCTTGCTATAGTGGCTCTGTGGCCCAGGACTAGTGTCTTGTCAGTCACTCTCTCTATCTCACTGAGTGCCTCTAGTTGACCTTCCTCTCAGCGCTCACAGGCCCAGGCCTAAATAATAAATGAGTAGCCTGGAAAGAGCCGAGTGTGTGAGAGCCATGTAACTCACCTGGGAAGTTAACGAAAGGTAATGAGAGCGAGGTTGCCAGGGTTAGTACTTGCACTGAAACGTGTCACATACCAGCTATTTAACCGCTTCTCCACTGCATCCTTCTATCAGACTTGCGCTGCGTGTGTATGCCAGTGGCAGCAAAGTGTGTGTCGGGCGGTAGGGTGTGTCAATCATTAATGAAAAGCGTCCCACCGTCTCAGGTTTCCTTCGGGAGAGGAGTGGGAGAGGAGGGAGTAGGTGGAAGGAGCTCAGGGGTTAAAGATAACCGGGTTAGGAGAGCAGCGTGGGTACATTATACTGTAACACAGCACTCACATTTTCTCTCCCTGTCTTTTTCTCTCCTCTTTCTTTGCCCACAGTTGCAGAAAGAAGACAATGTCGTTGAGGGACGAATCATTGAAACCTTCGTTTCCAGCTCTCTTCTTCTGAAGACCTGCCAAAAAGTGCACCAACAACAACAACAACAAAAACAACTTTGGAATAGTCTCCACTCACCACCATGGGATACTTGAATCCTGTCACTGCATTAACTAAAGTAGGCCTTGTGTGAATACTGGGGATGCCCTTTTTATTATCGTTGCTTAAACTCCCCGGTTCTTCCTACCTTGTGAATTTGTGATATTCTCACTATGGATTCTCAAAGACTTGCCCCTCTGTTGGATCCAAGTCTTGGACACCACTTTGGATTAGAAGCTCAGATGGAGTGTCCAACCTGAAGAAAAGTTTGACTTGAAAGCTTGACGTTTCTTAGCCCTATCTTTTCTCTCTCTGACACTCTTTTCCCACAGTGATTGGCTAAATTGCCAACAGTTGATATGGATGGAAGGACTGACAGTTGGTTACAATCCACAGCTTGGATGACAACGTTTTGGACATCTTTCTTTATCCTTTTTTCCATGGCACGATAAGTTATCATCTGAAAGATGGGAAAGAGACATTGCAACAATTCTACGTGTTGCTTACATCTGACATCATGGAGATATCCGTCACCTGATTGCACAACATAAGTTGTTTTGTTTCATCACACTTTGGATATTTTTGCTGCTTGCTTGAATTATTGTTTCATATATTTACAGATAAACTGCAGTATCTGTTTGTGCTCTCCAACAGGCCCTAACGTAGGCCTGTTTGGCCTTACAGAAGGGCCTCTTTAAGGGAGGCTATATGATAATTTTTGAAACCTGAAACTTTTATATTTCATATCTGTTTGGGCTAAGAGAAACAAACAGGACATTAGTTCATAGGGTTGTGGTGGCATGGCAGCGGAGCACGGCGAGCTGCTGGCTGAGATGGCCACGGTCGGGCGTCTGAGTGCCACCGAACGCCTGAAGCACGCCCAGAAGCGGCGCGCTCAGCAGCTGAAGGGATGGGCGCAGATGGAGAAGGATATAGCACGAGGGTCGAGGGCCAAGGCAGATAAGAAGAAGGCGCGCACCACCAAAGTTACTTTCCCCAAGTCCATCACCCTGCTGGATGCTGCTGCTCGCAATGACCTGGAAGAGGGTTGGTAGAAAACACACACTCACAGAGAAAACTCATTTAGAGAGCCTTAAATGTTACGGACTGTGGAGCTTTAACACTTCTCTTTATTAAATTAGAAGTAAATCGGTCAAGGGAACTCAAGACGGGATGACAAGTGATTTAATTCGATACTAGACTAATCCACATCCTCATCCTATAACCTGTGAAAGCAGCCCCACTCTAAAAGTCAGGGGATACAATGACCTCCACATTTGGCTTCTTTGTGTTTAGTTGCTGTTGGCCTTTCCTGACATAAAGCACTTATCAGCCGGTGGCATGGTGCTCCGTAAAATGCGATTCAAAGGAAGCGATTGATGCATAATTCATAGTGGATACGTCACATTTTAATTGTATTAGGAAAGGCGTTTTGTTTTCGGTGGCGTTATTGTCAGCTGCAGGATCAAGGCTAATTATAGTGGAAAATCTTTTAAGTTAATTGTTAACACACACAGACACCCGCACACTGTATGGGTATCGTTTCTTATATCTATTTAGGGCAGACGGGTATGTGCCAAGTGTTATAATGTTTATGTGGAAAGGACTCTGCCCAGGTGGTTAGTCATAATGCTGCATGTGTGTGTGTGCTTCTTCTAGTGAGGGAGCTGCTTAACAATGGTGTCAGCCCAGATCTGGTCAACGAGGATGGACTGACAGCCCTACATCAGGTACACACACACACACACACACACACACCTAGTTGTGTCACCAGTGCAGTGACAAGGACATGATCCCTCACTGGCCTCCCACCTACGAACACTGCCAATTGTGTTTACTGGAATGCACAACTAAACCAGTGATATGGTGACAAGGGAAATATAGCCCTGTGCCCCTTATTTCTCTACAGAGAGGCGAAGTCCCTCCTCTTCCGGTGGACCCTATGGGACCATATTTCGGAGCAAATATAAACGGTAGTCAACGGTGAGAGACAAATCATTTTTTGATCCCGTTTGAATTGCGGCATGAATTACACATATAATGTTTGTCAATTTAAAAGAAAATTTTGCAAGTCAAGAATGTTTCGTCTCGTTCCACGCACAAATTAAACGTTATCTTACCTGATGTGTTTTATCCAGCGACTCCTGTTTTTTTTTTATCAGCCGGGAAGTGAAAGAACGAGTGAGACCCGTTTCTCGTGTGAGTAGATCCCAGTACGAAACACACAGGCATCGTAGCTTCAGCGAGACTTACGTGACTTAAGGGTGTGTAGTCTTTCTAATTACGTATTTTCACAGTCTTTACAACAAACTGTGACTTTCTTGACTTGCAAAATCCATCTATCCATTTTCTTCCGCTTACCTGGGGCCGGGTTGTGGGGGCAGCAGGGCTAAGCAAGGAATTCCACACGTCCCTCCCCCCAGCACCGTTTTCCAGCTCTTCCTGGGGGATCCCGAGGCGTTCGAGATATATAATCTCTCCAGCGTCTTCTGTGCCTACCCCGGGGCCTCTTACCAGTTGGACGTGCAAACGGAGGCGTCCAGGACTTGCAAAATTAGCTTTTAAATTGACAAACATCATGTATGATTCATGGCGCAATTCAAACGAGATCAAAAAAATATATTATCATTCATTTTTTTTCCCGAAAGAAGGACCCATGGTGGTCTACCGGAGGGGGCGGGGCTTTGCCTCTCTGTATTCATCTAGCACCTTACTCTCAGCGCACCAGGAAAACTACAACATCACACATACTGTACATACACCAATGCCAGCATTTAGGCCGTTTAAGTTCCTGGCTGTTAAACATACACAGGTAGCCACTCCCGTCAGCAGCTTACACAAGCACAGCCTTGCAGTAGATGGGATGAGGTTACCTACACACGTTTACATCAACGCTGTGTGACCTTAACGAGGCAGGTCACCTTTTGAGCAGCGTGTGTGTGTGTTTATATTGTGTGCGGTCGCAGCTCTTAGCTCACCGAGTACTGTTTGCCTTTATTTTGTCTGACCCGTAACTTATCTTAAGTCAGTTTACATGAACACACTGTTTCATTCCCACCATTTTAGCTTGAGGGCCGGCGTTTTGAAGAGCGAGGGCAACTTGCTTACATTCCTTTCCTGAACAGTTAAAGTCGGATTTAGAAGAAACCATCTTAAGATTCCTGTGTGTGTGTGTGTGTGTGTGTGTGTGTGTGTGTGTAACTTGTCGGGACCTTGAAATCTTTACAATTCAGATGGGCACTTTCTCTCCCTTTCTGTCTTGCTCTCTGTGTCGTTTATTTCTCTTTATAAGTGAACACATACACATGCTGCTATAAATTCATGAGAGGGGTATTTGTGAGCACAGAGAACTCTTTATAAAAGCAGTTGACTCTGCTCTTCGCCTTGGAAAACTTGGTGTTTACTCAGCAGAGGGCTGGGCCACGCATGCAAATTTGTTCTATTACTCCAGCTCAGTGTATTAGCTGCCATAAATAATTATGCATAGATTTATCCATTTTTCGTAATGCTTATTAACCTATAATATATTTTTTCTATGCCTGTTTTGTGCTCTGTCTGTACATCCGTTTGCATTCATGTGTATACATTTTCCTACATATCTACATCTGCCCTCTCCTCTCAGTGCTGCATTGATGACTTTGTGGAGATAGTGCAGTGCCTGCTGGACGCTGGTGCCTGTGTGAATGCTTGTGACAGTGAGCTGTGGACACCGCTGCATGCTGCTGCCACCTGTGGACACACTGGATTGGTGCAGCTCCTGATTCAGTCGTGAGTTTTCCCATTTATTCAGCCCCACATTTATGCATCCTTTATACCATAGAAGGTTTTCCCTGTGGTCATAACAGTCAAAAATTAAAGTGTAGAAATTAATGAGCTGATATATTGTGGAGTTTTGTCTCAACTGTATTAAGATAAATGGTGCTTTATCCTTACATTCAAGCAGAATGAATATTGTTTTCTTAGAACAAAGTATAAACAGACTCAGAGCCTTCTTGACGAGAGACTAATTTACATAAACAATGCAAATATGGCTGCAGCTTGACTCTCAAAACACTTTGCAAGTGTATGAATATTCCTGAGTGGCTGAGTACATCAGGGTGTGGCACTGTAATCCAATTCTCTTTGCATATGTGGGCTTGTGTTTGTGTATGCATGCTTCTAGTGGGGCTGACCTGCTGGCTGTCAATGCGGATGGCAACATGCCCTATGACCTCTGTGAGGATGAGGCCACTCTTGAGCTGCTGGAGATGGTTATGGCTGAACAGGGTCAGTAAGATGAGTCATATCTAACCTGTTGAATTGTCAGAAATTGTTGTAGTTTCTTTTAATTAATAGCAATTATTTGAAAGTTGTGTAGTCTTCCTCTTAAAAAAAATGCATGAAGGCAAAATGTCACATTTGAAATCAGGTGGAACACACTAATGACCAGTCCCAAACCAAAAGTCAAACAAATGTCTAATGACAGCTGTACGCTCAGGCTGTTAGTGTGCTAACATGTTTTGTCCCTATGTGTGTGTGTTTGTGTTTGTAGGGATAACTCAGGACCGTATAGATGAATGTCGAGGGGCTAAAGAGGCAGCCATGCTGGCTGACATTCGGGTTCTGGTCCAGAGCGGAGCAGACTTGAACGCACAGGACGCCAATGGAACAACACTGGTGAGATAGAGGGACATGCACTGTATACATTAAAGAAATTATAAATTAGGATGTGGCAGGCCAAGGATTTTAACCACATCTGTGATCCCAGGGTACATTCATACATTTTTGAATAACCAACCAAAATCATAAAGCTCTGCTAAGAAAATAAAGGCTGGACAAAGTCGGAAATTTTTAAATCAATGATTGGTTGGAACCTTGTATTTTGGTTAATTTTTCATTCAATAACTAAGAACAGGGAAATAACAAACTAAGCTGTATTTTTAGCTTCTCAGAAGTCTGAAATTTTGCCCCTTACACTTTATAAATCAGTATCGAAACAAGATAGTGTTATTAGTTAGCAGCAAAGTGCTAGTTGGAATTTCTTAAACATCTTACTTAAAATATCTCCAAAGAAGGTCCAAACCAGGAGTATAAATGACTTTTAAATTTGCAGTGTAGTATAAAATGCAACAATATCTGTTCTATTAAAGACTTCGATCCGGTTTTCCAGCTTTTTCTTAATGCATTTGGACATTGTATTTTACATGAGGTGTTTTTTCTGCCTGATGGAAACTAGACTTTTAGTTAAACCCTAAAATTTGGAAGTGCCTCCCGCTGGACAACACTTAAATGATCAATGTCTCTCCCAGCTCCATATAGCGTCTGCTAACGGCTACGTGTCCGTGGGCGAACTGTTGCTAGAGCACAGAGCTGAGGTGGAGGTGAAGGACTCTGATGGCTGGACGCCGCTACACGCCGCCTCCTGCTGGGGACAAGTAAGTGCTGCATATAAACCAAAAGAAAAGAACCTTCCACTTCTGTTAAATGGCCCATTAATACGGTTGTTTATATTTGTTCCATAGATCCAAATGGTGGAACTGTTGGTGGCCCATGGAGCCAGTTTAAACACCAAGTCTGTCCTGGAGGAGACGCCTCTTGGTAAGACCAGAAAGCCTTTTTGGTCCTGTATTGCCTCATAGCAAAATGACATTACCTTTCACCTTTAATGATGTAATGATAATCCCCTTCCTCAGGTGTAATAGTAGCCTCTGTTAAAATAGGAGCTAATTACCCTGACCTATTTTTTAAATGTCTCCCAATTATAGCTTTCTTGTTAGCACGTTTCCTTTCACAGTTCCCAGTGTCTAACCTTTGCTGCTACTGCCTTTTCAGACGTGTGTATGGATGAAGAGGTCAGAGCCAAACTGATGGACCTGAAGCACAAACATGATGCCATCATGAAGAGCCAGGACCGGCAGAAGGGCACGCTGCAAAGACGAGCCTCTAGCACTGGCAGCAGAGGGTGAGAGGGGACGTTAGGCCCAAGAGCTCAAGGGAAAAACGTACACATAAAGTTGGAGCAGTTTAGCGTTACTGTTCCCCTGTCTCTTGTTTGTCTATACAGTAAGGTGGTACGTCGTGTCAGTGTGAACGAGCGCTCCAGTCTGTACCGACGGGAGCACCACAAAGAGGCCATGGTGTGGCAGGAGCGCGGCCGACAGCCGGAGCCACAGGACGACGATGAGGACAGACAAACGGACAATGAGCTGCACCAGCATGCCACCATGGTGAGCGAGCTCAGTGTTGTGGAAGAAAAATGTATCTCGTTACGACTGTTTTTTTTTTGTCACATTTTGAAAGAGTTGAAGCTGATTAAACTATTGCGTGTTCTTTAATGTTGTGTTGTGTTTCAGGCTGCTGGTGGTGGAGCCACATCACGTTTAGAGGAACTGGAGGCTTCAGACAGGATCATTGTGTCCAGTCTAGGTAACGGAGGGACCTCTGTTTCTCTGGCATCCTCTGTGCCTGGAGAGCTGCGGAGCGGTGGAGGTCTCATGGATCGCAGCGCCTCGTACCAGCTCAGCCCTGCATCTGGAGCTGGGTCTACAGAGGGAGAGGGGGCAGACAGTATGACTCGGGAGAAATCACACCACACCCTGGCTGACCTAAAACGCCAGCGGGCAGCTGCCAAGCTCAATAAGTACCCAGCGCCTCCCCCACCACTGCCCCCTCCTTTAGAAGAGGAGCCTTCTGTTGCAGTGGCTGAAGTGACGCCCACCCAGGCCCAGCCAGAGCTCCAAGTGACCCCCAGTGCAGAGGAGGTAGCCTCCCCGAGCCAGGTGTACTTCACCCCAGCCAGCGGAGACCCTCCACTGCTGAAACTCAGAGCGCCTGAGGAGGACCAGTCTAATAATAAGGAGCCTTGCTGTGGACTCATGTAGACAGCCAGACACGCACAAAGACACACACATACTGCCTACCGAGTAGAGAAGCATTTTACACTCCAAAGTGGCAAAAATCAAAACAGACATGCTTGAAATGAGTCATTGAAGACTGTAAGTTAAGGCCACATGCCAATGAGGGTTTGATCTACACTGCATTTCAGTGAACCAAGGTGCAGTCTTTGTGCTTATTTCCCATTTGCTTATTATTATTATTTTTTTTTTTATCAATACGATACACACCTTACACTAAAGGTTCCAGCATTCCCTGTTTCTCCGTTATTTAGCAATCGCAAAATCTGCTGGATGTCATCTAGTGACTCACAGTGGAACTACAGATTCCAGTTTTGCAATCACAAGCAAATATTTACTTTCCTGTCTTTGTTCATTACTTTATTTATCTCTTACTACACGACTCAACTACTGTAGATTGACATTTCAGTGAAAAGCCTTAGAATCATGTTAAAGTTGAAGCCGAATGAAATTAATTAGCAGTTAAAGGTGATTTGTTTTAAATTGAGAATGAGGTTAAAGTTCTGTTTTCTTTACTGAGTGCTATGAAGGGCACGTGATCTGCATTTGCATACATTTACATTATAAGCCAGAGGTTATTTATGGTTTAGAGATTGCTCGGTCATGATAGTTTCAGTATACAGCATAGCTACTCTGAATTTATATTTACACAAAGATGAAAACAAGAACTGTTACCTTGCTTGATTTTTTTTTTTCTTGGACTGAAAATGTTTTTTTTTGTTACTTTTCCAGTGCACAGAAGAGCCTACAATTCAACATTTGTAATGCTGCAATTTGTAACTTAAGTATTTGTGAGATCATCTACATATATTTAAATCAATGGATAATTTACTATCATTATTATCACTTCCAGATTTCTATTTTTTTTCTGTCAGTATTTCTATTTTTCTACCCTCTGAATGGAATCACATTATTTATTATATCTGATATTGAATATGGCTGATGGTGTACAGTTAAATCTTTAAAGGATAAAAGTGTGAAGGCAAGATATTTATCAAAGAGATTATATATAGTTTTTTTTTGTCAAACCAAGTAAATTTGTCATACGATTATTTGTCAAAGGTTGGTGCCTTCTTTAGGTGGCAGGTTTGATGTAGGTTTGCAATGCTTGCACAAAGTCCCACGTGTAAATTTGGTGAGCAGTGGGATAAAATGATCTATTGTCATCCAACTTGATGTGCTGTCGGTGCACTCTAATTTCTGTAATGCAATTCAGATTTGTTAGTGATTTTTACTGAGCCCTGTTTAGAAAAACCAAACATAAAAAAAACATTAAGTTTCACACATGATTTTTGTATTTTTCTTTCATGCAAGTGGATTTATTTAATGGATCTGGACATTATAACTGTTTACATCTCTGGGTATTGCTGAAAGGGTGGGAATCAGATAAACTTCTTTGTAAGGAAAGTTTTTTTTTACTTTTTATACATTATGTTGGAAGCCAGTTTAGGGTCAACTAGTGGCATCATGTTTAGAGAAGGAGACAAGACACCTGGACCTGGATGTCTCCCTCTTGTGGTGAGCAGCATTTTACACACTTATCTTCCTCTTACATCATGTGGTCACTCACTTTCAGCACATCTTGAATGTCACAGTCTGTTCTGATCCACCTGCCAGGGCAGCACATGATACACGTAGTAAACACTTCCGTACACACATACTTTATTAAAGTATTACATGTAGATACTTCTGTTTCAAGTTATTATAACATAACAAGTTGCAGCCTTTGAAAACTCCTTTGAAATGCACTCATCAGAATTCCAGCTTTATCCTTATCAACAAACTTTAACATTGTCCAGGACATGATGTATGCGGCCTTGGTAACAGCTGTGCCTAGGGGTGTTTTAAAAATGGAATCAGCTTGTGTTCAGACATGTTTAGACTGTGAGCCAAGGTTACCGAGCAACTAAGAGAGAGCTGTTTTAAAGTACTTTCTATTATACTATGTTAATCTGTCTTTTAAAATTAGGTATAAGCGAACAGACTGTCGTGTGATGCTGCCAAAATATGCACTGCTTAACACACGAAGGTCACATGCTTGTATGTGAACTGTTTTAGTTCGGGATATCAAATATCCTTCCCAAGCCCTTTCCAAGACATCCGGGGAGTTTCTCTTTCTCACACGATGTCCTTCTCACACGCACACCGCTAATTATGTAGCTCTTTCTCTTGCCCAAACAAAAAACATGCTAAGTAAGATTTCTGCATAAGAGCGTCTACTTTCTTTGAAACTTTGCCTTCTTGTCCCTCTGCTTTCTTGCCCTGTGTTTTTCCTGAGGCAAAGGAATCCACTTTGCTGTTCCCTTATTGCTGATCTCTGACTGCCCTACACCTTCATTCCAAAACTGTTTATCAGTCGTATCTTGTTTCAAAGTCTGCCTGGGTGTGAGCTAACAGTTAAGTCTATTTTTGGCTACTTAATTATATTAATAACAAAGCAAAATGAAGAAAATTCGCATTAACCTTTGCAATCCAAGGGACTTTCTCATAAATCTCCTTGTTCTTAATGCAGGGCACATGATGGATTAAAGGACCCCTGACATAACGCTGCCCCATGATTCCTTGCAAACCAAGGCAACACACCCAAACAGTGTTGTAAGTTACACACTCTTATGTCACAGCGCTCTAAATGTAAAGCTCCTCAGTGTTCATGTTTGCCATTTATAGGTTTGTTTACCATGTTGTGTTTTTGGCTGCCTCCAAGTGGCAAAAGAATGATATGGGTGTTTAAGTTTTGAATGAAGCAGTGTTTTTATATTGTTGTATTGGTACTTTTATAATAGCTACTGATGTACTTCTCAATACTTCAATACACGACTGCAAAACACTTGAATGACAGCTCATAATGAATTACCTATTCCACCTATTTTGCAGTGACAACTGGCTCTCCTTATCTTAAAATTACCTGGACCATTTCGCCAAATTGGTGCCTTTTCCATCCCCCAGGATATTACATGCATAAATATGTATGAAAAGTATGTATAATACATAACATTATCAAGCAAAATGTCCTGCAATTTGTCCTATAATTGCAATTTGAAGATACATCATATATAACCTTAATAAAAACTACCTAGAACACTGAAAAATATGATTTTATCCTGTCCCCAAGCTCTAACACTACACTTCACCATGAAATATAATGATTAGAATCCTTTAAAAATCTCATTTTTTTTGTATTATTTTGTAAGTCTATTTCCAATTTTGACACAACGAAAATTCAGAATATATTAGTTAAAATATTTTTTTTTATTATTTTCATGTCTTCAGGTTTTCACTCAGTCCTGTTATCCTAAACAAATCCCACACAAGTCACATGATCAACTGGAAGTAGCATCATTTGAGTCACCTGAAGGCCATGGGAAGACCAAAAGCAAGTTCTCTCACTCCCATTTTCTGTATTTTTGATCATATTGTAAGTATGACTGAGAATGTCAATCTCAACGTACAGTCCTGTTACCTAAATGATTTCTTAGATGTTGTTATGTTTGTTGTTTTGAAGAGTTTTATCAAACCACGTGGAGGTGCTATGTGTTCTCATGCTATTAGCATTGATGCCATGTGGCTATATTTCATTTTTTTTTTTTTTATTGAACAAATTCAAATTTACAAACAACATGGCTCGTAGATCATTGCATTAGAGTAAAATGACAAGGTGCATTCAGAACAAGAACAGATAAAATATGTAAAATTATACATGAAAATAATAATAAATTAAATTAAGGGCTATAGGGCTGTACCTGTCATTCATATTCTTCTATTATACTAAGAAGCTTCAATGCATTTTTTGTTTTTCATGACTTTAAGGGCTTTTATGTAAGAAATAATATACATACAATATATATATTTCATATAGGCCTACTTGGATTTGTGCAAATAAAATTTTCCAAGAATGAGAATGTTATTCACCAGAAAGCCATCTTTGTTGTTGTTGTCCATGACAAGTCCATAAACAGTCCTTTTGAGAGAAGTTTCCCAGATGAGAAACTTTTGGGAAAAGCCAGTCATGTATATCATAAAGCCATAAAGCTCCAGAATACATAACAATGAAAAAATAAATGATCAGTAGTTTCAGTATCATCACAAAATACACAGTTATTGGTTTCAATTCCAAATCGTTGTCGCAACAAATCACTGGATGGATACACCCTGTTTAATATTTTTAAATGGATTTCTTTTGCTCTGGGAGTTATGGGGAAATGTGGCTATATTCCATGTGTTTGCTGATACTGTGCTAAAAACCCTGTTACTTTATGAACCATCTACCATTTAGAAAAACTAACCTGAGATTGACCATTGCACATTTTGAATAGTTAAACATTTGTGTTATAAGAGACAGTGCTGAAAAATGAAATTTTATTTTGAAAATTTGCAACTTGCAAATGGCACCATCTGCCATTTAGAAAAACTGTAAAAAAAAAAAAAAATAAATAAATAGCTTGAGATTGGCCATTGCACATTTTGAAAAGTTAAACATTTGTGTTATTAGATACAGTCTTGAAAAATGAAGTTTAATTTTTAAAAGTTACAACATGCAAATGGCACAGATTTGGTTGAATGGTTCAAAGTTCCCTTGAGATGGCATTTTTTTCCGACAGCACTTAAAGGCGTCATTTGGCACGCTGAAGCCTGCAGCCGAAATCAATGATGAAAACCAGCCAATCAGGAGCCGAGTTGAGCGAAGGCGTGGCTGTCTGGTGGCAATATGAACACTAAAGAGACTTCAACTGTGTGTTGTAAGCTCACAGAGGAGCAAGAAGGGAAGTGTACATAAGAGTGAAACCGACTCCTATTGAACAACTGGTAACAAGCTAATACACACTTTGTCTGCTCATGCATAGTCCACTGTTGTTCAATTCTTGATGTTTCTAATCCTCTCTTTTTATGTTCCAGATATCCAGCTCCAGTGTGACAACAAACATGTCCCAGCAGGCAGCGAACGGGGTCCCGTGCAGAGGCAGCAGGCTGCTGACTTTGGACAACATGAACCCCCATGTGAGGCGGGTCGAGTACGCAGTCCGTGGTCCCATAGTCCAGCAGGCTCTGAAGATAGAGAAGGAGCTCAAAGAGGTAAAGTGTGCTGCTGCAACATGTGTGCATGCAGTCAAGTTTGATAATGCACACATGTTAAATGTTAATATTAGTGCTGATGTGTGGGACTTTATAGCACAGCTCCTATAGAAAGTTGATGCTTTAATGTGGCACATCACATTTGGGGTGTTATTGTTTTTTATCCATGGGGTATACTGTTATATATGTTATATATTATATACTGTATATATGTTATATATACTGTATATATGTTGTAAATCCAAAATTGAATGTATGCAGATGAACTGTGTGTCACATTCTAGTATTTTTG
This sequence comes from Sebastes umbrosus, assembly GCF_015220745.1. NCBI lineage: Eukaryota > Metazoa > Chordata > Actinopteri > Perciformes > Sebastidae > Sebastes > Sebastes umbrosus. The sequence continues at coordinate 14,167,703 of NC_051289.1, forward strand.
CATAAAGCTCACACCTTTTTTTCCAAACACCTTTTGGAAATTAGCTTTTTTTTTTTTTTATTATTAAAAAATCACTGCAGCTCCGAGAATATTAGAATCAGAAATTATTATTATTATTATTATTATTATTACTACTTTATTGATCCCTGGGGGGAACTGGGGTGTTACACTTCCCCCTATATAAACTTAAAGAAATGTAAGAAAATAGAAATAGTATGCAATATGTCAAATTGTGTACATAATGCTACTATATAATAACACAATATATGTAGAGAAATATAAGTAAATACTAAAAAAATAAAAGAAATAATAGGGCTAACCTGAATGCTTTGAAGATTTGACATTCATTGCCATGGTAATCGATCTCCAAATCACTATTAAAATGCTTTGTTTTTGTTTTATATAAGTATGTAATAATAATGTATAAATAGCCCATGAAATAAGGAATAATCCCACAACGTTAATCAATATATTCATATTCAGCATTAATTATTATTTAAAATTTACAGACGGATAACACTGTTTGTTATGTCTTGGGCACTGAAGTGGGGGAGATGGAGACAGACAGACAGAAGAACATGTCAGCCTGCCGCACCTCAAAACTTTGAATGACTTTGAATACTTCTCATCAAAGCTTCGAAGTTCCAAAGAAATATGTACTCTGATTTGCATGAACACATGCAATATATGATATATAACCATTAAGACATGCAATATATATATACTTAGTGGCACAGCTACTGTGGACAGTGAGCAAAAAGAGTGATTTCCCTGCTCTGTTTCCTCAAGATGTAAGAAATTAAAGAGACAGGAAAGAGATGTTGTTAGCTCTGATCAATAAGATCCTTGCCTTGGACAGTTTTTGCTGACTGAGAGAGTGGAGGCAGAACGGAGACAGTAGGTCGGCTTTTAAAAGCCCTTACATGACATCAGTGGTGGGTCTGTTATGTTATGTAGCACTCAACTCACATTACATTCTGCTGTGGTAATATTGATCCACCATGCTTTCCTAAGGAAGGGCATGCAGTGAGGCTGTAATGTAACCCTCTAGCAGTTACAGTATGTCCTCATCACAAGACACGTAACGATCTGGTGGGGGCGGTTCTAGCCAGGTTTGACTACTTTTCCGCTCTTGCCTGAGGTGGTCTGAGAGAATGTGCATATCGTGGAGCTTTATTATGTAAGATGAGAGAGTACATTCTCTGTCTTCTTTTGTCTCTCCGGGTTTGCCCACCTCCCTCCCTCCCTCCCCACTGGGGAGAGAGTTCATTGGACGAAGCTGCAGCTGCGAGGCCCTGTAGCGTCACTGGCCTTTTCTCTGCAAGGAGGTCCATTACAAGCAAGCCCCAGTTCTGCTGAAAGTGCTCGAGTTCTTAGTAATCCACTTGTTTTTCCCTCCACTTTATAAAAGGAAAAAACAAGCCTAATGCGGAATGTCTGGAATAACTAGAATAATTTGCTGCAGTGCCATACAATGATTGCAGGTTCATTTTAGACAGGTCAAATACAAAGTCCAGAAGAAAGAGAGTGTAATTTTAATCACATACAGTAGTTTAACCAGCTTTATACATTTATTATGCTTGCAGCAATGCAAGTGCCGGTGAAAACAATCTGAAATCCAGGAGTTTTCTGAGGGGTCAGAAGGGTTTGCATCACTGCAGTTCCAGTCATCTGCTTCCTGTCAGATCTGTGACTGGAACACTTTTACTGACGGCTCAGCAGATTTTATGCAAGTGTGTTTGTGCATGTGTGTGCTGGTGTGGTGATGACCCTTATAAATCCTCACGTAGACATCTGGAATGATAGTGCCTGCACTGCAGTAAGCTTTTTCAGGCTTTGATCCAAGCTGCTGGCAACTTAGTCGGTATTTTCAGTGACAATGAACGGAGGGGTGACATTATAGAGCAAGAACAGAGGTTTAAATTACAAAGAGAGTGATTGGGAGGGTTACTTTCATCTCTTTTTAGAAAAAGTATTGAGTTAGACACTGTATGTCACATGAGCAAAGCAGCCCGTGGTTATTCATCAATTTGCATCAGAGAGAGCTTGAATTATTACAGTTCCAACTATTCTGGCATGACTGAACACTGTTTTCGAGGGTTGTCAGTGTCACGTTATATCATAAGACTCAGATTCAGGTCAGGCTCTATTCAGCCCGGTGACCCAGAGGGTTTCTTGGCTTGGCTCACTGGTCCGGCCGGTCTGTGTAATCAGTGCCTGGTGCTGAGTGAGCAGGAGAACGCAGCGCGGAGCCGGTGGAACCGACTGGCTCCTCTCTTTTCCCCGAGAACAGCGGCCTCTTTGTTGCTGCTCGAGAACAAGGAAGAGGAACGAGGACTAAAAAGGAAACGTGCTGCATCTACTTAGGCTACTTGGATTTCAATCGAGCTCGTATCTGGTTTAAACGTGAAACCCTTGCTCTTGCCGTCAAGCGAGACTTTGCTCTTGCCGTCAAGGAAGGTCATAGAAATGATAATATTATTATCAACTCAAAAGGAAAGTCCTCCCTGTGCCCTTGGAGGCCTTTTGCTTGGTATTTTATCATGTAGAATGTGCTGTATCATGACAATGATCATGTCAACAGCATAACTTTTAACTTATTTTTTTTTTAAATCCTATTGCATTGTAGTTTGCAGTCGCATCCTCTCCGGAGTGACACGGAAGACAAGATTAGTGAAATGTTATGAAGTATGCATGAACTTAAATGTAGGTTTCTGTTTTGGTGAGTTCTTCTGTAGCTCTCTGTTGGTTTAACTGGATGAAATGAGGCATCAGTTTGATATCCGTTTGTGTAGGCATGCTGAAATCCCACAGGACCGTTAGCTCAACACTTCTTGGTTGCCCACTGTGGTGCTGGAGCAGCGCCTCTTGTGACCATACAGTCTCACGCGGGAGTTGCGGTCTTCCTGGCACTGTTCGCAGAGCAACATCTGCTTCTCGTCCCAGTGAAGCAGCTCTTGTTCTTCAAACGTCCAGGTGTCTCCACCTTTTGCTGAGGCTTTTCCCAAGTATTTGTGTCAGTGTTGGTGGCTTTCAGGTCACCTTAACATACGTCTTTGCAGCGTAGCTGTGGTCGCCCTAGTGGCCTTTTTCCCGAGCTCTCCATAAAGGAGGTCTTTGGGAATTCTGCCATCCTCCTTTCCTGGTGAGCTTTGAGTGTCTGTGTCTTGCTGGCATAGAGGAGTGTGCTCACTATACAGGCCCTGTATTACACCGGCGGTTTGGTGTGCTCAGTGAGTTTATTGTTTGTCCATACCGTTTTGGTCAACCTTGCTAGGGTGGTAGAGGCCATTCCAATCTGACTGCTGAGCTCCGTCTCTAAATGCTGGCAAACAACAGAAGACAAAACAAGTTCATAACAAGGGAAATCGGAACAATCTGGCACGGTTATCAGATCCATAAAAAGAATGAAAAGAGACACAAACACACTGTTTTTTTTTCTGTTATTTTACTTTTCGTGTGATTTTATGTATTGACTTTGTGCAGCTTTGACTTGACTCGAAAAGGGTTGACGGCTGAGCTGCACATGAAAGGCCAAATATGGATGTGTGTGTGGTTGAGACACTTCCTCTGTGCTCTACAGCAAGAGAAGCAGCTGTGTAATAACTCACATATTATCATTTTTCTCCTTTCTGAGTAGAATTTTATGACAGAAATGATTGTGCTATGCAATTGTTTTTAAAGGGGACCTATTATACTTTTGTGCTTTTTCCCTTTCCTTTAGTGTGAGACAGAGTTTTTTGTGCATGTGACACATTATGTAAAGTTACAAAGCCCAAAGTCCACGTCAAAGGGAGTTACTCTCCCACACATAAAAACTACTCCTGAACTGCCTGAAACGCCTTTTCTTTTGTAACATGGTGATGTCACCAAATAACACATTTTAATAGGTCATTAAATTCAAGTCAAATATGAATTTCTCTGGACATTTTCAGTTGTGTTTGCCCTTGTATTTCACATCAGCATGCAGTAAAACGTCATGATTTTGAATGCATAAATCATTCAGCCAAAAAGTGATTGATGTGATTTATCACGATAACATTATCTATTTAAACCTCATTGCTCAGCCTTAGTAGGAAGTAACAGGGGACATCTATTGTCCCATTATCTCATTTGATAAACAGCAACAGCTGCAGCATGCTGTGACCAGCAAACAGACCTACAGGCACCAAACCATAGTTTGCAGGCTCCAATTACGTCAAAGAGATGAAGATGAAGGACTTTCTGATTCGATGAAGATGAATGTTGACTTGATAGAGGGAGCAAATGGTTTAGATGTGGAGAGAAATGTAATGAAAAAGCCTCGAGCTTGTTATGCGATTGGATTAAGCCGGCGATTCTTGAGTGAATCCATAACCAGAAACAGAAGGTTTTTGTGTCTCCTGTGAGCCCCAGCAGCAACATCACCCCGGCCCAGGCCAGCGCTTCCCGCTCCTAAAGCCAAACCAGGCTCTGTGCCGGGGTTTTTTGCAAAACAAAAGGGTGCTACAGAGAGAAGATGCATGTGTGAGATTTACATGCTGAGCCATCAGGTGGCAACAACACAGATGTGATGTTATTAACCTTCTGTCTCTGGAAGATTTTATTTTTCCACCACAGAAGGCCTGTGAGAGACAATTTGAAGCGCTACAAGTACAAAACGTTCCTTAGAGTGATATCCTTTGAGATGTGAAACACAGATGTTGGAAGAATGTCTGATTCCTGCAGCCAATATCAATGAATCACATTTGTATGCTGAGGTTAGATATGTAAACCGGTTGAGCAGAAAATGCACACGCGCAGAATTTTCTCTCTTATTTTACTCCGAGATCACAACGGCACAGTCAAGTAATAATAGTTGTTTTCCTTTATTATAGGAAGAAGGCAAAAGACAGAAAGAGGGACATATGAGTGGGGGGAAAAGAAGCCTAACTTTTCTCCGTTCTGTCTTTTTCTTTCCAGGGAGTCAAGAAACCTTTCACAGAAGTCATCAAAGCTAACATCGGCGACGCCCACGCCATGGGTCAGAAACCAATCACATTTTTCAGACAGGTAGGACAGCTTTCTAGTCATCAAGTCGTTTCAGCTCTTATATTTAATAATCAGGCAGCATTCACATTTTCAAGTAAAACAGTATTTGCTACATTTATACACACGCTATTTATTTTTTTTTGTCCTTCCCTCTCAGGTTTTGGCTCTGTGTTCTTATCCTGACCTCCTGAAAGAAGACATGTTTCCAGAGGATGCCAAGAACAGAGCGCGGCGTATCCTCGATGCCTGTGGAGGCCACAGTATAGGTCCGACAACTCCCCCCTCGCTCCGCCAACCACATTTACATCCCTACACACGTCACTATCATCCACCTCCATTTGTCTACTCATTAATAATTGATTTGGATGGTACACTGTTTAAACAGAGCATCAATGTAGTGTGTTTTTTGTTTGAGTCAAAGTTCATTTTTCATGTGTTCAAAGGGGCCTACAGTTCTAGCCAGGGCATTGAGTGCATCCGTCAGGATGTGGCGCGCTACATAGAGAAGAGAGATGGTGGAATCCCCTCTAACCCCGACAGCATCTACCTCTCCACTGGAGCCAGCGATGCCATCGTGTAGGTGTTACACTTTTTATTGTCTCTTCTCCAGAGTGCTGTAGCAGACCAGGGCATTGAATTCTCAATCCAGCACAGGTGACATACTTTTGGCACAGTTGTCCTATCTTTATTCAACTTCTGTTAATTATATACTCAGCTGTACTTTGCACATCTGTGGCTTTACTCTACCCACAGACCTTTGTCACCTTTGATACTGTCAAAACAGCTTTCCCCAGTTTTATGCAACTTAATCAGGTTACTGAATGACCTAAAGATACACTCAACTACAGCACTGCAAGATAGCTACTGTTGTCTGTTGTCTACGATACTTATCATGATACAGGGGTAACGTTTCAACATATTGTGATATATTACGATACTGTAAGCAAGGCGTATTATTATTTAATTACATTTTAGGAAAACTGTCATAGTATAAAGAACACACCATAAATAAATAATTTTAGAATAGGCAAAAATAACGTATTTATACTGCATGCAAAAAACTGCATGGTTTTTGCCCCAAACTGCTTGTGATTATCATAAAGTGGGCTTGTCTGAAAAGGGGAGACTCTTGGGTACCCTTAAAATCCATTTTCATTCACATATTTTGAGTTCAGAGATCAAGGGACCCCTTCAAAAATCGCCAAGCCAGATTTTCCCCACCAAAATGTTGTGTAAATTTGGAGCATTATTTAGCCTCCTTCTCGTCAATGGATTCCTTGGGTTTTATAGTTTCATGTGATTCCAGTTACTGAGCCCTCTACAACCTCCGAAAGATTGAATAGCGGCTGTGCCCGGCGGCAGGCCGTCGGATTTTAAGAGGTTAATTAAAAATGGATACAGTGTTTTGGAGATTCAATATAGTATCACACAACTTAATATCGCGATACTCGTGTGTTCTGATATTTTCTTACACCTCTATTGTGAAGTGAATTTTTATTGTGAAATGTTCAGTTGAGACAGTGTACATTCCAGTTTCCAATACCCATACCACCATACTATTTAGTACGCCAGAACAAGATCTTGTATGTCCCAATACATAGTATGTCAAATGCAGCATGCATGGATGGCAGAGCAACACAGTTGCCGTTGCTACTCAGCCGACTCAACGCGTAAAGCGGTCTCATGTCGTCCCTGTAATGTGGTCATTCAAGTTTGTGGTCTCCAGCAAGTTTGTCAGTCTTTTATTGTGTAACCGTCTGGGTGCCAAATCACCAAACCCGATTGGTTATATGTCTACCCTCCTTATTAAATACTGTAAATGCCTTTCTAACACTTGAGAGGAACATCCTGCCAGTCTACATACTGTATGTTCTTCCAAATATTGTCCTCTATTACTCCTACCACCTCAACGTACATGCTTTCTTTCTTCCTCTCCTTTCCTATGTCCTTCCTCCCTCTCTCCTAATCCCAGACCATGCTGAAGTTGCTGGTGTGTGGCGAGGGTCGTAGCCGTACCGGAGTGATGATCTCCATTCCGCAGTACCCTCTGTACTCGGCCACCCTGGCAGACCAGGATGCCGTGCAGATCAACTACTACCTGGACGAGGACAAGTGTTGGAGTCTGGATGTCAAAGAGCTAAAGAGAGCCCTCAACGCAGCCAGGCAGCACTGCAATCCCCGCGTCCTCTGCATCATCAACCCCGGAAACCCCACTGGTATGTCTGGCGAGTTTCTGTGTGTTAAGTGAAACAGTTGCTGGAATTGTGTCATTTTGTTGGCGTGTTTGTGCACGCCCGACTTGCATCATCAAACTCTGTCCTGTGTGATAGGTCAGGTCCAGAGCAGACAGTGCATTGAAGATGTGATCCGATTTGCTAAAGAGGAGCACCTCTTCCTCATGGCTGATGAAGTAATACACCAATTTCATTACCTCAATTCAGAAGTTTTTCACTCACAGTTTCTTCTGTGTTAAAGGTGCTATTGATAACATTCAGCCACTAGATGTCATGTTCTCCCTCCCCGGTTCCATTGCGTTTACTTCACAACAAGTCGTTGCCAAGCACTTACCGTGAATCTCAGCCATTTATTCATTTTTTCAACACCAACTGACGACTCAGAGATACCACGTGATACCAATGTCGTTTTACTATTGGCTCTCAAGCCTTGTTAGAAGTGGGAACCAAAAGTCAGATATCTTCCACAAATATAAACAAAACTTTCATTTTGGACTCGCCAAATCTTTGAACATGATTAATTCACAATCATAATTTTTTTCAGGAAAAGCCATACTTTTATTCAGCCTCTTTCCAAAGGCTCTGTGGGTGTATTATTTTTTTTAAATATTGTGCTACATAAAAATGTTATCAATGAGACCTTTAAAGAGCAAAATTAGTGACGTTAAAGAAATTAGTGGCGTTAAAACGTAATTGCGTTAACGCATTATCGCGTAAATTTTGACAGCCCTACTGAATACATTTCGATTTGACAACTGATTTCCAAAATATTGAATAAAGTTAATTCATGACTCTATGTAAATACTCACTCAACATTTACCAACCCAATTAATTCATTACATTTCCAGAAGTTAAATACAGTGTATCTTTTGCTATGAGCACGTTTTCTTCATGGCCCTTAAATTATCCTTTTTCAGTCAACTCTTGAATATGTACTGCACATTTCAGTTCATTCTTTTATGGATGCAGGAGGTGTTTTTGATAAGCCGTTTACCAATTTCAGGTCTACCAGGATAATGTGTATGCAGAGGGCTGTAAGTTCCACTCCTTTAAGAAGGTGTTGTTTGAGATGGGACCAGAGTACTCCAGTACAGTGGAGATGGCCTCCTTCCACTCCACCTCCAAATGCTACATGGGAGAGTGAGTAGCTAAACACACACACGCACACACACACTCTCACACACAAGTTGTCACTTGTACTAAGAGTATACTTTGTGTTTGACTTATTCCTTTCCTCTGTTTGCTTTTGCCAGGTGTGGATTCCGTGGCGGCTACATGGAGGTGATTAATATGGACCCTGAAGTGAAGGCCCAGCTTACCAAACTGGTGTCGGTGCGTCTGTGCCCTCCCGTTCCCGGACAGGCTCTCCTGGACCTGGTGGTCAACCCCCCGCAGCCTGATGAGCCCTCCTACAACACGTTTATGAAGGTCTGAAAACCACACCAGCTAGCACACATCATGGCAATGCTCGTGAGTGTATGCAAACACAGAATGTACTTATGTAAACACTTGTAAAAACCACACCATCTAATCTAAGTGCACTGAGCCTGCATTGAGTGTGCTGAAGTTCTCACGTGGCACTGAATAATGAATAATCAGCTTTTAAATTCTGTGCTTGAGCTTTGTAAAGAGGATCATATAAATCAGGGGTCTTAAAAAGTATTAAAAGTTGATAAAACTATTTAGTTACAAATAAGGCCCTAACAAAGTCTCAAACGCCATTTCCATTTCGTTTTCAATATGTATATTTGTCCAGAGAGGTTGTATGCTAAAGTTTGTGTGAATTGAATCATTGTGTAGGCGCATAGTGGGATTCTTTGTAGTTTATTTATAGTATCCTGCTAGATTTGACGTTATCTGAAACGGTCGACCGTTAAGGCGCTTACTGACACACTGACTGACTGTGTGGACTGCTTTATAACATGATGCAAAGCTCCCTTTATGCCGGGGTGTTGAACTACCTAACTAATGGTTGAAATGTACGTTTTTTGAACAAATAGTTTGAGTACAAGGCGTTTGAACCGTGGCTGAAGCACTGCGTTGCCAAATGTACAATAATCATCATATTTGTACAATAATCTTGCCCTTTTTTCAGCAGTCTAAACTATGACTGTTTTGGACATACTATTCTATGACTTTTTTTTGACATACTATACTATGATTTTTTTCAACATACTATACCACGACTTTTTTTATTTTTTCAAAATACTATACTACGACTTCTTCTTAAATTTTTCGACATACTATACTATGACTTTTTTCAACATACTATACTGTGGCTTTTTTTACTTTCTCGACATACTTTACTATCACTTTTTTATTTTTTTGACATATTATACTATGACTTTTTTAAATTTTTTCCACATACTATACTATAACTTATTTTCAACATACTATACTGTGACTTTTTTATTTATTTTGTTTTCGACATACTACACTATGACTTTTTAAATTTTTCGACATACTATGACTTTTTTCGACATACTATAATATGACTTTTTTTTTCAAATACTATAATATGACTTTTTTATTTTTTCAACATACTATACTATGACTTTTTTTATTTTCTCGACATATTATACTATGGCTTTTTAATTTTTTTCGACATACTTTACTATCACTTTTTGTATTTTGTCCACATACTATACTATGACTTTTTAAAAATTTTCGACATACTATACTATGACTTTTTTCGACATACTATTCTCTGACTTTTTGTATTTTTTCCACATACTATACTGACTTTTTGTATTTTTTCCATATACTATACTATGACTTTTTTTTATTTTTTCGACATACTATACTATGACTTATTTTCAACATACTATACTGTGACTTTTTTTTTTTTTTTTTCGACATACTCTACTCTGACTTTTTTTATTTTTTCAACATACTATACTATGACTTTTGTTTTTTCGACATACTATGCTATGACTTTTGTTTTTACGACATACTATACTATGACTTTTTTCGACATTATACTGTGACTTTTTTTTATTTTCTCGACATACTATACTATGTTTGTTTTTTTTGTTGACATACTGTACTATGACTTTTTATTTTTTCGACATACTACACTGACTTTTTTTCCGACATGCTATGCTGATTTTTTTGTGACTTTTTTTCAACATATGCTTTGTCTTTTTTAGGACTTTTTTTTCAACATACTATACTATGACTATGATGTGACCGTAATAAACCTTTTAACTTGTGCTTCTCTTTCAGGAGCGGACAACAGTGTTAGCAGATTTAGCAGAGAAGGCCGGGCTTACAGAGCAGATCTTCAATACAGTACCCGGTATCACCTGTAACCCTGTGCAGGGGGCCATGTACACCTTCCCCCGTATCGCTCTATCGCAGAAGGCCATCGACAAGGCAAAGGTTTGCACTGCACACACTCACCTCATCTCACTAATGAGCCCCCGATTTACTTGTTTGTGTGGACGTGTTCAAGTGTGTATGTTCCTCCACAGGCGGCAGGCCAGGTCCCTGACATGTACTACTGTATGAGGTTGCTGGAGGAAGAGGGTATCTGCCTGGTGCCAGGCAGTGGCTTTGGCCAAAGAGAGGGAACCTTCCATTTCAGGTTAGTACAGCTAAACACTCATTTACTTATTCAAACAGTTCCTCAACTTCATAGTGGAAAAAGGAGAAAACATCTTGCAATCATAATGTGATTTGGCCATTAATCTTGTTATGGATTTTTCTGCATGCTTTAATCTGTACACTTACAAGTTAATGTTCAAAACGTCTTTAGTATCCTTTACTGGCATTACACTCATACTGCATTGCTGTAAAAAGTGTTTTTTTAGCAGTATGCTTCTAAACTTAAATCGAGGTCATGAAACTCATTTGGATCATAACTTAATCATTGTCTCAAAGTAATTCACACCTGTGACAGTATTGCCATTAACTCACATCCGTCTTCCTGCTGTGTATCCAGGATGACCATCTTGCCTCCCACTGAGAAGCTGAAGATTGTGCTGCAGAAGATCCGCGACTTCCACTTGCGGTTCACACAAGAGTTTTCATAACCATCATTTCAAGAACCAACTCATTCAGTGCCAGTATCTTCAAGTGCCTTTGTGTGAAGGAGGCAGTAGTCTTAATGTCAACTCCTCCAATACCCATCTCTCACCTCAAGGCTGTATTCACGCTAGATCAGTTTTTTGCAGATATTTTCACTGTTTCGCATCAGTGAAGAACGTTGAACGTTTCCTTGTTTAGACAGTTAGTGAAAGTTAGATGTTCGAAATGTTATCTAAAGAGTATAAGATAATTAAGATGTCCTTGTCAAAGATGCTTCCGCAGATGCATCTCTCCTGCCAAGATTTGTACAGCCAAATTAGTTTGGAAGTATCAATTTAACAACATGTTAGGTGAGTAGTGCCATGTGTTTCAAGGCCTGTCTCAGATTGTAGGCATTTGTAGTACTAATTTTTAAATTGTTCTTAAATATAAATAAAAAACTTGAATTTCTAGAACACTTGTTTTCTGAAATGTGTGTGCATTTGGAATATATTTACAAAACATTTTCCAGTTTGTATTGATTTAAAGTAACAAAGAGTCACATTTGAGTGCTGGCCCACAAAGCTGCCATCATTTTTTTAGTTTTATTTAAAAAGACTGAACTCTTCAACAGTGCGTACATGCTTTTTAGAAACGGAAGAAAGCTGAATCTCTTGGAATGAACAGAAACTAAAAAAAGATGATTGAACATTGTAATCATCACAGCAAAATCAGTAACACCGTTAAACACCACTGCGTTCCCTTCACCTTCACAGAGGCCTCCTAACACTCCCGAGCTCCGTTAAGAGTTCTTAGTTGCTCGTCGAGAGACATTTTCAAAGTTCGTCTCTATTCTGTGATAGCTTTGTGGCATGCTTTTCCACGAACTTGCTGAAGCCCTCTACTGTTCTGTCACCACCTTCAAATTTGATGGGGCTCTGCTTGCTGTTGCTTGGAGCAAAGTATATCGTTGGGAAGCCTTCTGTTTTGTAGTTCTCATTTGGCACGTCGTTGGCAGAGCCGTCCATCTTGGCGATCACCAGGTTCTTCTCACCCTTGTACTTCTTGCCCAGAGCCAAGTAATCAGGCTCCAGTTTCTTACAGTGGCCGCACCAGGGAGCATAAAACTCAATCAGGACATCCTTCTGGGTATCCATGACGATCTCGTCAAAGGTCTTTCCTACCACAATCGTAACTGGTCCTTTGTTGTTCTTTGGCACTGGCTGGGACTTGATAATGGGTTTGAGCTTTCCTGAAGACACGAGAGAGAAATGCAGAGGATGTGATTTTACTTCCATTTATCATTTACTTTTTTTGACTGTAATTTAAAGGTTTTGGTCAACGTTAGACTTAAGTGTCAATTAGGCCATATTTGTATAAGATGATTCCTATTGATTCAGGTTGAATGTATATACAAGCAACAGATTATGGCAGCAAATGAAATTAATTTGACACTTTCAAAAGTGAAACTTGGTTTTCATAATGCTAAAACAGTGCAAATTACGGAAGACTAATTGCATGTGCCTCAAATAGCCAAACCAAACCATGCTTCTTTTACATGATCCCATGTTTCAAAATTCATATAATTTACAAAAAAAAATAAAAAATAATCTCATTAATTTAATACTGACCTTTCTTAAAAGCCATAACAAAGTCTCTCAGCACATCAGCGTCAAACTCGTCCGGCTCCATGGCAAACTTTTTGCCGCCATCTGCCAGAATTCCCACATTCACTTCCTCTCCGCTATCGCTCAGGCCCAGGCTCTTCAGCTCATCTGCATAGTCCTCTTCATCACCGATGGCAAACATGTACTCTGGGAAGTCCATGGCCACCTCAAGCACCTTGGATCTCCAGAACTGCGTAGCTAAAAATGAAAAACAAGAGGTTTGTTACTGCATCATGAATCCCTCCACAGTTGTGTGTTAATTGTTAAGAGTAGTTGCTGTGTCAATAGACGCAACATTTGGAGGAGCCCTGGTATAGTATGCCATACCAAAAAAAAGGAAAAATGTTGTGAAAAATAGTATAGTATGTCAAAAAAAAGTCAGTCTAGTATGTCGAAGTATTTTTAGAAAAGTTATAGTATAACATGTTTAAAAAAAAATTATAGTATAGCATGTCAAAAAAAAAAAAGTCAGTGTAGTATGTCGAAAGAAAGTCATAGTACAGCAGTATGTTGGAAAAAAGTCATAGAGCATGTTGAAAAAATAAAAAAAATCATACTATAGCATGTTAAGAAAAGGTCATAGTATAGTATGTTGAAAACGTCATAGTATGTCTAAAAAAAGTCAGTACTGTATGTCAAAATTCATAGTATAGTATGTCAAAAATAAGCAAGTCATTATAGTATGTCGAAAAAAAGTCATAGTATAGTACGTAGGAAAAAAAAGTCAGTACTGTATGTCGAAAAAAATAAGTCATAGTATAGTAGGTCGCAAAAATAAAAGTCAAAGTATAGTGTGTTGATAAAAAAAAATTAAAAAAAATCATAGTTTGGTATGCCAAAAAAAGTCATATGATATGTCAAAAAAAATAAGGAAATCATATTATAGTATGTCGAAAAACATAGCATAGTATGTAGAAAAAAGTCAGGTCAATGTGTCAAAAAAGTCAGTACAGTATGTCAAAAAAAGTCATAATATCGTATATTGAAAAAAGTCATAGTATAGTACGTCACCAAAATAAAAAAATAGTCTCGTATGCCAAAAAACAGTCATAGTATAATATGTCGAAAAAATAAAAAAGTCATAGTATGGCATTTAAAAAAAATAAATCATAGTGTATTATGCCGAAAAAAATGTCACAGTATAGAATGTTGAAAAAAAGAGATAAAGTCACAGTACCGTATGTCGAGAAAAAAAAGTCATAGTATACTATGTTGGGGAAAAAAAGTCATAGTATAGTATGTTGGAAACATTTAAATAAAGCTCATCATATAGTATGAATTGAAAAAAAAAACAGTCAAAGTCATAAAAAAGTCATATTATAGTATGTCATAAAAAGGACAAACATGTCAGAGTATACTACGTTACAAAGCTGTCATAAATGTCATAGTATAGTATGCCATACAAATGTATTAAAAAAAATTTAATTTTATAGTATTCCATAAAATGTAAAAAAATAAAATAAAAAACATAGTATAGCATGATAGAAAAATGTCAATATTTTCCCCCTTGATACCAGGCCACATAAACAGCATTACAACAATTAAAAAAAAAAAATGGCATACATACAACAATGAATGAGCAGAGGCAGAACTAAACTCACATTAAGGACAGTGCAAAGTCAAATTCACACTCATAAGATCACTAGCTGTTTAGCAAAACCCCAGGTCAAACCTATTAACCTAAAAAATATGAGAAACTCACCTTTCCTGTAGTCAAAACTGAAGTCAACTCCATAGTACACAACCACCAGGGGTCTTTTGGTGTAGCGCTTGGCATCATTGCTTGGTTTTCTGTGGCCCACCAGAGGAGTCACATGCTTTTTGAAGAACTCCTGCACTTCTGACACCAATGTAGAGTCCTATGTGATAAATAAATGAATGTGCCTTGAGTTCAAAAGTGATTATCGAAATAAATCAGAAAATAGGGACTCTTTTTAGAGAGCCTTAACTTCAAGCACTTCTCATGTGAAACCCCTTACTGCTATTCTATTTTACACTGATACTAGAACTGAAAGAAAGCACAGTCAAATATGATTCTGAGTTTCATACCACATGAAGCTAATTCAAATCACAACTAGTGAAAAAACACTGAAAATGATCAAACAGACCGTACCGTTACTGCAAGTGTGTTTGACGCTGACTCGTACTTTGAGCGGAACTTTTCAGGCTGAACGATGACAATCTGACCGGGCGAAGCTTTGAGCAGTTTGGTCACTTCAGAGCTGAAGGAGTGACGGAAGGTGAAGTCTTCCCTCAGTGCATAACCTGCCAGACAGACAGACAGCAATGAGAATACCAGCCACATGTCCATTTGACTGGCATTTGAAGTTTTCAAGACAGCCACGCAGAGATATTAGAACTTTGACACTACCATAGATGTATCCATCTCAAGCAAAGTTTCCTAGAACACACAGGCATGAAGAGAAAAATAACTTGGCCACATGCTTTGATTATAGCACTAAGCTCATGGTACTTACAGGCCTCAATGTAGATCTCATAGGCTGAATCCTGTTCACTGGAGAACACGCCAACTATGACCGCATCGTCACCATCCTTGATGAGCTCCTGCACCTGTTTAACTGCCTGGACCTGCTTGGAGGGAGGCCCTGCCTGCTCACCCATGTAGTCAACGATGCCTAGAGTGAAAACGAAAGAGGTGGATCAACTGTGATTGGATGAACAGATATTAAATGTGCACACTGGCCTGCATGCACATTAGCATACATGGTTAACAGCGACTCGTATTAGTGTCAACCTACCACGCTGCTCTCTGGGTCCGTTGTAGTCAAACATCTTGCCTCTCCTGAAGATTTTGATGGTGGGATAGCCTGTAACTTCAAAACGTGTGGCTATGTCATTCTCAACAGTGGCGTCCACCTTGGCCAGAGGAATGGGAGGAGAGCGCTGGCTCAACTCCTTGGCGGCCTTCTCGTACTCTGGAGCCAAACTCTTACAGTGTCCGCACCTGAAGAGGAGTAATAACAGGCAAATAATAAGGAACGTTTTTGTCACTTTTAAGTCAACACTGACATAGAGTGCTACAGGAATGAGTCCTAAAACACGGAAAATAGTTAGTATTTTAGCACTTCTGGTTCCAATGTCTGGAGGAGATTGTCGTGCGTTGTTATTGGCTCAATTTCAGCGAGTGCAGATCAGAATTTTCTGCGCATGTGTTGTACCCCAAAGATAGGACGCGTTGACGCGCAACATTTCCTCTTTACACCCTCCTTTGTTGGCCTACAAAAATACATCATCCCTGGAGCACTCTATTTACAGGTACAATTAAACCAACTGTATTATCTATCTGTTCTATGGATCTATTAATCTGTATAATTGACAGTCTGCTGACTGACCATGGAGCGTAGAACTCCACCAGGATGATGTCTGCGTTGTTAACGATCTCATCAAAGTTGTCCTTGGTCAGCACCAGCGTCGCCTCAGGAGGGGGCTTCCAATCTGGTTGAGCCACCTCTTTCACCCGGGCCACAATAGCTGCAACAAACAGGGATTCAACATATAAACGCCAATTCTTTTAAAAAAAAAGAGGTCAGGTTTGGTTTGAAATGCTGTGATGATGCTTAAATGACTCCTACCCTTCTCAGTTCTTTCTCCGTCATAGTCCAAAGCTTCCCCATTTTTCATGATCTTGATGGTGGGATAGCCTGATACTTCGAACCTGCTCGCTAAATCACCGGCTACCGTTGCATCCACTTTGGCCACAGGTATAGGAGGGTCGTTCTCCTTAAGAGCCTGAGCGATTTTTTCATACTCTGGGGCAAACTGTTTGCAGTGCCCACACCTAAAAAGGATAAACAAAGAGCACAGGAAAAAAATTTAAATTTGCATGGATATGGAAAGTAAGAGGGATTGCTGTAAAAGAATAACAAGACGCACCATGGGGCATAAAACTCAACCAGAACTGTGTCTTTGCCTGCCATGAAAGGGTCATAGTTGTTGTTGGTGAAAACCAGCACTCCGTTCTCTTCTTTCACCTCTGTGCCATCATCTTCATCTTCCTCCTCCTCCTCTTCACTGTCCTCTTCATCAGCATCCTCCTTCTCTGCAACATCTTACAACAAATAAGGAAAGGACACAAACTGATTTCAGGAGTATAAGCTTGGACAGTGTCTTTAAAATGCTGCTCGTTTTTACTCCTTTTGGTTAAAGAAATAAGGCAGGTACGGACATAACTTACTTTTAAACCACATGTGCTGTACCTTGTAAAAAAAAAAAAACTGAGGCTAAAACTGGGTTTTTATTTTCAAAACAAGTTGTGTCTATGGCATGCGAATGTTTTTAGCCCCCTTGTTGTACAGCTGACTCCCAGAAAAGTTCCTTTTTGTCCCCCCATTTGTCTTTAGGTAGTTCTCTTTTAATGCAAATTTTAGTGCTTTTGTGAATTGTATTTTATCTCTATTTGTGTCTGCAACTTTGTGTTCTTGCTGCTGACCGTCTTGGCCAGGTCTCCCTTGGAAAAGAGGTTCTTAATCTCAATGGGACTAACCTGGTTAAATAAAAAAAAATTAAAAAGAACATATATTCTGTTTGCAAAATGAGGGATACACCTGTACTGTCACAATGCTGTACACTAACACTAACATGTGACGTTACAACAGTCAAATTGAGCTGCTGTGTGTTGCTGAGTGTTGTTGGAATTATTGTGAGGTTTTTTTTTCTTTGAGTTATTTATTTATTTTGTCTTATCTTTTATTTTATTTATTTATTTATTTTTGTTAGATAAATGAAATACATGAAATGCCATGTCTCTCTTTCTTTGAAATTCTGACTAAGCATTTCATTGTATAATTTAATTATTAATATTGTTAGTCTGTCTGTATGTGTATATATGTCTATATGTAAAATTCAATAAAATTATTGTTTTAAAAGAAAAAAAAGAAGAAAAAAAAAACATGTGATGTTACAACAAGGAAAATTAAGATTTTGGACGTTGTTAAAACTCACAAGTCAAGTAACACCATATTTGTGTGTTGCAGTCCAGGTGACATCAGCTTACCTGTCCTGTTAGCTGTGGTGCTAACAGATCTAGCAGAGGTTTGCATACCAACAACAAGCAGGAAACACACACACACAGCAGCTGCGACATTGCTTTACTTAAACAACTCATTCAGGTTGTTAAAAATGGGCTATGACTTACCATCTTCACATGTGCAGAGAGTTGCAAAATGTGCAACGCCGAGCAGCACAATCAGCAGCAGAGCAAGCTTCTTCATTGTCCACAGAGAGATGATGACGACGTGGTTTTATCACAAGTAGCTGGCTAATTAACTTAGCTAATGATGCAGATGAATGTCATCGAAGATACTGTCTGCTAAACAGACCCGGGTCAATACTGATATGTGGCTGTAAACGCCTTTGGGCTCGTGGTTTCATACAAACTAATCACTTCCTTAAAGCACACACTCACACACACACCGCCTCCTCCGTCTGTAAGTTGTCTGACTTGCCACGCTCTGATTGGTCCTCATCATCTGCTGTCATCCAATCACAATCCGCCACTCAATTATACGTTGTATGATGCTATTGGATACTTTTATTATTTCCTTATTACTTTTATGGGCCAGTGGTTGACAGACTAAAACTTTTATTTAGTGGTAGATTGCATGATAATTTTTTTTTTCTTAACCTCATATGATGCACAACAAGCAATGGATATTCATCACAATCTAGTTTCTGAAACCTAAGGGTCACAGTGTTCAATATTTATATAGCAAAATATATATAATATATATATATATATATATATATATATATATATAATAAAATATATAATATATAATATATATAATCTAATATAATATATATATTATATTAGATTATATATATAATCTAATATATTATATATATATAATATAATTTAATATATTATATATATAACATAATGTATTATATATATAATATAATGTATTATATATAATATATTATATATATAATATATTATATATTATACATTATATATAATATATATATATATATTCATATATAATAGAATGAAGATATACCCTCAAGATATTTGAGGATACTGATTTGCTATAATTTATATATATATATATATATATATATATATATATATATATATATATATATATATATATATATATATCTTGAGGGTATATCTTATATATAGGGTATATCTTATAAGGGCATATCTTATATATATATAAATTATAGCAAATCAGTATCCTCAAATATCTTGAGGGTATATCTTCAGGACTATTCAGAAGGTATTCTTATAAAAAAATATATATATATAAATTGACACCAATGACTTTCATTTTTTTGCAAAGAAATAGTGCTTTACAAAACATGTTCAACTTTGATGCATCAATATAAATACATTAAAAATACTTTTTGGATTGCCAGCGCATTAAGGTCCCTTTATTTGGTGTACATCGCCACGATAACATAGCAGTCAGCTCTTATGGAATCAGGTTGGGTGATTGATAAATAATATGCCTAATTGCAGATTTGATTTCTTATTGGAAAAGTGGAAAACAAATCACTTTATTAACAAGTTTTGCAACAATGCAAGTACTAAGTATCAAAAAATCTTATTTCAAATGGTTATGTAATCCAAGTTGGGAGACTAGGGACATTTAAACATTGGACATGAGGTAACCAGAATTAGGGAAAGAGAGCCCGTAAATTCCACCAAAAAAAGACTTTATTTCAGATGAGTTTCCCCTTTGACATCACCAAGTGGTGTATCTGCATTAATACACAAACAAATGGAGATGCATGACATAAAACATTGCACATGCATCTACTCAATCGTCTTAATTGTCAAAGCAAAGTCAGATAATATTTGAATAAAAACAATATTCCATTACATGGGAATTGAGTCATAAAGTGAACACAGAGGCATGACATTATCTAAGTGATAAACCTGAGGAATAACTCACTTTAGTCGCACTGGATAAAACAGGGTAACATGTCTGGCTGGTAGCAGGGCAAACAGAGAAATGTTCTTCCTCCTACCCTCCTAGTGATAGGAGCCCTGATTTAGCCTGTGGCTCCTCTCAGGGCACATCAGGATATGGCAGACATTCATTATTTTCTAATTAAGCAGATGAAATAAGATGCTGGGCACATACATCTTAATAGAATAGAAAATACAGACCTTGCAGATCTTGTCTTTTGAAAAATGCTTGTAGTGTCCCAGCCACAAATGTCATCTCCATAAGGACGCTACTGTTTATCTGGCTCTACACTCGCAGGCTCCTCATGGACCAGAACTTCCACCACCACCTCTGTATGTGTGGCCTGAGTCTTACTTAAGCAGCAGTTGTCATTTGTTTTAGTCCATTGGTCAGCCTGCTTCTCCAGAACATCTTCTGTCCAAACCCTGATTAGTGATGCTGACTCTGGTAGGGACGGACAGTTTTGTGCCTTTAAATAAGTCTGGAGCTCTCTGTCTTTTGGGTTTTCTTCGGCTTTTGTTCCAGGTTGATGTGAAGTATCCGATGCTAAAACATTGTCTGAGGTGGAATGGTCTCTCCTTTGGCCTCTCTGCTGCAGGAACTGCAGTGTTTCCAATTCAAGCTTAGACCTGGTAATGCAGTGTCATGCAGAAAAACATGAGAATTTGTCTTTTGCTTGATACTTTATGTATAGATTTTCAGTTTACGGAACAAAAACAAACATTTTGCAATTTATGATATTTGAATTTTGCTTAAGAATGGTCTATAGCCTAAGTAGATGCTAGAAAAATGCTATTACCTGAGCAGGTGAGATACAGGAAGGGGTCCTCCATGGCCACTGACATCTGTGTGATCATTAATCATCATCTCTTCTGTCTTTTGTGTTCTTACAAGGTCCTGTAACAGAAACACACGGTGTGCAAACAGCATCGGCTTTCCAAAATGCACCTTTTTAAAATAGTGTGTTTGAGAGCAAGTGTGCATGCACTGTATGCATATGTCTGTGTCTTTTTTTTCTAGATTTTTGAGTCTGGCTCACCTGTGCGTCCATGTTGGAGGGCTCCCGTGTGGGTGAGATGACAGGACTGTCCTCCTCCTTGTAGCGATGGGCTTTGGGGGGCAGAGTGTGGTGCGGACTGTTTGAGAGGGCGTTGAGTCTGAACAACAGTTCATCTACTAAGCTTTCAAACTCCTCAAAGTAATACGTCTGGAAAAACCAGAAGACAATGTTATTGTAAACTCTACAAATATAATGTGTTACATTTGAGGATGATATAATGCAACAGGATTTATGGGAAATGTGGTCTTAATTTTAAGAAACGCACACAGTAGCATGAAATATAATCCTGACTATAGTCTCAGATGTTCACACCAAGGTAATCTGACATATATTATGTATTTAAAATGATACAGAGCAACATCAATAGTCTGTAAAATGGATTTTTTTTATAAAGAATCTCAGTTTTATCGTTGACTTGACACTTTTTATGGACTGAGCAGCGTTTTCCTCACCCTCCGTTCCACATGATTTTCAATCCATGCTTGTCTATGCTGCCCAGTGAACTCAGAGACCCTCCGTCTGATGTAGTCGGCTAATTCTGCTACGGTGAAGACATTTCCTCTGCTGTGAGATCTTTTGGCACTTCTGACCAATGAGGACACCACACCTATCACCTACAAGAAAGAAAGACGGCTGTTCAGACTCTGACTGATAGTTTCTTCCACTGAGAATAAGTAGTGCAAAGACGTATTTGTATGCATAAATCAGCTAATCACACCCATTCAGTCACATTTTTTACAAATAAAAACAGCTTTATATCATATAGTATACTGTATATGTACCACTGCTGTCCACACCACAGAGGACAGATGGAGAGCTCCACGGTAAAGGAAATCACGCCAAGAGAAGAGGAGTCCCTTAACGGCCCTCTGACCCCAGCAGTGACAGAGGAGGGTCTGAAGGGAGCGGGAAAGTGAGCTGAAGGCCCAGGAGCTTTGTACAAACAGGAGATTGCCCACGCAGGCCAGCGCCACCATCAGGATAAGACCTGAAATCTGGGACAGAAGATTGAGACCGTTTTTATCTTTCCTGTCTGTCTAGTGAGCTTGCTCTTTGCCTACTTTAGAATAATAACATCCAGACATTTTAGAGACAAATACCCATATGAACAGGTCTTAGACAGCTGCTTTAAGAGGGTGAAAATCTAGAAAAAATATCAGCATTTCATATGTGGGTAGGACACAGTATCTCCAGAAATAAATTGCCTTTATAATTCCCAGTCATTTTCCAACTGGACAGGAGTGCAGGTGTTATTATATTTCCCTACAAACAACACAATTTCGGATGAAATAATCATATATAATTTGAAAACTGTGACCTATACCTGTGAGTTACGTGTTAAATAATATTTCAAGGTAGCAATTGGAATGAAGACCTTTCCTAACTGGTGGTAATGCTGCACAATGTGTTTACCGTTGGCCAGAAAAGGCTGGAGAGTGAGCGGGTGAGGAGTGTAGCAGAGGCGGCCAAAGTCCTGTTCACCCTCAACACAATCACACACTTCATGGTGAGAAGGAAGAGCGTAGCGCCACGCAGAGTACGAATATACTGCAGACACAAAAGACATCTTAATCCCTGTCAATCATTAAAACCCACACCATGATCTCTAAAGGCTTTCCTTGTGTATTTAATAGGAGTGTGTCTAACAAAAACAACAACCCTTGTACACAGTGTGTCTTCTTAAAAAGTATTATAACTAAATGTAATTTTTTAATAATGCTCTGCCAATAAACATATTTATCTCTTTAAAGACAGATCTCTTTCATTTTTCCAAAGGATGGCACTGAAATAAATTAAAGCAGGACAGGCAGTGAACTGTTTTCTCAACAGTAAATATTTGTTTTTGTCTCTTTCTTTCTCTCACTTGTTCCCAGGTAGCCAGGAGGCTGACATCAACATGTCCCGTGTAGTTGTGTCTCTGGAGCAGCTCCACAACCTCCAAGATAATAATGGAGTGATAGATGTAATAAACAAAGTACACTAAAGATACTGTCAGCACACTGACCTGCAAAACAGAGAAAAAAAGAGAAAGTAAGGTATATTATTACAGCGGTAAAAGCATAATCAGGTACATATCATTCTTCTGCAGTGTGCTTTGACCTTCAAGCTTCACAGGTATGTTAGTTTAAGAGCAACAGGTTACTGTACCCTCTCAGTTAGGTCATTATGATCTTGTTTGTACTGGTGTGTGGCCGAGTGTGTGTGCCGTGCCTGTGCATGTGTCTACTGTATCTTCAAACTGTGTGCATGCAGGTCTTTTAATCTTTTTTTGAGTTTATTATGTTGGTATTAATCATTTTTGCCTGTGTATGTTTATGCATATGTGGCGGACTCACTTCCAACCAGTTGCAGGGTTTCCTCAAGTATCCCATCAGCCCTTGCTGCCCTACAGTGTGCA
Organism: Sebastes umbrosus; assembly: GCF_015220745.1. NCBI lineage: Eukaryota > Metazoa > Chordata > Actinopteri > Perciformes > Sebastidae > Sebastes > Sebastes umbrosus. The sequence continues at coordinate 14,191,018 of NC_051289.1, forward strand.
CTTGATTACAGAGTTGCAGCAGAGACAAGAGAAGGAAGAGGAGCTGGAGGGGAGGAAGAAAACACACAGGGAACTTTAAAGGGATTGTTCTGTTTTTTTTAAAATTGGGGTTGTATGAGGTACTTATCCATAGTCCATCTATTACCTACAGTAGATGGCGAACAAAACAACATCAGTTTAAGTGTACGCTATATTTAGAATATTTTCACCGCTTTACCTTGCCGTCGGACAGCCCTTTCTGAAGAGGAACTGAAGCCGTTTTCTATGTTCTCTTCAAAAGCCACCAGACTCCTTTGACAAAAACAGTAATTTTACTTCGCAGAACACAGGAATTGCTGGTCTACCGCTGCCTCGATCTGTTAGTTTGTTTGTGTTATTGTGTGACTTTGGTGAATCCGAACTAACCTTTAAAACACTAAAGTCACACAATAACACAAACAAACTAACAGATCAAGGCAGTGGTAACTCCTGTGTTCTTCAATGTAAAATAACTGTTTTTGTCAAAGGAGTCTGGTAGCTTTGAAGAGAACATAGATAATGGCTTCAGTTCCCCGTCGGAAAGGGCTGTCTGATGGCAAGATAAATCGATGCAAATATTCTTAATATAGCGTACACTTAAACTGATATAGATTTTTTTTAGGTGAGACTTTCTTTTAGGTGGTTAAAATATGTTTTGCTGCCGGCCCCGTCCACAGCAATACATCGCTTAGCTTCCGTGCGGTAACACCTGTCTGCTTCTCTAAGCTGGGAGCGTGCCGACCGTCATCCACTGTAGGTAATACACTGACTTATATGACATACAACCCCACTTCAAAACATCTAAACTATCCCTTTAAGGATTTTGACAAAAACTGACCTAAAATCTCATGAGATGGAATCAAAATGTGCAGTGTTTTGTTTGTTTTTCTCTTTTTACCTGGCACACCATAACAACATAGTCCCACACAGCAGAAGTGTGATACACCCTGACTGACTGGACTTTGACAGAGGGCAGCAGAACGCCGGTGGGGCTCTGCTCAGCGAGCATGGTCACACTGGTGAACAAGTTGGGGGCAGGGCTGAACAAGGTGAAGTGGACGGACATTGTTTGTCTGGCCAGCCAGCCACCTGAATGCAGGAGCTTTAGTTTGGACGCAGCATCAGTCCTGCAGAAGAGCAGAGGACAACTGAATGATGGCAGTGACAATATAACAGACATTAGAGTCATTTGGAAAAACTCAAATAACAATCCTTTCTACTGTATGTGTGTGTGTGTCTGTTCCTCACTTTGTGTGGCCTAAGCCAACTGTAGCACTTGGTCCCAAGTAGCAGCCCAGGTGACCACATGTCCTTGGAGGCGTTGCCATAGGAACTAAGACCTGAATAGTCATACACAGTACATAGACAATTTTGAAATTTTGGGATATTTTGCTTCCACAACATGTCGTTTTTCAGACTAGTGGAAAGAAAACACCCAAATTACACATTTTGGTGTTTATTTTACTACACTTTGTCTATTTGTGTCTGTAGATTTCATCTAAATTCACCAAAAGATGGCATTAGATAATGCCTCATTTGCATATTTAAACATAACATTTCAGAAAACTTGAAATACAAAAAAATAAGTAATCAACTGGGGAAGTTTCATCGAGATATCTACTAGTTAAACATGTTTACCCTATTCACTTGTAGTGTCTTGCAAAAGGTATGGAACAAAATATTTTTATTTCTCAGAGTCTGAGCCAGAAATCTCCACTTCAGTAGCACTTACATACACCAAACTTTCCAGTTTCATTCCTATCTATATTCTGATGTATTTTACAAGGGAGATGGTTCATATATCATTCATAGCTTGATTTATAGAACTTCTTATTCCTAAAAACAGGGGGGAAAAATTTCTGATTTATAGAGCGATATAAAGAGATATCTCAAATTTCCTCTGTAAAAACCTTTGACTCCAACATGTCAACAAAATGAAACGAGAATTTTGAAGCTGGCTTTATCCAATGTTCAGATTTCTGTTCTGTGTGCAAATTAGTATACTTCATAAGATAATGCCTCATTTGCATACACATACAATTTCAGAAAACCTGTGACACAAACAATAATTGCCTTAATGTAAGTAATCAACTTGGGAAGATTCATGGTGGTATCTATTAGTTAAAATACCATACTCAGCTGTGGTGTCTGTCCACATCTGTCCACATTCAGTATCTTGACAGTTACTGAAATGCATCACTGGACTACTACAGTATATATGGCATGGGCCAGTGTTTGTGAAACAGCGCTCTCTACAGGGGGAGTTAGAGCAAAGTGCAATGATGTCTTGAGAAGGTCTTGAATGATGTGTGAGTATACCATGTGACTGATTATTCTCTTTTAAATTAAAGCATTGCACTGGATCATTCAAGAAATATTTGGTTATTTTGCTGTTATTTCACAACAAACAGAATATTAAAATATCACATACTTTATTTATTATGAAAAGCTATTACCAATCTTTGTTTTCAATGTGTGAAAATAAGAATTGTTTCCTCCTCAAGCACATTTTTTGTCAACCCAACATTTAAAAAAATTATCAGAGTTATTTTCCCAGTAACTGAAATTATAATGACACATGCTTGTTATAAAAATTGTGAATTTAGTTGAAATAAATAGTGGAATACTACATGTGAAAGCATGTCTCCTTTTGTTACTTACCGGGCCCTGCAACAAGCTGGACACCTCCGTCCTCCACAGGATTGGCTCTCCAATCAAGATGTGTGACTGTTGATGAAAATGTTTGTTTAGTTTCATAATGATGAAATAGAAAACAAGATCTTTCCTCCACAGTAACATTTCTTTCAGTGGGTTGTAGAGATGTGCATACATGGTCAACATACATTTTTTTCATATTTTCATTGAATGCCATTAGATGGATGAATCTTGTCATTGGATTTTAGAAACTTTCATGGAGTGATGAATCACTGCAGAGCTTTTGCAGCTTACCTCAGTTGCTGCTGATGCATTCTTGTACAGTAAATTGGGGAGACTGGTCTGTGCCCACTTCCACCAGTGCTCATGCTTTTGCATTGACATAAATGCATCATCTTGGCCCCTGTTGAAAGATAAAATTATGATTTTGGAGTTTGTCAGAGAGCAACAGGGACAAAGAGAGAGACAGCATGTGTGTGCATATTACCTTATAAACTGTTTTCTGACAGCTTTATTGAGGTGGTAATGGTCAGTGAATGAGCTGCCATAATTTATACACAGCATCAGGAAAAGCATGGAGCCACAGACGGATAAATCCCTGGATGAAAAGAGAAGGAGATAATTCCTAACATAGCTTTAATCATATATAAACAGGTGCACACATGCACAAAAACACACATACACACCTGAGAGTGTTATGGATGAGTGTCTCTCTTCTTCTCTTCCCACGGGTTTTCCTCAGCTCTGCTGGAGTCGGCGGACGCACAAGACGGAGGTACCGGGCTCGCTGACGAGCTGCAAGCAGCTGTCAATCAGAGATAATTGATTTAAATAATTATTTAATATACATATTTAACGTTTTAATAGAAAACGAGAATAACCGCCTAGCGGTTGTATGCCTCCGTCAACCAGTCAAGTTGCAGTTTACATCCATGTCTGTTCAAAATTTCATCACTTCATCATTTTATCCTATTAGACATTTGTGTGAACTTGTCAGAATTACTAAGAGTTATGGCCAAAAACGGGTTTTGTGAGGTCATAGTGACCTTGACCTTTGAGAACCAAAATTGGTCAGGTCATCCTTGAATCCAAGTGGCCGTTTGTATCAAATTTGAAGAAATTTACTCAAGCCGTTCCTGAGATATAATGAGAATGGGACGGACGTGAGGTCACAGCGACCTTGACCTTTGACCACCAAAACCTAATCAGTTTATCCTTGAGTCCAAGTGGACGTTTATGCCAAATTTGAAGAAATTTGCTCAAGGCGTTTCTACGATTGCATTCACGAGAACCGGACAAAAGTATGTACGGACGTACAGACAACCCAAAAAACATTATGCTTCTGGCCAGGTGTGTTGCCGGTGCAGAGGCATAAAAAATGGATGAGAACAGAATAAAGTAGAGTCTGGCTATCACCTTTTCAAGGTATGAGCATCTTTCCTGGGGAAAGGCAGATGTCCCAAACTGCTCTGCTGGTTGCTTAACACCGTTGCTACTCCACAGTCTTATAGTACCTTTCTCAATCTCTCTTATACTGGAGAAACTATGAAAGTCTGATCTTTTCCTGTACCACAAGGAGACAGCCACGGCCACTGTAATTATCTGGAAAAGGAAAAGAACATGTTTTTATGTACACTGTAAATAGTTAAGAGTAAATTACTTTTTTTTTTTTTTAGTTAATTTTACTTTAGGATTGCAGCTTATATGTATATTCATTTGAAATATAGTTTACAAAAGGCTGGTATTAGTTTACCACGGCTGGCTGGATGATGAAGATGGAAGACATCAGGGAGAAGAAAAGAGAGTGTATCCATAGCAGAACCTTGCTGCTGCTGAACCTGACACATGAAAACACACACATGTACATAGGTTTGACTCAGACATGACATACAATAACACAGGCTTTAAATCATGTTTCAAAAAGTCAGAAATAATAAGAAATCAATTAAGTAACATAATCCACAACACTGGCTTCATACATTGTCACAATCATCTAATTAATGCCATCAAACATCTGCTACCTCATTCCCAGCACTGCAGAAAGCAGCAAGCAGGAGAGGGCCAACAGCAGACACAGAGTCCAGGCCAGATGGTGACACCACTGAGATACTGGTCTGAATTCTCTCCCTCTCAGCCTGTTGATGAGTTGGTGACCAGGACACGCTGCCTGGTGATGGCCGTCTTCCTCAAAGCTGCAGTCAGATGAACACTTTCCTTGAGGATCTTTCTCCTTCTGAATAGCTTTAACTCCATCCCTCTTACCGGACAAAACAGCTCTCTGGGTCCCAGGAAACCTGCTGCTTTCACTCAACAGATCAAACTCTTTTTCCTGAGGTGTTTGATCAACATTGTTCCTCTCAGTAATCAGCAACACATTTTGAAGCGTTGGTCCCATGTTGTTCTCAACTGCTGAAGCGTCCTCCTTTCGTAGGACTTCATCTGTTTGGATTACAGGTTCTTTATCTGTGTTTTTATTTTCCAGAATCGTAGTGGACACTGACAGCAGGTCCGTGCCCTACAAACACAAGAAGAAGGGTCAGATAGGGATGAAAAATATTGTGGGAGCAAAGATATAGAGAAAGGGAAACAGTGAGTTTAACCTGGTATTTCTTCCTCCAGGCTTCCTGCGTCCAATGCTGAAGACTGTTCCATGAGAGATGGGGCTCAAATATACTGTCATTCACTGAAAGAGCATCTGTGAGGAGGAAAAAACAACAATGAAATAATACGAAGGGAGGCAAGTAGACAAGGAAAGAAGAAAATGCAAAAAGGGTAAATAAAAAATTATATATTTGAATGATAGACAAAGCAGATTAATTATGTTCTGATAAAAAAACAAAATCAAACAGCCAAATGGTAATTTATGTTACTGGTTCCCAACCTGAGGGTCCTGACCCCCACTAGGTGTCGCCAAAGCTTCACTGAGGTTTCGAGGCCTAGTTGATTTTAAGGGGTGTAAGACAACTTTTAAAAAAAATATACAGTTGGCCTATATCTCAGCATTTCATTCATTTCTGTGAAGAAAACTAGATGAAATTATTATTTTTAAAGTTTAGATTATTATTTAAGTATGAATGATTGTTAAAAATTTAAAATAATAATAATACAGACAGAGAATAAGAGAAAAGTTCCTAAAAATAACAGGAAAACTCATCTCTGATGCAATATTCATAGGAAATAATCTGCTCAAAATTCATCCAAATCGCCTGTTTTACACACAATTCCTGCAGTTATTGAGTTTGCTATTTGGATTAATTGTACAGTTCATCAGTTGTTCTGTGCTGTTATTGTTATGCACTGAATATAATATGAAATTTTGATCAAATATGTCACTTAGTCAGGAGTCGTCACTTTACTCAAAGATAGAAAAGGGGTCCCATTAAGGAAAAAGATTGGGAACCAATGATCTATGTCATACTGTAGGAAAAAAAACTTTCAATTTCATTGTCCATTCTTAAGAAAGAGAAGAAATTCAGTGTTGAACCAAATCTCACTCTTTTTAAGTACAAACCTTCAAAAAGGTCCTTTTCAGTCTTTCTGCCCTTCGTGAGTTGGCCTCCTGACCCTGTCAGCTTGACCTCACGCAGTCGGAACAGGAATGATATAATTGCTGCTACGGGCAACGCTGCCACCACACCTAATACTCCAGTTGTCACAGAAACAGCCGATACATCTATGATTCCCAACTCGAAAGGCAACTGCAAACAAGTGATCAGGAAAAACAGTGTTATTACAGCATGTTCTCATTCCCAGGGCGTCAAATACCAACACTTTGTCACAGCCGTCGGCGTTTGATACCGCCAATAAAGGCACCCTTTTGCGGCGGTAGGAAACGCGACGGGCTTTCCATCACCTACAATATGAACCCATCTGTGGCAACAGTAAACGCACAGGGAAAGTACTGTGGTGACGTATTGGAGACCGCTGTCCCCTGTGTTACGTTTCCCTTTCACTTTACAATCAGCTGATCGTTCGTGTCCCGAGTTCAAAACGTCGAGTCACATTTGCACTGTAAAAACGTAACAATTTTAAGCCCAACCATGTTGTATTTTCCTAAACCTAACTCAGGGTTTTTGTTGCCTGAACCTAAGCAGGTGTTTTTGTTGAATTCACAACATTAAGCCTGTGTTTAACTGCAACAAAAAAGTGACGCCGAGGGGTCTGACAAAGTGTCAGTATGTGACGAGCTGACAGAACGTGTTGGTTATTACGGGTAACATGTTTTGAAACTCTCATGTACCAAATGTCAAACTCTGAAGGTTTTTTTTTTTTGTACCTACCCGATTATCCATTTGTGATATGATCACTGTGTTGACACAAGCGTTTCCCAACAGTAGCAGCAGGCTCACGCCAAGTCTTTGAGTGTGTGTGAACGAGTTAGGGCAGGGGCAGCTGTATACAGATATCCAGATGTGATAGTCGGCCAAGTAGTCAGATAGCTTGAGACACAACATCTGAAAGCATACAGGTGGAGACCCAGGATCACATGGGAGAAGAGATTAAAACATGTTTTTTTTGTATCTGTGTGTTCATGTGTGTGTGTGTGAGCACTATACCTTAAAAAAGCCTATTCCCTGAGTGCAAACTCGCAGCATTCTCTCCACCCGGCCATCAGCTTTGTTCACAGCCAACCAGCACTGACCGACAAAGAGCCAAGCACGTTGTTTCACATGACACCTGCTCACCTGTATTAAAAGTAGACAACCAAACCATCTTGATGGTGGAATTGAAAGTCCACGCACCGAAGAAACAAAACATTCACAAACACTTAACAGGTGGATCTTACCTCGGATACCTCAACTTGTTTGAGGTACCAGTTCGGGGAGGGTCCAGAGTTGTCATGCCAGATGTGAACCCCCCTCACTGGGCCCAGGCTGTCTGCTGCACTGTGGCGACAGAGACAGAGAATACATTGAAGAGTTTATGAATGAGCAAACCAAACTTAAAGCTACTCTTAAGTATTATCGTAGTAAAAATGTATAGCATACTGTGTATTGATTTTATGTGGAAAACTAGTGTACTGCCTTGGTACATAGGACTTCGGCTCTACCAGGTGAGCTACCTGGGTGCCCCAACACTTTATTTTTTGTCTTGTTGAAAGTAATATTTGGAAATATTTGGATTTTACCTGACTATAAAGGTGTCTTGAGAGTTCCTCCTGAACAGAGTGCATCCTGGGACTTGTAGTTCTCTTGTCTGCGAGAACCCATCTTCACCATTCAGCACTATGTAAACCTGGTAAACACGGAGAGATGGTTTCCCAGACACATTAATACAAGACTTGACTTTTATAAGAATAGCTTGGATTAATCTTAGTCTGGAAAATCAACCCATACACACTGCAAAAAGATTGAACACTGCCATTTAGAGTTTAACCATTAATGTTATTTTGAAAGCTACAATGGAAAATAAAAACAGCGGAGACTCGCAAACACTGACCAATCAGAGCAGACTGGGCTTTTTCAGGGGGGGGGGGGGGGGCGCTGAACCCAAGCTTTTCAGACAGAGGGTGAATAGAGGCATATTCAAGTAGAGAGTATGAGAACAATAAAGAGGTTTTTGAACATTACAGCATGTAAACATGTTCCAGTGGAAAATTAAAATATGAACCTGAAAATGAACATAATATGTGACCTTTAAGAACAGAACAGACCTACTACAGTCAGTGCTAGTACAATAGATGAATTTGGCGGGCTCAAAAGAAGTTACCGTTGTGCTGCTGAGTTTTGCATCCCTGCTGACTCCTAGTATATTTTGCATGTATCAGCCTATTTGGATTACGCCTAGAACATAACTAGCTTTTCTATGTTCCTGTTATTATATTTCTCAGGAAACGGGAAATGGATATGTAATCCCGAGAATCCAGTTTCCCGGGACAAAACCCTACTACTGTAAACACCTTACTCCAAACAAAGCTATACGGAGAAGAGTATAGAATGCAATGCAGTCTGTATGTATTTGGACAGTGAATATTTTTTGTTGTGGTGGCTTTGTTCTGCAACACATTAGATGTGATATAAAAGAATGACAATGAGGTTACAGTGCTGACTGTCAGCTTTAATTTTAGGATATTTAAATCCACATAAGAAGAACAATCTCCTAATTTAACCCTTTATAATTTAAGTCTGGGAAATCCAACCATACGTACTTAGACTGAAATTTGACCAACGCTCATGATCATTCAACATTAATGTTATTTTAAAAGCATGCATTATGAATTAATTTAACAGAACATCATTCTAACTGTTTGTCGTTTACTTTAAAATCAGCTCAGTGTTCAAGGATCTTTTGAGGTATTTTTAAATTTGCTATCAAAGACACCTGTTTAATTCTCATACGCCTCTTCAGTGACTTTTTTTACGTGTATATAAAGAAGGAAAATGAGCAAGACGTGTCAGACTGCATCTCGCTGTCTAAACAGGTGATATTTCAGAATGAGGAGTGCTGCAGTTTGTCTGGCGTTGCTGTTCTGTCTGCAATGGACTTGGGCTCAGGGTGAGAGAGGAGGGGAGACAGGGAACGATATCATCCAGGCAGATGAAGGGAACAACAATATAGAGGTTCAATTTGAGCTTCAGGGTGATCAGAGCAGCAGCCAGACCAGCATCACCCCTGACATCTGGACTGAGCTGAAGGAGCTGAGAGACATGGCCATCGAACAAAAGGTGGAGCTGAGGTACAGCAAGAGCAAGATCGAGAAGCTGGAGCAAGATAATACAGGTGACACATTTAATAAAACATACTGATTGTCAGTCACATAGTGCTGCACAGATTCATGCAATGTTCATTAATGCCACTGATTACTTTTAGGACTAATTTATTGCTTTAAACCCAGCCACACAGGCCAGACTGACAGCCAGTGAAAGCAAGAATGCAGGTAAACATTTACATCTGTTTACTTTTATAAATATATATAAAATGAATTCATATTTGTGACAGTTTCCTATTTAGTAAACCTCCAGAGTAAAAAGTAATTATGTCTTTAAGGTTTGCAGTGTGTACTGTGTGTATCTAGTGAGATTAAGATATAAGACTCATAATAAACCTTTTGGTGGAAAAGCTACTTCACAATGAAAAACATTAAATGTGTTCACAGTTTTAGAGGCCAGAATGAGCGCCAATGAAAATGTGATCAAGGACCTCCAGAGAGAGAACATAGGTAAGCTACAAAATCTAAATGTATAATTTGGCATAATACTGTATGTTATGCAATGATAATATACTATAAGTGAGATAAAGAAAAGGGTCAGGGCATAATTAACCTTTTGGTGGAAAATGTTTTTGCAGTATTGGGGGCGAGAATAAGTGCCAGTAACAACAAGGTGGAAGAACTCAGGAGAGACAATACAGGTCAGCTATAATAATGGTATATTATGTTAACAATGAAAACATATTTAGTGAGGCAATGATCAAAGTGAAGTTTACAGTTAAACTTTTGTAACTTTTCATAGTTTTGGAGGCCAGAATGAACACCAGTGAAAATGCGGTCGCAGAGCTCAAGAGACAGAACATGGGTAAGTTACAAAAACATAATTAAAGGTGGACGGTTGTGCCAAATTTGAAGAAATTTCCTCCAGACGTTCCTAAGATATCGCGACGGATGGACAATCCGAAAACATAATGCCTCCGCAACAACATTTACTTTTGAGGTTTTACATCCGGTTGTTGAACTAATCTATTTATTAATTGTTTCCCTTTATTGCAGATCTTCTGGCGAGAGTAACAGCAAGCGAAAATAAGAACACAGGTAGGATTACAAAGTGATCAATGAAAAATGTGAAAACTGACAAACATAATTCTATTTTACGATAAAAATGTTAAATGTGTTCAGTGTTGGAAACCAGAATGAGCTCCAGTGAAAACGAGGTGGAAGAGATCAAGAGAGAGAACATGGGTAAGTTACAAAAACATAATTAAAGGTGATAACAAGCTGAATAACATTCAGCCACTATATCTCGCACCCTCCCTCACCCGTTCCATTGCTCATTTATCCGTTTTTTCCACACTAACTGACGACCCAGAGATACCACGTGATACCAACGTCGTTTTACTATTGGCTCACAAGCCTTCTTAGAAATGGGAACCAAACGTCAGATATCTTCCACAGAGATAAACAAAACATTAATTTTGGACCTGCCAACATTTTTAAAATGATCACAATCATAATATATTTTTTTTCAGGAAGAACCATACTTTTATTCGGCACCTTTCTAAAAGCTCTGTGGATGTTGTATTTTTTTTTTTTAAATATTAGTTTACATAAAAATGTTATCAATAAGACCTTTAACTAGAATAATCGCCTCGTGGTTGTATGACTCCACCAACCAGTCAAGTTGACGTTTACATCCAAGTCCATAATGACATCACTTCATCATTTTATCCTGTTAGACATTTCTGTGAAATTGTTATAATTAGTGTATGAATTCTTGAGTTATGGCCAAAAACATGTTTTGTGAGGTCAAAGAGGCTTTGACCTTTGACACCCAAATTCTAATCAGTTAATCATTGAGTCCAACTGGACGGTTGTGTCAAATTTGAAGAAATTTCCTCCAGTCCTAAGATATCGTTTTCACGAGAATAGACGGATAGACAATCCGAAAACATAATGCCTCCGCAATAATATTTACATTTGAGGTTTTACATCCGGTTGTTGAACTAATCTATTTCTTAATTGTTTCCCTTTATTGCAGATCTTCTGGCGAGAGTAACAGCAAGCGAAAATAAGAACACAGGTAGGATTACAAAGTGATCAATGAAAAATGTGAAAACTGACAAACATAATTCTTTTTTACAATAAAAATGTTAAATGTGTTCACAGTGTTGGAAACCAGAATGAGCTCCAGTGAAAACGAGGTGGAAGAGATCAAGAGAGAGAATGCAGGTAAGTTTCCTAAACCATTATTAAAAGTCAAGATGTCACATTATGCTAATAGTGAGGATGGAACTGGTAACTAATTAGCATATTTAGAGCAGCAAAATGCAGAGTGATATCAATATTTATAACTACTGTTAATAAATTAAGCAGAAGTGATGTTATTCAGCTGTTACTGATTCTACTGGAATTCAAAGTCTGCTGGATATCAGCCTCCAAATGACTGCAGTGTCACTAAGCTGTATGGTTGAATATCATTATGTCAATGAGGAAAACATTTTTTCAACACAGCACATGTTCAGGTTCATTTGTTCATAGACTGTAAATCAGTGACGTGTTCTCTATGTGCATCTTCTACATTCCCACAGACCGTCCAAAGGTGGCGTTTTCAGTTGGTCTTTCTGACGCGGGAAATATTGGACCCTTCAATACTGACACCACACTTAAGTTCAGTAAAGTCTTCACCAATATCGGCCAGGCCTACAACCCAACTACAGGTACACAGCTCTTTCACCTACACACATATTATGTATGGCCAGGTTTGTCTGCTTATTGGCGCGTTGCTATTTAAATGGCAAATTCAGCAAATTTGAGAAGCGAGCGGTTTTCTGCTGAGGAAACAGATCTGCTTGTGCATACAAGGCAACAAAAACCAAACCAAGAGCTTTTGGCGAGAAACACACTGATATAGCCGGAACAAAGCAATTAGAAACATGTTCCTATTGAATTAACAGAAGACATAATTTAATAGTGAGAAGGGTGAAAGACAGTTCTGACTCCTCGCTGAATTTCTCCTTTGTTGCAGGTATCTTCACAGCCCCAGCCAGAGGAGCCTACTACTTCAGATTCAATGGGTGGGGTGTATTAACTTCAACTTATATAAGTGTTTATCTGTATCACAATGACAAGATAATAACTAGAGGTTACGATGCAAATGATGCCGGAGGTTATGTCTCTTTGTCTAATGCATTTGTTCTTCAACTGGAAAAGGGAGATGTGGTCTACATGGTTCAGATCTCAGGCTATCATATTTTTGATGATACGTATAATCGTACCACTTTCAGTGGATTTCAGCTTTTTGCTCTGTGAAGTCATCTGTAAAACACCCAGTCCATTTTTATTAAGTTTCAACATCACACTATTAAAAATATGTGTGCTAAATAAATCAAGATAACTGCTTGTATGTGTTCATTTTTGTCTGGTTACATGAAGAAGACAGGTATTACAATAAGAAAGTCATCTGACAAAAACAAACAAAGTCTACACAGTTTGAAAACATGTTAAGTTCTAGTGTTAATAAATATGAATCAGATGTCATATCTCCTAACTTAACTCTTTATAACCTAAGTCTGGGAAATCAAACCATACACACTTAGACTGAAATTACACAAACGGTATTGTGCTCATGATCATTAAACAATAATGTCATTTTAAAAGCATGCATTATGAATTAATTTAATAGAACATCATTCTAACTATTTGTCGTTTACTTTAAAATCAGCTCAGTGTTCAAGGATGTTTTGAGGTATTTTAAATTTGTTATCAAAGACACCTGTTTAATTCTCATACGCCTCTTCAGTGACCTGTTTTACGTGTATATAAAGAAGGAAAATAAGCGAGACGTGTCAGACTGCATCTCGCTGTCTAAACAGGTGATATTTCAGAATGAGGAGTGCTGCAGTTTGTGTGGCGTTGCTGTTCTGTCTGCAATGGACATGGGCTCAGAGTGAGAGAGAAGGGGAGACAGGGAACGATATTATCCAGGCAGATAGAGGGAACAACAATATAGAGGTTCAATTTGAGCTTCAGGGTGATCAGAGCAGCAGCCAGACCAGCATCACCCCTGACATCTGGACTGAGCTGAAGGAGCTGAGAGACATGGCCATCGAACAAAAGGTGGAGCTGAGGAACAGCAAGAGCAAGATCGAGAAGCTGGAGCAAGATAATACAGGTGACACATTTAATAAAACATACTGATTGTCAGTCACATAGTGCTGCACAGATTCATGCAATGTTCATTAATGGCACTGATTACTTTTAGGACTAATTTATTGCTTTAAAACCCAGCCACACAGGCCAGACTGACAGCCAGTGAAAGCAAGAATGCAGGTAAACATTTACATCTGTTTACGTTCATAAATATATATAAAATGAATTCATATTTGTGACAGTTTCCTATTTAGTAAACCTCCAGAGTAAAAAGTAATTATGTCTTTAAGGTTTGCAGTGTGTACTGTATGTATCTAGTGAGATTAAGATATAACACTCATAATAAACCTTTTGGTGGAAAAGCTACTTCACAATGAAAAACATTAAATGTGTTCACAGTTTTAGAGGCCAGAATGAGCGCCAATGAAAATGTGATCAAGGAGCTCCAGAGAGAGAACATAGGTAAGTTACAAAATCTAAATGTATAATTTGGCATAATACTGTATGTTATGCAATGATAATATACTATAAGTGAGACAAAGATAAGGGTCAGGGAATAATTAATCTTTTGGTGGAAAATGTTTTTGCAGTATTGGGGGCGAGAATAAGTGCCAGTAACAAAAAGGTGGAAGAACTCAGGAGAGACAATACAGGTCAGCTATAATAATGGTATATTATGTTAACACTGAAAACTTATTTAGTGAGGCAATGATCGAAGTGAAGTTTACAGTTAAACTTTTGTAACTTTTCACAGTTTTGGAGGCCAGAATGAACACCAGTGAAAATGTGGTCGCAGAGCTCAAGAGAGCGAACATAGGTAAGTTACAAAATCTAAATGTGAAATTTGGCATACTACTGTATGTTATGCAATGATAATATACTATAAGTGAGACAAAGATAAGGGTCAGGGCATAATTAACCTTTTGGTGGAAAATGTTTTTGCAGTATTGGGGGCGAGAATAGGTTCCAGTAACAACAAGGTGGAAGAACTCAGGAGAGACAATACAGGTCAGCTATAATAATGGTATATTATGTTAAAAATGAAAACATATTTAGTGAGGCAATGATCGTAGTGAAGTTTACAGTTAAACTTTTGTAACTTTTCACAGTTTTGGAGGCCAGAATGAACACCAGTGAAAATGCGGTCGCAGAGCTCAAGAGACAGAACATGGGTAAGTTGCAAAAACATAATTAAAGGTGGACGGTTGTGCCAAATTTGAAGAAATTTCCTCCAGACGTTCCTAAGATATCGCGACGGATGGACAATACGAAAACATAATGCCTCCGCAACAACATTTACTTTTGAGGTTTTACATCCGGTTGTTGAACTAATCTATTTATTAATTGTTTCCCTTTATTGCAGATCTTCTGGCTAGAGTAACAGCAAGCGAAAATAAGAACACAGGTAGGATTACAAAGTGATCAATGAAAAATGTGAAAACTGACAAACATAATTCTTTTTTACAATAAAAATGTTAAATGTGTTCAGTATTGGAAACCAGAATGAGCTCCAGTGAAAACGAGGTGGAGGAGCTCAAGAGAGAGAACATGGGTAAGTTACAAAAACATAATTAAAGGTGATAACAAGCTGAATAACATTCAGACACTATATCTCGCACCCTCCCTCACCCGTTCCATTGCTCATTTATCCGTTTTTTCCACACTAACTGACGACCCAGAGATACCACGTGATACCAACGTCGTTTTACTATTGGCTCACAAGCCTTGTTAGAAATGGGAACCAAACGTCAGATATCTTCCACAGAGATAAACAAAACATTAATTTTGGACCTGCCAACATTTTTAAAATGATCACAAGCATAATATTTTTCTTTTCAGGAAGAACCATACTTTTATTCGGCACCTTTCTAAAAGCTCTGTGGATGTTGTATTTTTTTTTTTTAAATATTAGTTTACATAAAAATGTTATCAATAAGACCTTTAACTAGAATAACCGCCTCGTGGTTGTATGACTCCACCAACCAGTCAAGTTGACGTTTACATCCAAGTCCATAATGACATCACTTCATCATTTTATCCTGTTAGACATTTCTGTGAAATTGTTATAATTAGTGTATGAATTCTTGAGTTATGGCCAAAAACATGTTTTGTGAGGTCAAAGAGGCTTTGACCTTTGACACCCAAATTCTAATCAGTTAATCATTGAGTCCAACTAGACGGTTGTGTCAAATTTGAAGAAATTTCCTCCAGTCCTAAGATATCGTTTTCACGAGAATAGACGGATAGACAATCCGAAAACATAATGCCTCCGCAATAATATTTACATTTGAGGTTTTACATCCAGTTGTTGAACTAATCTATTTATTAATTGTTTCCCTTTATTGCAGATCTTCTGGCGAGAGTAACAGCAAGCGAAAATAAGAACACAGGTAGGATTACAAAGTGATCAATGAAAAATGTGAAAACTGACAAACATAATTCTTTTTTACAATAAAAATGTTAAATGTGTTCAGTGTTGGAAACCAGAATGAGCTCCAGTGAAAACGAGGTGGAAGAGATCAAGAGAGAGAATGCAGGTAAGTTTCCTAAACCATTATTAAAAGTCAAGATGTCACATTATGCTAATAGTGAGGATGGAACTGGTAACTAATTAGCATATTCAGAGCAGCAAAATGCAGAGTGATATCAATATTTATAACTACTGTTAATAAATTAAGCAGAAGTGATGTTATTCAGCTGTTACTGATTCTACTGGAATTCAAAGTCTGCTGGATATCAGCCTCCAAATGACTGCAGTGTCACTAAGCTGTATGGTTGAATATCATTATGTCAATGAGGAAAACATTTTTTCAACACAGCACATGTTCAGGTTCATTTGTTCATAGACTGTAAATCAGTGACGTGTTCTCTATGTGCATCTTCTACATTCCCACAGACCGTCCAAAGGTGGCGTTTTCAGTTGGTCTTACTGACGCGGGAGTCATTGGACCCTTCAATACTCACACCACACTTAAGTTCAGTAAAGTCTTCACCAATATCGGCCAGGCCTACAACCCAACTACAGGTACACAGCTCTTTCACCTACACACATATTATGTATGGCCAGGTGCATCTGCTTATTGGCGCGTTGCTATTTAAATGGCAAATTCAGCAAATTTGAGAAGCGAGCGGTTTTCTGCTGAGGAAACAGATCTGCTTGTGCATACAAGGCAACAAAAACCAAACCAAGAGCTTTTGGCGAGAAACACACTGATATAGCCGGAACAAAGCAATTAGAAACATGTTCCTATTGAATTAACAGAAGACATAATTTAATAGTGAGAAGGGTGAAAGACAGTTCTGACTCCTCGCTGAATTTCTCCTTTGTTGCAGGTATCTTCACAGCCCCAGCCAGAGGAGCCTACTACTTCAGATTCAATGGGTGGGGTGTATTAACTTCAACTTATATAAGTGTTTATCTGTATCACAATGACAAGATAATAACTAGAGGTTACGATGCAAATGATGCCGGAGGTTATGTCTCTTTGTCTAATGCATTTGTTCTTCAACTGGAAAAGGGAGATGTGGTCTACATGGTTCAGATCTCAGGCTATCATATTTTTGATGATACGTATAATCGTACCACTTTCAGTGGATTTCAGCTTTTTGCTCTGTGAAGTCATCTGTAAAACACCCAGTCCATTTTTATTAAGTTTCAACATCACACTATTAAAAATATGTGTGCTAAATAAATCAAGATAACTGCTTGTATGTGTTCATTTTTGTCTGGTTACATGAAGAAGACAGGTATTACAATAAGAAAGTCATCTGACAAAAACAAACAAAGTCTACACAGTTTGAAAACATGTTAAGTTCTAGTGTTAATAAATATGAATCAGATGTCATATCTCCTAACTTAACTCTTTATAACCTAAGTCTGGGAAATCAAACCATACACACTTAGACTGAAATTACACAAACGGTATTGTGCTCATGATCATTAAACAATAATGTCATTTTAAAAGCATGCATTATGAATTAATTTAATAGAACATCATTCTAACTATTTGTCGTTTACTTTAAAATCAGCTCAGTGTTCAAGGATGTTTTGAGGTATTTTAAATTTGTTATCAAAGACACCTGTTTAATTCTCATACGCCTCTTCAGTGACCTGTTTTACGTGTATATAAAGAAGGAAAATAAGCGAGACGTGTCAGACTGCATCTCGCTGTCTAAACAGGTGATATTTCAGAATGAGGAGTGCTGCAGTTTGTGTGGCGTTGCTGTTCTGTCTGCAATGGACATGGGCTCAGAGTGAGAGAGAAGGGGAGACAGGGAACGATATCATCCAGGCAGATAGAGGGAACAACAATATAGAGGTTCAATTTGAGCTTCAGGGTGATCAGAGCAGCAGCCAGACCAGCATCACCCCTGACATCTGGACTGAGCTGAAGGAGCTGAGAGACATGGCCATCGAACAAAAGGTGGAGCTGAGGAACAGCAAGAGCAAGATCGAGAAGCTGGAGCAAGATAATACAGGTGACACATTTAATAAAACATACTGATTGTCAGTCACATAGTGCTGCACAGATTCATGCAATGTTCATTAATGGCACTGATTACTTTTAGGACTAATTTATTGCTTTAAACCCAGCCACACAGGCCAGACTGACAGCCAGTGAAAGCAAGAATGCAGGTAAACATTTACATCTGTTTACGTTCATAAATATATATAAAATGAATTCATATTTGTGACAGTTTCCTATTTAGTAAACCTCCAGAGTAAAAAGTAATTATGTCTTTAAGGTTTGCAGTGTGTACTGTATGTATCTAGTGAGATTAAGATATAACACTCATAATAAACCTTTTGGTGGAAAAGCTACTTCACAATGAAAAACATTAAATGTGTTCACAGTTTTAGAGGCCAGAATGAGCGCCAATGAAAATGTGATCAAGGACCTCCAGAGAGAGAACATAGGTAAGCTATAAAATCTAAATGTATAATTTGGCATAATACTGTATGTTATGCAATGATAATATACTATAAGTGAGACAAAGATAAGGGTCAGGGCATAATTAACCTTTTGGTGGAAAATGTTTTTGCAGTATTGGGGGCGAGAATAGGTTCCAGTAACAACAAGGTGGAAGAACTCAGGAGAGACAATACAGGTCAGCTATAATAATGGTATATTATGTTAACACTGAAAACATATTTAGTGAGGCAATGATCGTAGTGAAGTTTACAGTTAAACTTTTGTAACTTTTCACAGTTTTGGAGGCCAGAATGAACACCAGTGAAAATGCGGTCGCAGAGCTCAAGAGACAGAACATGGGTAAGTTGCAAAAAACATAATTAAAGGTGGACGGTTGTGCCAAATTTGAAGAAATTTCCTCCAGACGTTCCTAAGATATCGCGACGGATGGACAATCCGAAAACATAATGCCTCCGCAACAACATTTACTTTTGAGGTTTTACATCCGGTTGTTGAACTAATCTATTTATTAATTGTTTCCCTTTATTGCAGATCTTCTGGCTAGAGTAACAGCAAGCGAAAATAAGAACACAGGTAGGATTACAAAGTGATCAATGAAAAATGTGAAAACTGACAAACATAATTCTATTTTACGATAAAAATGTTAAATGTGTTCAGTGTTGGAAACCAGAATGAGCTCCAGTGAAAATGAGGTGGAGGAGCTCAAGAGAGAGAACATGGGTAAGTTACAAAAACATAATTAAAGGTGATAACAAGCTGAATAACATTCAGACACTATATCTCGCACCCTCCCTCACCCGTTCCATTGCTCATTTATCCGTTTTTTCCACACTAACTGACGACCCAGAGATACCACGTGATACCAACGTCGTTTTACTATTGGCTCACAAGCCTTGTTAGAAATGGGAACCAAACGTCAGATATCTTCCACAGAGATAAACAAAACATTAATTTTGGACCTGCCAACATTTTTAAAATGATCACAAGCATAATATTTTTCTTTTCAGGAAGAACCATACTTTTATTCGGTACCTTTCTAAAAGCTCTGTGGATGTTGTATTTTTTTTTTTTAAATATTAGTTTACATAAAAATGTTATCAATAAGACCTTTAACTAGAATAACCGCCTCGTGGTTGTATGACTCCACCAACCAGTCAAGTTGACGTTTACATCCAAGTCCATAATGACATCACTTCATCATTTTATCCTGTTAGACATTTCTGTGAAATTGTTATAATTAGTGTATGAATTCTTGAGTTATGGCCAAAAACATGTTTTGTGAGGTCAAAGAGGCTTTGACCTTTGACACCCAAATTCTAATCAGTTAATCATTGAGTCCAACTGGACGGTTGTGTCAAATTTGAAGAAATTTCCTCCAGTCCTAAGATATCGTTTTCACGAGAATAGACGGATAGACAATCCGAAAACATAATGCCTCCGCAATAATATTTACATTTGAGGTTTTACATCCAGTTGTTGAACTAATCTATTTCTTAATTGTTTCCCTTTATTGCAGATCTTCTGGCTAGAGTAACAGCAAGCGAAAATAAGAACACAGGTAGGATTACAAAGTGATCAATGAAAAATGTGAAAACTGACAAACATAATTCTTTTTTACAATAAAAATGTTAAATGTGTTCACAGTGTTGGAAACCAGAATGAGCTCCAGTGAAAACGAGGTGGAAGAGATCAAGAGAGAGAATGCAGGTAAGTTTCCTAAACCATTATTAAAAGTCAAGATGTCACATTATGCTAATAGTGAGGATGGAACTGGTAACTAATTAGCATATTCAGAGCAGCAAAATGCAGAGTGATATCAATATTTATAACTACTGTTAATAAATTAAGCAGAAGTGATGTTATTCAGCTGTTACTGATTCTACTGGAATTCAAAGTCTGCTGGATATCAGCCTCCAAATGACTGCAGTGTCACTAAGCTGTATGGTTGAATATCATTATGTCAATGAGGAAAACATTTTTTCAACACAGCACATGTTCAGGTTCATTTGTTCATAGACTGTAAATCAGTGACGTGTTCTCTATGTGCATCTTCTACATTCCCACAGACCGTCCAAAGGTGGCGTTTTCAGTTGGTCTTACTGACGCGGGAGTCATTGGACCCTTCAATACTCACACCACACTTAAGTTCAGTAAAGTCTTCACCAATATCGGCCAGGCCTACAACCCAACTACAGGTACACAGCTCTTTCACCTACACACATATTATGTATGGCCAGGTGCATCTGCTTATTGGCGCGTTGCTATTTAAATGGCAAATTCAGCAAATTTGAGAAGCGAGCGGTTTTCTGCTGAGGAAACAGATCTGCTTGTGCATACAAGGCAACAAAAACCAAACCAAGAGCTTTTGGCGAGAAACACACTGATATAGCCGGAACAAAGCAATTAGAAACATGTTCCTATTGAATTAACAGAAGACATAATTTAATAGTGAGAAGGGTGAAAGACAGTTCTGACTCCTCGCTGAATTTCTCCTTTGTTGCAGGTATCTTCACAGCCCCAGCCAGAGGAGCCTACTACTTCAGATTCAATGGGTGGGGTGTATTAACTTCAACTTATATAAGTGTTTATCTGTATCACAATGACAAGATAATAACTAGAGGTTACGATGCAAATGATGCCGGAGGTTATGTCTCTTTGTCTAATGCATTTGTTCTTCAACTGGAAAAGGGAGATGTGGTCTACATGGTTCAGATCTCAGGCTATCATATTTTTGATGATACGTATAATCGTACCACTTTCAGTGGATTTCAGCTTTTTGCTCTGTGAAGTCATCTGTAAAACACCCAGTCCATTTTTATTAAGTTTCAACATCACACTATTAAAAATATGTGTGCTAAATAAATCAAGATAACTGCTTGTATGTGTTCATTTTTGTCTGGTTACATGAAGAAGACAGGTATTACAATAAGAAAGTCATCTGACAAAAACAAACAAAGTCTACACAGTTTGAAAACATGTTAAGTTCTAGTGTTAATAAATATGAATCAGATGTCATATCTCCTAACTTAACTCTTTATAACCTAAGTCTGGGAAATCAAACCATACACACTTAGACTGAAATTACACAAACGGTATTGTGCTCATGATCATTAAACAATAATGTCATTTTAAAAGCATGCATTATGAATTAATTTAATAGAACATCATTCTAACTATTTGTCGTTTACTTTAAAATCAGCTCAGTGTTCAAGGATGTTTTGAGGTATTTTAAATTTGTTATCAAAGACACCTGTTTAATTCTCATACGCCTCTTCAGTGACCTGTTTTACGTGTATATAAAGAAGGAAAATAAGCGAGACGTGTCAGACTGCATCTCGCTGTCTAAACAGGTGATATTTCAGAATGAGGAGTGCTGCAGTTTGTGTGGCGTTGCTGTTCTGTCTGCAATGGACATGGGCTCAGAGTGAGAGAGAAGGGGAGACAGGGAACGATATTATCCAGGCAGATAGAGGGAACAACAATATAGAGGTTCAATTTGAGCTTCAGGGTGATCAGAGCAGCAGCCAGACCAGCATCACCCCTGACATCTGGACTGAGCTGAAGGAGCTGAGAGACATGGCCATCGAACAAAAGGTGGAGCTGAGGAACAGCAAGAGCAAGATCGAGAAGCTGGAGCAAGATAATACAGGTGACACATTTAATAAAACATACTGATTGTCAGTCACATAGTGCTGCACAGATTCATGCAATGTTCATTAATGGCACTGATTACTTTTAGGACTAATTTATTGCTTTAAACCCAGCCACACAGGCCAGACTGACAGCCAGTGAAAGCAAGAATGCAGGTAAATATTTACATCTGTTTACGTTCATAAATATATATAAAATGAATTCATATTTGTGACAGTTTCCTATTTAGTAAACCTCCAGAGTAAAAAGTAATTATGTCTTTAAGGTTTGCAGTGTGTACTGTGTGTATCTAGTGAGATTAAGATATAACACTCATAATAAACCTTTTGGTGGAAAAGCTACTTCACAATGAAAAACATTAAATGTGTTCACAGTTTTAGAGGCCAGAATGAGCGCCAATGAAAATGTGATCAAGGAGCTCCAGAGAGAGAACATAGGTAAGTTACAAAATCTAAATGTATAATTTGGCATAATACTGTATGTTATGCAATGATAATATACTATAAGTGAGACAAAGATAAGGGTCAGGGCATAATTAATCTTTTGGTGGAAAATGTTTTTGCAGTATTGGGGGCGAGAATAAGTGCCAGTAACAACAAGGTGGAAGAACTCAGGAGAGACAATACAGGTCAGCTATAATAATGGTATATTATGTTAACACTGAAAACATATTTAGTGAGGCAATGATCGAAGTGAAGTTTACAGTTAAACTTTTGTAACTTTTCACAGTTTTGGAGGCCAAAATGAACACCAGTGAAAATGCGGTCGCAGAGCTCAAGAGACAGAACATGGGTAAGTTGCAAAAACATAATTAAAGGTGGACGGTTGTGCCAAATTTGAAGAAATTTCCTCCAGACGTTCCTAAGATATCGCGACGGATGGACAATCCGAAAACATAATGCCTCCGCAACAACATTTACTTTTGAGGTTTTACATCCGGTTGTTGAACTAATCTATTTATTAATTGTTTCCCTTTATTGCAGATCTTCTGGCTAGAGTAACAGCAAGCGAAAATAAGAACACAGGTAGGATTACAAAGTGATCAATGAAAAATGTGAAAACTGACAAACATAATTCTATTTTACGATAAAAATGTTAAATGTGTTCAGTGTTGGAAACCAGAATGAGCTCCAGTGAAAATGAGGTGGAAGAGATCAAGAGAGAGACTGCAGGTAAGCTACATAAACACCATTAAAAAATAAACATTGTCTATTAAGTTAGAAAACGTGTTGTTGTGTAAAACTCTCTCAGATGTTATGTCCAAAAGTGAGAAAATAAAAGTAAAAGATATATTTAGCATCAACAAGTTCAACATATTGATGAGACGTACATCTGGTAGTTGATCAACTTGTCGTAATTATTAGGATTAAAAAGTAATCAACAGAAAACGTGAGAAAACCTACGATCATAATTCTATTTTACGATAAAAAAGTGAAATGTGTTCACAGTATTGGAAACCAGAATGAGCTCCAGTGAAAACGAGGTGGAGGAGCTCAAGAGAGAGAATGCAGGTAAGTTACATGATCCATTATTAAAAGTCAAAATGTCATATTACGTTAGCAGTGAGAATGGAATTAGTAAAGTAATGAACATATTAAGAGCAGCAATATGCAGTGATATCAATATTTATAACTACTGTTAATAAATTAAGCAGAAGTGATGTTATTCAGCTGTTACTGATTCTACTGGAATTCAAAGTCTGCTGGATATCAGCCTCCAAATGACTGCAGTGTCACTAAGCTGTATGGTTGAATATCATTATGTCAATGAGGAAAACATTTTTTCAACACAGCACATGTACAGGTTCATTTGTTCATAGACTGTAAATCAGTGAAGTTTTCTCTATGTGCATCTTCTACATTCCCACAGACCGTCCAAAGGTGGCGTTTTCAGTTGGTCTTTCTGACGCGGGAAATATTGGACCCTTCAATACTGACACCACACTTAAGTTCAGTAAAGTCTTCACCAATATCGGCCAGGCCTACAACCCAACTACAGGTACACAGCTCTTTCACCTACACACATATTATGTATGGCCAGGTGTGTCAGCACATTGGCGCATTGCTATTTAAATGGCGAATTCAACAAATTGGAGAAGCGAGCGGTTTTCTGCTGAGGAAACGGATCTGCTTGTGCATACAAGGCAACAAAACCAAACCTAGAGCTTTTGGAGAGAAACACACTGATATAGCCGGACCAAAGCAATTAGAAAAAATGTTCCTAGTGAATTAACAGAAGACATCATTTAATAGTGAGAAGGGTGAAAGACAGTTCTAACTCCTCGCTGAATTTCTCCTTTGTTGCAGGTATCTTCACAGCCCCAGCCAGAGGAGCCTACTACTTCAGATTCAATGGGTGGGGTACACAACATTCAACTTATATATATTTTTCACTGTATCACAATGACAAGATAATTACTAGAGGTTTGGATGCAAATGATAACTTAGGTTATATCTCTTTGTCTAATGCATTTGTTCTTCAACTGGAAAAGGGAGATGTGGTCTACATGGTTCAGATGTCACACTATCCTATTTTTGATGATACGTATAATCGTACCACTTTCAGTGGATTTCAACTTTTTGCTCTGTGAAGTCAGCTGTAAAACACCCTGTCCATTTTTATTAAGTTTCAACATCACACTATTAAAAATATGTGGGCTAAATAAATCAAGATAACTGCTTGTATGTGTTTATTTTTGTCTGGTTACATGAAGAAGACGGGTATTACAATAAGAAAGTCCTCTGACAATAACAAATGAAGTCTACACAGTTTGAAAACATGTTAAGTTCTAGTGTTAATAAATATGAATCAGATGTCATATTTACTTTTATAGTAGCACAACATTATTCTATGAGTCCATCCATGCACCAAACCTCATCAGAGCCATATAGAAGAAATTAAAACTGTTTCATGAAGGGAGACAAACACTTAACTCTGTGCTGCTTACTGTAAGAATATCCTGGTATCAAAGTACTTGACAACATTTATGTGCAGTAGAAAGCAATGTGACAAATGCTGCAGGTTTAAAAGAACAAAAAGCAGCCTTACCTTTGCACTCATACAGGCTGCAGAGCAGAGACCAGTGTGGATTGTAACAGCATAGAGATATGGATCACATGGGGAGTTGTCAGAGAGGTAGTGGACTCTCCGATTCGCCTCGGAGGCGACATCAGCTCTCTTACACACCACCAACCACGGGATGTACAGGCACACACAGAGCACCAGCACTCCCAGTACTGTCAGATCACCGGACACACTGAGGTGATAGAGAGGGAAAGAGAGCAGAATGACTGAGTGATTAAATGTCTGCTTCTCATTGTATAAATGCCAGATTTTAAAAAAGCGTCTGGCCTGCAGTGGTTTGACTTTTGAAAACTAGAGCCAATGAAAATGTGGGACATTGTCTCAATATGTAGGACGTGGGACAAGGGATAAAGATGCTGTGCAGTCCCTTGTAAAGTGGGACACCTGGTCACCCCTATGTGTGTCATACTGGACCATTATTTCAAAATCCAAGGTCCAAGTTACTACTGCAGTTTAAGTATCCAACATATTTTGTTTTCTCTGGTTAAATACATCATCCAAGTCTAAGGAGAATGGGGTCACCTTAGAAATGGGTCCAGGCCGGTTGTGTCATGGCTGCTCTGGATCTGCTGCTGCACCACAGTCAGCGGCCTCAACTGGTGACAACTGAGACAAACAGCAAACACCAACAAGTAAGAAGTGATTCATTTACGTGAATCCTCCCTATGTACAGTTATTTCTAACATGTGTGTTTCCCTCAGAGAAGGTCTCACGTTCTCATGCCCACATGCTTAATCCATGCCTTACCTGCAGTTGACTGCAGTAGTTGTGTCTGCTTGTTGTGTCTTGCAGCCGTGGTGTGTCCAGGCCCCCTGGTGGCCGTCCCAGGACAAACACAGGCTGGTGTCCACTGTGAGACTGTAGCTGACCTGTTCACTCAGATGCTTGAGTCTGGGTCCTTTCCCAAAATCAGCATTCAAAAGGGCCAGGTGACCAACCCCTGCAGCTAGAAGTTTTAAGAAATTTCAACACAAGTAAATATTAGATGGATAGATAGATGGATAGAGTACTTTATTAATCCCATTGGGAAAGGGTACATTTGTGTTCTTAGACACTTCATTTATTAATCATCTTTGTCTTTTCACTAAAACACAGCAAATAGGCTTTTAACGTTTTGATTATCAACACTGATTCGTCAATGTTAGTCAGTTATTAACTGATGAGTTTTATTGTATCATTGTTTATCTTTTGTGCTGTTTTGTATGCGTTTTCGTGTTGAGTTTTGTGTATTTGTATAAAAACACATCTAGGTACAGCATAGCAAATTAGCTTAGGCTATAATGCTGTGATATGTGGCATTGGTCCACGCTGTATACTTGTCACTATGAAAATATAAATAAATAAATAAATACAAAGTCATGTAATAACAGGTATTACATTACATTAGACATATGGAACCGAGGAATTTCTTACCACTGAGGTAGGATGGGGGCAGAGTGAAACGGGTGGTGTTGCTCTCCCAGTGGTGAATCCTGTGCAGATGGTGCATGCTGGGAGTCGGCCTCTCAAACATCCTGTAACAACAGAGACTCTTGCTTTGACCTTTTACTCAAAAACGAATTCAAATTATTAGATTGTGTTCATAGACTGTATATAAGAAGTGGACGTAGTCACCATGACGTCACCCATTTGTTTGTGGACTGCCGTTTTGAAGCCTTGAGTTCTACATTTTGGCTGTCGGTATCATGTTTTTTTGCAACCAGAAGAGACACGAGAGGGTGGAGCTAAGTAGACATAAGCTAAGTAGTTTTTAAGCAACCAAAATGTTACAATTAACTTTCTTGAACTGATAACACACTGTGAAAGGGTTAAAGTTTTACGACGAAAACATGGACAACTCCCAGAGCGGACAACGCCGTGATAGTGACCTGTCAATCACAAGGTAGCCATGCCCTAAAGCATACCCTGCTTTATGGTCTATTTGACTCTAAATAGGACCACAATTTACTAAGTGAACATCATGCTGTATTGAAGAAGACTTGAAACTAGCGATTGAGACCATAAAATCATGTTTACAATGTTTACTGAGGTAATAAATCAAGTGAGAAGTAGGGTCATTTTCTCATAGACTTCTAAACAATCTGACTTCTTTTTGTAACCAGGGGAGTCGCCTCCTGCTGGCTATTAGAAAGAATGCATGTTTAAGGCATCACTTCTCAGACTCAGAGGTAGCCACCTGATTGTGTTATTATGTTGCTCTAACTATCAGATGATAATGGCTATAAAACAACAACCCAAGTCACTGTGAGTCTACCTGAATAGCAGCATGATGGGAAACGCCTTGTTGAGCGGCGGCGTGAACGCCACACTCAGCTGGATGGCCTGCTGCAAGTGCTCCTGGGTAAAGTTGAAGGTGTGGTAGTTTACCTGGCTGCGTAGGAGGACGTATTCGGGCACAGAGCTCTTCTGCAGAATGGATGTGATCACATGGTCACCCACTTTCATTTAACAACGTGCTCTACTGTTGTAATATGGTGCAAAGGGAGTCAACTTGCAGAAAGAAGAAATACAGTCATACGTTTCTTGGTGGTTGTTGCAGCTCGATGTTTATGGGCTGAATGAGGGAGCGAACAGGGATCTTTCTCCTCGTGCTGCACTTGTACAGACTCAGGTCAACCACTGGTCCACTCAGCTGGAAATCAGCAGAGGAAAATGAGAGCAATGCCTTTGCCGTTTAATCACTCAGAGTCATCATACTGTATGCCAGTCTCACCGTTCCAGGATCGTGGGCCCAGGTGTAAGGGCTGCGGGTGAGCTCAGTCAGCATGCTGAGCACACATGGTTGATGCAGTCTACTCTCAGTCTCTGTACTGCCATGAACAAACAGAAGCTGGATCAGGGAGGCAGGCATGTAGAAGGTGGTTGAGTCACCGCTGATGACTGAGAAGGTTTGGTTTTGGTGTGTGGCATATAAGGCGAGAAGACCAGTGCTGACTCTGTGCTCCTCAACCTTATGGATCAGGATGTACTTCTGAAAAGAAGATAATTGATAGTAGAAAGATAAATTGAAGTACAAATATGAAAATGTGTAAGTTCATGTGTAGATATCATAGACTGTATATAAAAATGGACGACGCATCTCCACTTCCTGCCATCTTGAGATTTTGACATGATTTGCAGCCAGAGTCTGCGCAGTAGTGATCGGGCGGTGGAGCCGTGGTATCAAGGTCACCCGCCCAAACCCATCGTGAGCTGAGCACGGCCGCAGCTTGTCAGCGAGAGAGACAAACAGCTGCCAATCATGACGTCTCGCCCCCTTTTTATAGCATCAAATAACTAATTAAAACCAAACTTATCAGAAAAATGAACACTTGAACAAATATCAGCGTGATAAGAACTACCTAAAATGACAGAAACTATATTTGGGAAAAATATATTTGACGTGTATTTGACTTTTTAGTTTGGCCCATGTCCTATCCGCTAACATTAAGGGGGTGCGATTTCTGACCTATACTGCAGCCAGCCACCAGAGGGCGATCAAGATGTTTCGGCTTCACTTTTGGGGAGCTGTCATTCCGTCCATCTTTATATACAGTCTATGGTAGATATGCACAAGAGCATGTTTGTCTCTTCTCTCACCAGCATCAGGCGTGTAGCAGTCTGCAGAATATCAGCTACAAGCCGCACCGCCTGCTTTGTTGAAATCGATCCTACTCGTCTGATGTAAACACCACTGGATGAGTCCTGTATTCCATCGTGTGGGTCTGATTCTAATGCCTGTGTAATGTCAGCACTGGTGGACGTTTCTGCTGTGAAGTTATTACTAGTGACAGCAGCTTGCAGGCTGTATGAGAGCAGGGCCACCAGGGTGTTGAGTGTCTTCTGCTCCAGAAAGTACCAGACTGGAGCACTGGACTCCAAAAACTGCTCTGAGATGACCTTAACGTGAACTGTCACTCGTCTTGCACTCGCTAATGTCACCTAAACAGGATAAAGTGTTGTATGAGAAACAATTTTTTATCTTTCAACATCTAATAGTGTCTCTTTGTCAATGAAAGGAAACACACTTACCTGACTTGTAACTTCTAAAAGGTTTTTCAGAATGGAGATGTTGTCCACCATCGATGCCTAGGATTAAATGAAATGTTATAAAAGGTGGAAAAGTTTGTTGAAATCTAACTGTGATATATGATGATTTAGATAAATTGTTAAATGTTAAACCAGTTTCTGTGTACTTGAACTTTTGTGTTTTCATTTCTTGATGTACCGGTTAGTTATAAAACGCACTAAATTTGTATTATATATAATAATATAATTGATATTATTTGTTTCCTGTGGCCTTTAATAAACAGCAACTTTACTCGTGATTACACCGGCTTATGTTCTTCTCTTAACCCTATACTACAAAGGGATGTAACATTGAGAAACAGGAATACAGAGTAGATGATAGATTTGTTGCATTCAAAAAATGTGGTGTGTGTGTGTGTGTGTGTGTGTGTGTACCTGTCCACTGCTCTCGAGTTCACACACTGTGCAAATGAGCACATTGCGTGTGCGTCTCTGTGCGTGTGTGTTGGCCTCGGTGTCCAGGCTGAGTCTGTTCAGGATGCTGGAGAGGAGACTGATGTAGTTACGAATCTCCACACTGTTTCCAAGCCGCACCAGAGCTGACAGGTTCCTCAAACCTGACTCTGAGCTGGAGAGAGAGAGATATATTAATAACACAACAATATACTGTATAAATAGTAACTTATTAAAATATACACCAACTCCAGACATGATGGTAACACAAAAGTTGACATAATTAAAGGTATATTAAGTATTGATAAATATCTTGATAGCCATCAAAAAGTTATTAGCTACAACTTATATAGACTTTATAAATAATGTCTTATTAGAAGGTGTTGCTAGGTTATGAAAATACAATAAATTGATTCGATTTTAAATAATTTCAGAGTCAGTCTTCTCAAAATGTAAAGTGTCTGTCCATATGTAAACTCCAGCTTTCTGGCACTCAAAATATGCCTCTGCAATTGTCCACTGTGGTCTGCAAAAACTATCGTTGCCTGAGCTATAGTATAGTACACAGATTAACCCTCCAATATAGACCTAATATGGTGATTCTTACAGCTCCAGATCAGGATCAAGATGAGAAGAAGAAGAAGAAGAGGTGTCTATGAAGAAGCTTGGTTGGACTCGGACGGTGACGGGACAGGGTTTAGTGGCCATCCCATACGTGCTGCTTCTGATCTCTGTGTAAATTGTTACTACAAGCACAAAAAGAATCACTCAATTACTGAAAAGGAAATATCTGCAATAAGTTGTCATGATAATGCATCCTTGTGTGCAATATAAAAGTTATAAATCAGGGTGTCTGTGTGTTTGAGTTTACCTTTATAATCATCACTGGGGTCACCAGAAGGAAGGCTGAAATAGTACTGGAAGTCTCTCCCCTGATACAGCATCCTGGGAGGTCTGTCTCCTACACTGATGCTGTACTTGTACAGTAAGTCCTTAAGCACATACACACATACACATGTGAGGGTTGACATGCTGAGAACAGTGTAAACAAATCAAAGCTGGAGTGAAAAGGTGGATACATTTGTAGTTTGTCAAGGGGGTTCTTCTTTCTGTGCATGTTGTTTAGTAAAATATAAAGATTTGCCATTTATAAAAAATGAAAACTTTCCCAGTGAATTGGATGGGTAATTATTAAGTATGAGGTAGTAAAGAAAAGAGCCCAGATAAGGAGGTATGATTACATTTTTGTCAATCACGACATCTCAGCATGTACTTTAGGTACCTTAAAGGTACAGTGTGTTGGATTTGGAGACATCCAGTGGTGTGGTTGCAGATTACAACCAACTGAATGACCCTCCATTTACTTTTCCCTTTCCAAGGCTGTGGTAACGTGAGCCACTGCAAAACTGTGGTAACACCATTTACCGCCATCCTTACTATAATAACACTACTTTAGGAGCAACGGAAGTCAGACGGCGACTGACGGTACCACAGTTTTGCACTCTGCGGCTCACGTAACCACAGTTTCACAAGCAAGTCGGAGAATACGGTGGCCTTCAGGTAACGTAAAAACATGAAAGGCTCTTTCTAGAGCCAGTGTTTGGTTTGTCTGTTCTGGGCTACCGTAGAAACATGGCGGAGCAACATGGTGCACTCTATATATATATATAATATTATATTCCATTTCTGCTAATAGATCCCCCCAAAAGTTACACACTGTTCCTTTAAATGATCTAGCGATTGAGAGTACTCTTTAAGACTACAAATGAATAAAGTGTACAAAGATAAACACTCTCCCCGTTAAAGCAGTCAAATTTGTCTCTCTATTAAACTTTTTTCCCGCACTAAAGAAATACTTGGAAATGGCTCACATACAAAGGACCTTAAATAACACCCATCTGGTTCAGTATGCACAGGGCCAAAAAAGTAATACGATTATGAGAGTGTGTGTGTGTGTGTGTGTGTTTACTGTAAGAGACAGTGGATACCTCTTTCCCTGAGGTGCAGAAGATGCTGAAGTGTGTATATAACTCCATTCCTTTGACTGGTTGCACTTGGCACATCACGCCTTTTGGAGCAGGGTTAGTTTTTAAGAATAGCTGAGTCCGGCCCAGAAAACTATTATGAGATTCTGAGTACAAAAGGTAACAATTATATTATCATCCAGATCCACCCCTTCAATTTACATTAGAAAATAAAAAGATGGGCTAACATAGGACTGATGTTGTCATTATTATTTTAAGTTTAGACACCAAATGTGGCCCCCAGAAAACCGCATTACAGCTATCCTGCATCACAATTAGAATAGAAATATTAGATTTTAGGGCTGGGCGATATGGCCAAAATCTTCTATCACAATATAGGTAATTTTTCATATTTTTATAACAATATATATCATGATATAGCATGTTTTATGGTAATTCAATAAATAAATATTCTATATGAAATAACCACATAGTAAAGCCTATTTTTGTATACTCCTGTTTGAATTAAATACTTGACAAATAAAAAGTACTGAGTATTTTCTTATTTTAAGAACTTGAGTGCAAAATAAACATAACATTTTTAAGGAATTTATAGAGAAAAAGGAAATAAATATAAATAATAATAATAATATAAATACAAATATAAATGATAGACATTTTTATATAGTTTTGATGATATATATATATATATATATATATATATCCTCATATTGCACAGCCCTATTATATTTTGCCTTAAAGTAGATAAAAATGTAAAAGCACTGTAGCAAATGTGAGGAAAATCAAGAAATCAGGACTTCTGCGACGACTGCATTTTCCCCTTGATGCTGTTATCACATTCAATTAACATTTAGCCTCAACTATGATTTCTTAATTACCAAGTAATCTTAGCTGCTTATGTGCTCAGAAACAGTTCTCTGGCCCATGAATGATGAAAGACAATCAGATCCAACAACAGGAAGGACTTTTTGTTCCTGCTTAAAAACCCCCTCCTCTGTATTTCACGCTCAAGCTTATATGTCATTGCATCTATTCTTTCTACCATGGTTCAGTGCTGATAACACATTACATTTTGGCAAAAATATCAGTTGTTGATGTTAAACTTACTAGCAGTGACCTCCAACATGTATCTGCTCCCAGGCCTCAGACTGAACGGTCTGAAGCTGAGCGAAGGGGAGGAAATGCCTGGAGAGATGGAAAGAGAGAGAAATGTATCTAAAGGCTTAGATCGGTGGAAAAAGAAAGGACACGTGTGTCTGTGAGTTTCTTGAATAATGTACCTGTGTAAGTGTAGGACTCAAAAAGGCCTCTGTCTACTGGGTCTCGGGGTAAATCGAGCAAGATGGGCTCCTGGATCACAACAGATGGTCTTGAGTCCACCAGATTACTCCCCTCGTCTTTATGTAACGCTGGATCAAACGCTGAATCATCTCCTGGACTGAAGCTCTCACCATCCACATCTGGGAATAATATGCACGTGATTAACACACAACAACCTCCCACTAGAGGACATTAACAAACACAGACATGTACTGCACCTGTGGGTCTTCCTGCTGAAATCCCTGGGTCTCCTTCCTCAGCGCTCATCAAAGGAACATCATAATCTAAATCTGTCACAGAATCAGATTAAATGCACATTCATACAATGCAAATCCCATACTTTTCTTTTTTACTTTTAGTACATACTTCAGTTGCCCTTACAAAGTACGTACGTTTGCATGCTGTATGCATACAATTGGAACATAGTACTTCTTCATAACATTGTGCCTTGAACTTTGACCCGCTTGTTCATATATCCGCCGTGCAGAGGATCGTGGGACAGAATAGTCAGAAAAGCATGCTGGCTTGCATATACTGCAAAATGTGACCAAAAAATAAATTTCAGAAAAACATATCATATTATTTGATTATAATTATTGATGCATTAATGTACATATTACGTTAATGTTGCATTAAAGGTGGAGCTAATTTAAATTACTTTACATAAGGGCTGTCAAAGTTAACATTAACTGTAATGCAATAAAGCAACTTGCGATTTTTAGGTTGTAGCAGGCTCAGTTTTAAAGCTAAGATCCTGGTATCATATGAAACTAGAAAAACTAAGAAATCCATTGGTAGCAACCATGTCATACTAGTTTGTCGCGAAGGAGGCTAAATAACGCTCCAAACACAAGCTAAATTTTGGCAAGGAAAAACTGGCATGGCCATTTTCAAAGGAATCCCTTGACCTTTGACCTCAAGGTATGTGAATGGAAATGGGTTCTATGGGTACCCACGAGTCTCCCTTTTACAGACTTGCCCACTTTATGATAATCACATGCAGTTTGGGGCAAGTCATAGTCAAGTCAGCACACTGACACACTGACAGCTGTTGTTGCCCGTTGGGTTTGGGTTATGATTTGAACATATTATTTTTATGCTAAATGCAGTACCTGTGAGGGTTTCTGGACAATATTTGTCATTGTTTTGTTTTGTTAATTGTGTTGTGTTGTTGTGATTAATCATGATTAAATATTTTAATCAATTAACAGTCCTACTTTATATACGGCTGGGTAGCTTGTGAATTCCCCCCAGGGAAATTTGTATTATTAATCTGAATCTGCAAAGTAACTACTAAAGCTATCAAGTAAATGTAGTGGTGTAGAAAGTATAGTACAAGTACCTCAGAACTGATTGATTCAGTACTTGTGTAAATGTACTTATACCACCACTGGTAGTTTGTTAACCTCACATAATGCCCAGCATATATTGTAGCTCCGCCTAGCTGCAGAGAGTGGAGAGGTCTAATCAGCCAGAATAACTGAAAACACCATCAGTTTTATAATTCAAAGACCAAATTAAATAACTGTTTGATACTCACTAAAAGGTTTCAGCTCAGTTTTGTCTCACCTTGTCGACCTCCCGAGTCATCACTCTCCAGGACAGGAAAAGAAAACTCCCAGTCAGCAGAGGAGTCAGAATCAATTGGGAATTCACTGATAACGTCACTCCGGCCAAAGTGGTCTGAGTATAGGACGCCACTGTTGTCAAAGGTAAGTGGCGGGTATTCAGTGGAGGAGTACAAAGGCTTTGCAGGGTCAGACTCCCCCAGAGGGTGATAAAAGGGCTCCTCTCCTGGACATAAAGAGGAAAAGATGTTAAATAATTCATGAACTGTCCATTTTACTGTAACTATCACCTTGCGCAGTACTTCTTGTTGATTCTCCCTATTGATGTCAATGTCTTAAATGCTTCTACGTTGCAGTTCTTTAACGCTGTGAGAATGGTGAACGTTGCATATTCTTTACAATTTACCTGCATTGTGAGATAATTTCCATTTGAAACACTGAAAGCTGCCAGAGCTTACCTGAGCCTGCTGTTCTTATGTTGACGAGAGAAGAGATAGGCGAGGGCTCGGGTTCTGTCAAACCTGTGTGAGGAGGAAAAGAGGGGAGTTAAGTTTAGTGACATGGTGTTATTTTCTATTTCAGCATGCCATTGGTGTCCCTCAAGGGCTCTTTTTACAGAGGCGATCACTTGGGAAGCACACAAGCCAGTCACATTTAATTACACACCAGCCATACTTGACTGTTATTCCTTCTGTTATACCTCTAGGAGCAGAGGTATCGTCAGCACGGGTGTACTGTGAAGCATCTGTGGCAGGTGGATGCAGGGTGGAAGTCTGAGGGGAGTTGGCAGGACCCTCCATGATGGTGGACGGAGCACTGAGATCCACTGTGTAACAAAACGGGACTAGAATAGAAAAGAATCAAATTAAGGGGATTTATTTTCTTGAAAATGAAATAATGGCAGCTTCGTGTACAAGTTTTTTTTTTACCTTCTATGACAGGCTTGGATGAGGCATTGACTAAGTACAGGCTCCAGGTGTACTGGATGTATTTTAGGGAAATATCACAGCCTTCACACAGGGCGCTGACAGAGAAGGACTGATCCCAGTTCACCTGGTCTCCGATGCATTGAGGGCAGTGAACTGTCACCTTCCTGGATTGGAGACATTCAGATACATGATCACAAGGTGTATCAAGGTACAGTACACGGTTTAATGGAGGCAAATATATCTATTCACTTCATAGCATCCAAATTTCATCTGTTATATCATTTTTTTATAATTCTCACCCGATCACACTTGGCGTCAATGTGAGGAAGGTCTCTGATGAAGCTGAGCGCTCACCGCTGTGGATGGCGAGCGTGAACTGGAACTGGTCGAAGTTGTGTTTTAGGAGACCTGCAGGAAATACGAGCACAGGGGATGAAGTGGGAACTTCATGGTGGAAACAGGAGGTGGAGATGGAGCTGACTGGTTTACATGTCCAACTGAAGCTGTGAAGAAAAAAAAATCAGAAACAGTGTTGAGATTGAATACATATTTGAGTCAAATCTTACAACCATTAAAGGTTAAATGCATACATTACACTGGCTGTGTCCGAAATCATTCGCTCATTCAATACTCCCTACTCACTATCAAGGGAGTTCTATGTTGAGGAGTATATAGTGAGCTCATCTTCAAAATGAAAAAACCCCTTCGGACACTACTCGGGTCATTTTCTCAGCACCGTTAATTACATCTTTGCTTTCGCACAATTAAAACGTGCCAGATCAAAGTCTGCTTTTGGACCATCCATAATAAATACTGGCGGTTTTGGCTGGGATAAATACATAAGTAAGCTATTTTGTTGAGTTGTCTCTTAGCAAAATCCTCTGATTGAAACTGGTAAGTGATGCAGGTTTTAGGGCTTTTATTGTGAAAAGTAGGAACTAACAGTGAATGTAGGGGCAATATGCGTATTTTCCCAAATTAATAATACAAAGTACTTTGTGGCTGTTTGTGTTGCTCTGCTCTGCTCACATTAAATACATTATGTTCGCACCACAACTCATGGATTTGTCTCAATCCTCTTGTTCGTCTCTCATTTTTCCTCCTGCGCAATGCATGATGACATATAGTGCTCTGTTAGTGACCATCGTTGTCCACTTTACACGATGCATTGTGGGATCTTTTGAATCCACTATATAGGGTATAATAATTCTTACTATACATTCCGATAGCACTACAAAATGGTGAACTGACTATATAGTCCACTATATAGAAATAGTGGTGGGTGATTTCGGACACAACCACTGTTTCTGTACCTGACTGAGTTCATGGGGAAGTCTTGGTCATGAGATCTCTGCCCGTCCAGGGTTACCACGGTGGTGTTCCTGTTGTTAATGAAGATGTTGGTGCCGCCCTGGATGAAGGCCACAGGAGGGCTCGGTATCACCTGCACCCTCACACTGTAGTTGCTGTACACCACACTGCCAATGACCTGAACCTGCGGAGCAATGATGGCTATTGGAGTCTCAATACTGTATATTCAGGAGTGGGACATCAGGTGGTTCCAGTTTAAGGGTCAATACGTGGCAGTTTTCTACTGCTACTTACCCTCGCTATGGCAGTGTAGGTGTCATAGTGCAGGAGATGGCTGTGCAGTATGAGGCTCTGTCTGCGTGTGTCTACAAGAGGCAAAGGGAAGACCCGTCCTGCAGAGTCAAACAAGGTCCAGGTGTAGTGAAGGCCTCCTGAAATGTCACAGTCAACTTCCGTCTCATAGGTCACTCCCAGACGTATAACCTCAAATCTTCTCACCTTGAAGAGAGAAGATGAATAGGATTAAAGTGGCAATGTAATTTGATGTAATTAATTAATTAGTGTTGAGGTAACAAAATGAAGGCTACCTGAAGTTTGAGAGGTCCCATGTTTTTGACCGGTGGAGGCTGACAAGGCCAGTCCACAACAAAGATGTGACCACTTAGAGAGGCAGAACTGACCAGGTTAGACACAGTTACGTCCACTCTGAACTCTCCTGTCCTGCAGAGAGTGAAAACACCTATATACACTCAATTTACACTGGTAAAAATACACATATACCCACAGTTAAGCAGATTGGTCATGTTAAAGAGGACCTATTGTGCATATTTTCAGGTGTATACGTGTATTTGGGGTTTCTATTAGAACATGTTTACAGGCTTTAATATTCAAAAAAAGCTTTATTTTTCTCATACCGGCTGTGCTGCAGCACCTCTTTTCACCCTCTGTCTGAAACACTCTGTTTGAGCTCCTGCCTCCCCCCCAAAAAGAAATCCCAGTCTGCTCTGATTGGTCAGCTGGCCCACTCTGTTGTGAATGGTCAACCAAACCAAACTCTTTGGACTGTGCTCCAGCTCAGCTCTAACTAGCTTTGTTTGATGACGTGCCAAACTAGTTGCTAGGCAAAGTGTGTTACTTGGTGACATCACCATGTTACAGAAGAAAAGGCGGGACTTCAAGCAAGGCATTTCAGGTAGTTCAGGAGCAGTGTTTCTGTGGGGGAGAGTAACTCCCTTTGGCGTGGACTTTGGGCTTTGTAACTATGCAAAACTTTTACATGCACAAAAAACTATATAACACACTAAAGGAAACGGGAAAAGCATAAAAGCATAATAGGACCTATTATGCTTTTGTGCTTTAAGATTTATAGGTAACTGAAGATCAATGAAAAGGCAAACTGATGTTAGCAAAATATATATTTTAATTGAAATAAAACTCCTTTATCAAGGTTCATTAAATGAAGATTGTCTTGTTCTGTTTGTATCACTGGTTGTATAAAATACAAAATAATAGTAATAATTGCAAATACATATTGGACATTTGGTGGATGTACTTATTCATGAGTTTATTGCAATAAAAGTAAAAAAAAAAAAAAAAAGAAGATTTAGGAGAGAAAATTCAAGGTTGTCACATAAAAAAATGGAAGGAACTTTACCTTTCTGTTATACAAAACTATAAAACTGGTCCATAACTAATAATTGGGGCAATAATAATATTGATATTGAGAATTTAGAAATGATATATCGGCCAATAAACATAACAGATAAACACATAACAGAAACACTTTCTATACATATCCTTTAAATTTGTTTTATTATAGAATTGAGACCAAGATATGTACTGAGAGGAACATTTTACAGTTTAAAACTAAACTTCTCAGTGTTTCTGAATTACGTCTATGTCGTTGGTGTTTCTGTATCGGTATTTTGTATTATACATCGACCAACGTACACACACCAATACCAATATATCTGCAATAAGCTGTATTAGAACATATCAAATTTGAATTTACCTGAGCTATATAATATTGAAAGTCAATAATGGCAGTGAAACTCACGTGTGGAAGACGTGCTGCTCTGTGCTCTGTCCCAGCCGGGATGATCCGTCTCCAAAGCTCCACAGGAAGGCGACGTCAGTCCCCACACTGACCCTGCAGCTCATTGTCACCGTTTGGTTCAGCAGGACAGAAGCCGGGTGGAGCAGCCTGTTGAGCTTCACCGCTCTCTGGACCACCATCGGGAACACGTCGGAGGTAAGGGATGTCCGGCCACTTGACATGACTACAACTACATCATACCTATATTGAATAGAGGGGGGTTTAAGTGTTGTAAACACCAGCTTGTATGCTGGCAAAGGTACTCCATTTATTCTTGTTAACAGGTTATCTAAGTACTTTTATGAGACAATTTTGATGAATTTGAAGCTATACACAGTTATAGAGACAAGGAAGCATCTACAGTGTGTCTCATACCTGCCAGGTTTGTGGTATCTTTTGGTGGCAGTCCTTGAGGTGGTTCGGTCTGATCTGGAGTCTCCAAAGTGCCAGAGGAACTCCACAGGGTCCGGTACTTCAGCCACAGCTAGGAAAGTTATATCTGTATTTGTGGGATACGCTTGCTTTGCTGCATGAATCCACACTGTTAGGGGACAAAACAGACATCTCATTGTCATTGTATAAATATAGAGAGAGAGTATACCACAAATTATAAATGCTTCATGAAAGAGGTAAAGAATTATGTTCTGCAAACATAAACAATTTGTCTCAAGAAAGTGAGAAATGATAGAAACGGTAGACCAGAATACACCGATGTCCCATCAAAAACACACACTCTATGAGCATGTATCTACTTGATCACTTTGAAGCTTACATTTTCTTTGACAGTGTTAAAAACAAATGCAATAAACAAAGCCAGTTTAGCAGTTTCACATTCAGATAAAAGCATAAGATGGAGATTGGATGGTGTCATGTGAAATAAAAATATTATTAATTTATTTAAGAAATTTGTCATAATCAAAGATGAACATGACACATATTAAATATAAAAAATCTCAGGCATGTACTTAACATTAACAAGAAAAGAAATTCACACTTCTTTTCTAATTAATGTTCAGATGTTTTGTAGTGCTCAGTGGGTGTTAATTAAAAGCACTTTCTCACCATTGTCAGCCAGGTTGTGAACAGGACTTTGACTGGTGGGTGGTTGCCACGTTGGATTAACTCTAACTTGCGGCGTCGGCTTCCTGTTCCTCTCAACGCACACTCTTGCGCTTTTGTTCCGAGAAGACACTTGATTCTCAGCTCGAAGCTCAACCACAACTGTCCCGGTGTGGTCGAAAAGCAAAACCGCCGTTGCCTCCTCTCCTGTAGTGTAACTGCTGTTTCTGTACAGCAGTGTTGCATTCACCAGCAGAGACACTGTCACATTTGACCCAGCTGTGACACTAAATAAAACAAAGTGTTTTCGATTTGCAGTGATCACGCTGGGAACATTCAGCACCAGATCTCCAACAGGATCTTGAACGAGGATGTGTGTGCAGAATGAGGCCCAGCTGATTGGGTTAAAAGCCCTGACTGTGACTTTATAACGGCCTGCTATTGTAAGAGAGACATTCACGTTCCACTTTTCAGTTGTCCTGCTCATCCCAGTGACATTATCCAAACTGAAAGTCCAACTCACTTTCGACCCCATTCGACTGGCAGGGCCGACAACCTCCAGGCTGAATTCTGTTTGTGTTGAAACTGCTGACTTCCAACTCCCAGAAGGCCTCAGGGCACATATATGCACGATCAAAGCTCGAGGCAGGACGGCGGAGAGCAGCACTGACGAAGGGTCAGAGGTGGAGAGAAGAGACGCCATGAGGTGATACCGGCCTGCAGTGGTGGGGAGGCGGCAGTGAAGATGGAGGTGCAAATGGCAGCTGGAGCGGTTCGAGGTGTGGAGGAGACGAAGAGGGACCAAGCAGATGTTATTGTGGTTTTGATTAAGACTGTGATCGTAGCTGATGTTGCCATGGTTACTGACGTTACAGCTGTGATTATCACTGTTTTCTTGGTGAGTAATTTTGAAGCTGTTACTGATGTTTTTATTGTCATTGTCCTTCATGTCAACGCTGCCGTGCTCAGCGTTCAGTGTGAGGTCGAGGACGAGCAGGTGCTTCATGGTGGTGAACAGCTCCACATCCACAGAGA
Organism: Sebastes umbrosus; assembly: GCF_015220745.1. Lineage (NCBI taxonomy): Eukaryota > Metazoa > Chordata > Actinopteri > Perciformes > Sebastidae > Sebastes > Sebastes umbrosus. Next base: position 14,231,924 of record NC_051289.1, read on the forward strand.
CGTCCTCTCCGGAGGTCAGCTGATTCTCTGATACACTCACTCTGAGGTCAGAGACGGCGAGAGGCATGACCACCTGCAAGTACAAACCCATATACTGTATGTTGGACAGCATGCACATTAAAACACACAAATGTGAGATTAAAGAATAAGTCTGGTCATATTTCATATTTCTCTTTTTGTCAACAAATCCCATGAAAAGACCAAAAATGAATGAAATTAATTGATTTGATTAACAAATATAGACTGCCAGAGTCAAAAAAAAATTATTCCTCCTTTTTCGTTTTCCACGAATGTCCAGCAACGCGTGTCAATTTCCGTTCATTACATGCATACAGTCTTTTCAAAATAAACTTCCGTCTTCACAGAAAACAGTTTCCTTAGGTTGAGGCAAGAAAACTACTTAGTTAGGTTTAAGAAAAGACCGTGGTTTGGCTTAAAATAACTCTGGAAGTGGCGTTACTTAACTACGGAAGTTACGTGACAAAAAAATCAATGTTGAATTCTGGTTTCACACGGAACACAATCACCGGCTCCTTGGCAAAAGTCAAGTATTTTTAGACCCTCCCATCCACCCCGACCTCCTTCCTACATGGCGTTCGGCGCTATTTATATTTCCTGATTCACAATTAAGTGAATTACACACAAATTGATTTTGTGGGATATACACAAATTACAGTGCATTACTTTTCGTAGGTATCGCTATGAACGGTGTATGAGACCAGCCTGTTACAATGAACAGGGACTTTTTTTGAGCACCATCATCCTGCTGTAAATACTTGCCTATGCACCAAATGTGTATTAATCCGCAGCTGAAAATAGTCCCAAACAAATGCTCCATTTACTCCTGTTTGAGTAACATTTGCTAAAAACTACAGTGCCCAGTTGTTTTAGGAAATTATTGAGCCTTTTTTTAAAAATAAACTCTATATTTGTGAGCCATTTTTAAAGGTGATTGAAGATGTCTTCAGTAGGAACCAACGGGATTTGTTTACAATAAGACAAATTTAAAATATCACCGGCCTTATCCTTTAATCAATGATAAACATGAGGATGAAATTGTCAGTGAATAAAAGCAGATACTCACAACATGTATTGTCTCCTGTGTCCATCCATAGGCACCAGAGGCATTCACTGACACCATGTGAACTCCCTCGGTTTCAAAGGTCCAGTTCTGGGGGGCATTTAGAATTTTTTTTTTAATTCTTATTTTTGTATATAACTAAAACACCTTTTTTGTTATCCTAAATAACTCAATTACCAAATCACCAATATATAAACAGTATTCCTTCCATATTAACAGAAACCCCATTAATCCTCACTGTTTGCCTTAATGAGTTTTTGGTGTTTACCTACAAAATGATTAATCAAAACCAAACTCGTCTAAACAGCACTAAATGGAGCTAAATCTTCCTCACCAATATTATAGCATTTCCCTCTTCCCTGCAGAACGCTGGAGCTCTACTCGTTGTTTAAATCATGTGCAAATGAACTGATTGGTGTATATCTCAACACATCAGTAGTTGTGGTTATTACAAACAAAATGAGCTATCACACTTGGTTCTACATGGAGGAAGAGACTAAAAAAAGAGTTCAATAAATGATTCACTAAAAAGTTGTTATTAATTAGTTATGATGTGGACTTTTCACATGCCAGGTGTTGACCCTTGACCCCTCTTAAATAAGAACGGTTAATAATATAATTTAATGTGAGTAAATCTTGAGTAAATGTTTAATTGTTGCATTTTATAAATTTCTGGCTGTTATTTATGGGTTTTGATTTTGTTGTAAAACCTCAGTTTCACCAAAAATCTGCCAGATTTCACAGATTACTGTTCTGTAATGAACAATCAGATGAGACATGTTCATAATTCTAATAAAATGCATATTGTAACTGAATTTTTCTCACCAAACCTAAATCCTACATTCTAATCAAGAGCTGCAACGATTAATCGATTAGTTGTCGACTATAAAATTAATCGCCAACTATTTTAATAATTTATTAATCAGTTTGAGTAATTTTTTAAGAAAAAAAAGTCAAATTTCTCTGATTCCAGCTTCTTAAATGTGAATATTTTCTGGTTTCTTTACCCCTCTATGACAATAAACTGAATATATTTGGACAAAACAAGACATTTGAGGTTGTCATCTTGGGCTTTGGGAAACATTTTTCACCATTTTCATATTTTATAGACCAAACAACTAATCGATTAATCGAGAAAATAATTCAGATTAATCGACAACGAAAATGATCATTAGTTGCAGCCCTAATATAATCTATCATAAATCCTGAATGCAATTATTTACATCATATATTTCTTAAATTTCAAACTGTCCTGGTTATTTTTGAAAAAGAAAATGTGCAATCCAAGTAGGACAAAAACACAGTTTTTCGCTTAGTATTAAAAGAGTTTTATATACTGTATATATATATATTATATTCTTTGTTATAAAGCAGTCAAACAGGCCGGACTGTAAACATGTGCAAGCTGTCCTTAGCAATATTGATTCATTATAAAGCAGCTTTCTCTTGGCGTCATTGAAGACCACCAATGTGCCAAAACTGCTTAATTTAGCTTAGACTACGAGGTTTTGTTGATCCACGTTGGTAAATGTTAAAAATACATTGTGATCAATTAAAAAGAGGGAGCTTCAGCCTTAAATACTTTTAATTATGAGATACATCTGCATCACAGGCAGCAGTGCCGCCTACTTACCACAGTGCTGTTCAGACAGTCTGAGTCAGGAAGGCACGTCGTCTTTACACCCGGCATGTTTTTCTCTTTTTCCTTGTGAGTAAACTGCCAGAAAAACTCTACTGCCAGACCATCACGCATGCATGCCTGCAGTGTGACAGGGTCGCCCAGGTACCCTGCCTCCATGGTCACACTGGTGGAGTCTGTCTGTGGGAAAGGGACGCAGGAGGGGACACCCAGGGGGCCATGAAGCACAGAGACCACCAAGCTGCCTGGAGAGGGCAGCAAGACGGAGAGGTGGAGGGTGGAGGAGAGGGTGGAGAGGGGGTTGGAGACACTGACGTCTAAACAGAAAATGATAAAAGAGAAAAAAGAGGGTGACTACATAATAATACACATTTTTAATTAATTCATTATTTACCATTTAACTAAATTTGTTTGCTCTCGTTAACTTACTGAGCTCATATTTTCCTGGAGTTTCCAAAATCCAATCAGATGACACAACAAAGGAGCCGTCATCCAACACATTGACATGATGTGAACTTTGACCTTCAGGGGTCGTTTCTTGAAACTCAACAGTGACGTAAGAGAGGTCCTGCCCTTCCAGACACGGAATCCCTAAAAATCACAGAAAAAATGTAAACACTAATACATGCTACACATATTTTTAAAATTATGTAAACGTTAATCAAATATCCTGATATGTTTTTTTAAAAATATATTCTTTCACATAAAAACTCATTAACAAGCAAATTCTGAAGGAAATATTGGTCAGCACAACATAAATCAAATATTTTACAATTAGATCTAGAGCAGTTATTTTGTATAAAATCATAGTTCATATTTACAATTATATTATTGAATTGAATATATAACATATTTTTGATCATTTGTATCCACATTACACAGTACGTCTGCAGCTGCTAACAAACAATAATGGAAAATGTGTTTTCCACTGAAACACACAACTTCATGTAGTTTGTTTCTAGTTTTTATCCAAATATGTATATTGATTTATTATTTTTTGCAAGGTGCCTTTGAATGTTTTTTTTGCAAGTATATCATTTATTTGTTTAAAAGTTTAAATAAATAAATATATAAACACTGACAACAGAAATGCTGTCTTTCTAAAATTCAGTCACTATTTGGAGCAGTCCTGAGCAGTCTTTCTCTATAATAGTTTAATTAAAGTTATAATAAATCATAATATAAACCATATTCTATACTGAATGTAATTATAGATATAATATAATTATAAATTCATAAATAATATAATTCATTAGATTATTCAACTAAAAAAACTCAAAATAATTTGTGTAAAACGATGAAGAACAGACAAAAAATAAATGTACACAATTACAAACAGACAATATAAACTATTAGAAAAACAAACAGACCTCTTTGACAAGTCAGACAGTATTTATAACACAGGAGTCGAGCTCTATGTGCAACTTGAAGAATTCTATTTCCGAGAACTAGAGTAGCAGCTGACCTGTGGGCTGGTTGGGGCGTCCAGCCAGGTTTCCAGAAACCTTCACAACAAAAGTCTTCCCAGCCTGCACTCTGTCTGGAGACGTAGACAGACGAACGCTGTGCAGAAAGGGTCCTTCAGTTCTGTAGAGTGCTGCACCTCCCTGTCCACCTCCAACAGGCAAGAGGAGGACACTAGAAAAGAAAAGAAAAGAAAAGATTCACAGTAAAAGCATGCTCATGCCAGTTCATAATTTACTCGCATGTGCATGTGGGTAAATTATCCTTAAAACTCTTATAAATAGGAAATGTTTGTTCTGTACTTTAAAGAGATAATAACACTCAGGATCAGGACATGAAACAGACATAGAGCCGTTTAGACACTGAAAGGAAAAAGGAAAAAGCAGCAGTCTGTGTCACCTTTGTCTTTCTCTTCTGACATCCTTTGTCCCTCCATTGGAAGAGGTGTTGAAACACTCACTGGCCACCAAACCATGTTGCCGGTTGCCACAGTAACAAGCCTCTGAGGTCAATGCTGCAACCTGGTACCTTCAACAACAAATACTGGAAGTTAAAGGTGCTATTAATAACACTGATACCATTCAGCCACTGGATGTCTCATTCTCTCTCTGCCGTTCCATTACATTCACTTCACAACAAGTCGTTGCCAGACACTTAACGTCAAACTTTTATCCGTTTTTATCCAACGACCCAGAGATACCAACGTCGTTTTACTATTGGCTCACAAGCCTTGTTAGAAGTGGAAACACGATATCAGATAGCTTCCACAGAGATAAACAAAACTTTAATTTCAGACCCGCCAAAAATTTTAAAATGATTAATTCACAATCATGATTTTTTTTTTTCAGGAAAAGCCATACTTTTTTTCGATACCTTTCTAAAGGCTCTACGCTTTCTTTTTTTGGAAATATTTGTCTACGTAAAAATGTTATCAATATCACCTTTAATGAAATACTGTCTGAGTTCTACACATGCATCCAGCTAATTGAAACACAAAACTCAGCACTCATGTTAAAATGTGGTGTGTTTTAGAAAGAGGGTGCCTAACTGCTGGAAATGTTTTACATTCAAATTTGGTGCCACTCTTTGCAGCAATATTGCAAACAATAAAACAAAATACTTATTTCCAACATAATGTTTGACTTATGCAAAGGTCAGTCCATATCTCTGACTGAGCCCAGAGACCAAAGCCCACATTTTATTCTAATGTTTAAGGCTTTTTGGTTATGGAAAAAAAAAGCCCCTTGAGTGTATTTCCAGATTTTTCTCATAAGAAGAAAACAAAGCAGGAAAAGATGGACTTCAATGTCATACTGTATATATTATTATTATTTTTTTTAAATGGTCTGGTGTTTGAAAGGAAAAATATATCAGAATGAAAACATCACAGCTGCACAAATAAAGGATGAGTGTTTGAGGAATTTATAGAAAAAATATCTGTTTTCATACATAAGATAAGATAAGATAAGATGAACCTTTATTAATCCTCAGAGGGAAATTCAGGTGTCAAAGCAGCAGCATCAGCAAACAGAGTGAAACACAGGAGAGGTAAAGGTATACAAAAATTATAAAAACAATAATAGAGATATAAAAGATACAGAGTGAATGGGTGAACATAGTGTGTGCAGTCCATCAATAAATAAATGTAGTATGTGCAATAAATAAATGTAATATGTACATATGTGCAGTCTATAAAGTGGTATATAGGATGTATAGTGTAAAGTAAGTAAGTGTGGCAGTGGTTAGAGTCCAAGATGGTTGCAGATAGTGCATGTTTAAAGGCAGATAATGCATGTTTAAAGTTCTTAAAGTCCTAATAGTTCTCATATGGGGGTCAGCCATATGGGGGTCATGTAAATGAGGGATGTGTCACCCTGTTGTCCTTTCGTTGCCTGAAAAAAATATATTTTAAGACTCAGAATAAAACGAAATGGTCAATAAGATTCACATTTTTCACACTGCAGCTTATTCTGGGGGTGATTTTTGCTTTATAGGGATATAATGGCTCATTTGGGTTGATTGGCAGATGAGGATGGTCCCTAAAAGCGAATATCCCCCCCACCCCCCTATAATAAAACATAGATGTGATTACATGTGGATACTTTTGAAGATGTTTTTAATGTTGATGAAAGAATAGAGATCAGTTTCTGGACCTCAAGTGGGCCAAAATGGGCTTCAAATGGGCTGAGATCATATCAATAATGGGATTTGAAGCTTGATCTCACAGACGTGGCTGTAAAAGAAATAATTCATCTCCTTGTTGTGAGTAAAGATTGTAGGCCTATCTGGGCGCTCAGCCAGTTCACTGTAGGGCCAGTTCAATTTATCTCTATGAAACGGCTTAATAACAACAGATTTTCATATATTATTTAAAAAAATATTTAAAATTCTTAAAGATCATCACCATTGAGAAAGTACTGGTCCCAATAGGAGCGATAAAAAAAATCATAAAGTGGATTTTATACGTAATTGTACACAAATATATACAAACTATACGGCTTTAGCTGAAATGCATCTGACTCATCGTGCTCTTTTAACAACTTACCCCTCATCCAGGCAGCGCACAGAGCAGGTTACCGGGTCAAGGTCACGGGCACCTTTGGGTGCATAAAGTCTGCTGCTGCTGGCGTTGACGCAGCCAATGAACCACCGTGAATCCTCGTGATCCGGTGGAGGAGCTGCCACAGAGGAGCGAGGGGAAAAAAAACGGATGCAATGAAATGAGCGTGTAGACAAAAGCACCGAACATTTTCTGAGTCTGATCCGTGCAGGTCTCCTCCGGACAAAGGCCGCAGAGCAGAGAGCTTATAGCTGGATGGTCACACTGCGTTTGGTCATTACGCACAGGTGTCAGGCTGAGAAGAAGAAGAAGAAGTAGGAGGAGTGGGATAGAAAAGCAAGGTGCATTAACACCGCAGTCTATGTGCTTACAGAGAGGGACTGTATGCAAATGAAGGAAGCAGAAAGGGTGTGACTTTGGAGGAGGAAGCTGCTTTCACTGAAGAGGGATCAGACCAGTTGCAATAAAAAATAGTCCTGAAATAAGCTACCACGATGCTTACAATTAAATGCTGAGTGTGTATGCTTTTGATTAAAGGCCGTTTATAGTGTTGTGTAGCCATTAGTGCCTGTATTGTATGTATTGCAACATTTTTAAGAATTTAAATAAAATGTGCATCCACCCTTTATATATGATTATGCTCCATCAAACTTGCAGTTTTAATGCCACGTGTTGTCTGTTATGCTCTCCATTCTGTGAAAATCACAAAGGTCAACCAGACCAGTCAATAACAAAAAAGTTGAATACCAATAAGCAGTATTGCCGATATTTAGGGCTTCTTTACGCGTGAGTTTTCCCTTGCAAAATAAAGCAACTTTCAGAGGTTTTAAAGGCCTGTGTTTGTGTTGCTGTCTGAGCTTCTTCAGTCACAAACACTGCAAAAAACAAACACTTCCCTAAAGAGGGAAAGAAAAACTAAGTGAAAATATGTTGTTTCTATTATTTGATATTATATTTTCTACCCCTTAAGTTCACTTTTTAATCTAAAGATATATGAAATTATATAATATATATAAAAATCTGTTGTTATTAAGCCGTTTCATAGAGATAAATTGAACTGGCCCTACAGTGACCTGGCCGAGCGCCCAGATAGGCCTACAATCTTTAATCACAACAAGCAGATGAATTATTTCTTTACAGCCACGTCTGTGAGATCGAGCCATTACGAAAATCCCATTATTGATATGATCTCAGCCCATTTGAAGCCTTGAGGTCCAGAAACTGAGCTCTATTCTTCCATCAACATTAACAACATCTTCAAAAGGATCCAAATGTAATCATATCTATGTTTTATTATAGGGTGGGGAACATTCTCTTTTAGGGACCATCCTCATCTGCCAATCAACCCAAATCCAGCCATTATATCACTATAAAGGAAAAATCACCCTCAGAATAAGCTGCAGTGTGAAAAAATGTGAATCTTATTGACCATTTCGTTTTATTCTGAGTCTTAAAATATTTTTTTTTCTGGCAACTAAAAGGACAACAGGGTGACACATCCCTCATTTACATGACCCCCATATGGCTGACCCCCATATGAGAACTATTAGGACTTTAAGAACGTTAAACATGCACTATCTGCCTTTAAACATGCACTATCTGCAACCATCTTAGACTCAAACCACTGGCGCACTTTACACTTACTTTACACTATACATCCTATATACCACTTTATAGACTGCACATATGTACATATGTACATTTATTTATTGCACATACTACATTTATTTATTGACGGACTGCACACACTATGTTCACCCATTCACTCTGTATCTTTTATATCTCTATTACTGTTTTTTTTTTATAATTTTTGTATACCTTTACCTCTCCTGTGTTTCACTCTGTTTGCTGATGTTGCTGCTTTGACACCTGAATTTCCCTCCAGGGATTAATAAAGGTTCATCTTATCTTATCTTATCTTATCTTATTATTTGAGTGTGGATCAGTGTTTTTTTCCAAATGAAATCACATCTATGGTTTATTATAAGGGGGGGGGGGGATATTCTCTTTTAGGGACCATCCTCCATCTGCCAGTCGACCCAAATGAGCCATTATATCACAATAAAGCAAAATCACCCTCAGAATAAGCTGCAGTGTGAAAAATGTGAATCTTATTGACCATTTCGTTCTTATTCTGAGTCTTAAAATATTTTTTTTTCTGGCAGCTAAAAAGGACAACGGGGTGACACATCCCTCATTTGAGTGTGGATCAGTGTTTTAAATTGTCACTCTGTTTGGTTCCTGGTCGCCACTTGTTTGCTTAAATCAAAGAAATGCTTCAAACACGTTTGTTTTATACTGGAAATGAGAAAACATGATCTCATCATGCTGTGGTTTGTCTGAATTTAGTTCAAGAAAGGTGACATTGGTAGCTCCAGTGCAAATCCACTCTTAATACGCATATTTTTGCGGAGTAATTCTGAAGTAGCAGGGTGATATATGCAAAAACATTTCTACACCGTTTCTTCTGAGAGTCCAGCTTTGCCCTGTGAGCCCTTTAGTGGAGAGAGAGAAAAAAGCGTCCTCGTCTTGCAGCTAACTCCACCAGTCCACCTTAAAAAACTCTTCCTGTTCTCCAGACATCCCCTTTAAGAGACATTTCCAGTGGTGCTTTGCTGCCAGCAGGAGGCGCTGTCAGACCGCTCCATCTCCTCCTGCTGCCTGTGAGCACAGAGAGGCACAGCGGGGGGAAATCACACACATTTTGTCCATTTTTTATCCAGAATACGCGCACATTTTGGGCGATTTCGTTCTGTCTCTTACTCAGGGACTCTTCACATCATAAAAAAAACACCAAGTATGGCACCACAGAAGCACATCTTATTTGATTAAAAAAAAAAAAAAAACTAAAAAGCGGGATTTTTTTTTTTAAATTATTGATTTAATATAAATTGTATGAAAGCAAAACAGTCGTGGGAGTGAAAAACATATATTTGGCGCCCATATAGCCTTACACATTAAATTGGGATCATTCCATGTGACATAATTAATATTGAAAAATACATAATGCTTTATTTGCTGCAGGAGCCCATTCATTCAAGCACCACTGGAAGTCCCCGGATCACACTTTGAGAAGCATTTTCTAACCAAAACATCAATATGTAGCGCTGTGCGTAAAGTCCACCTCCAGGCCTTTATAAGCTCCAATAAACCTGCTTCATTCGTTAAGCGCGTGCTGTGTTTTCAACGTGTGCGCGCGGTGATACAATCAACAAATGATTAAGTCAACGAAATCTTAAAAAAAAGGAGGTGCTGGATGAGCGTACTGTGGCGCTGCGTAACGGAGAGTCGCAATAATAACGAGGCGAAGCGTTATGTAAGCGGCTGCAGTCTGCTGGAGAAAAGCAGCACAGCTGACTCTGGTCGGCTGGAGAAGGAAGCTTGAGATGGAGCGGTATTTGAAATAGATACAGACAGAATGGTTTTGTTATAAAAGCAGGGATGTTAGTGGAGGGAAATCAGCTCATCGGTTCACTTTTCTTTTAATTTGCATGATTTTTAACGCGTCTATTGGGTGACATTAAACAGTGTGAGAGGAAACTAAAGAAGGGACACTGACATGTGGCATGGAGATATGTGCTTTAAACTGAAAAGATGTAAATAAAAATAAATAAAACAAAACATATCGTGCTCATTTTCAGGTTCATACTTGTATTTTGTGTTTCTACTAGAACATGTTTACATGCTTTAATGTTAAAATGTGAAAGTCAGAAAATTATCAATAAAAACAGGTTAGTTCAAAATGTCTCTTTTGGTGTCACAAATACCAAACGCACCTTTAAGAAGTTAAGTTAAAGGTGCTGGTTGAAATCAAACTTAAAGTTCCCATATCATGCTCATTTTCAGGTTCATACTTGTATTTTATGTTTCTACTAGAACATGTTTACATGCTGTAATGTTAAAAAAAACTTTATTTTCCTCATACTGTCAGCCTGAATATGCCTGTATTTACCCTCTCTGTCTGAAACGCTCCGTTTTAGCGCGTTTCGAACAGAATTGCATTGACAGCTTGGGTCCATGTGTACTTCCTGTCAGCTGAGGACATTAGGAAATAAACTGGGACACATTTAGAATGTTTACGTTTAAATCTGTGTAAAGGGTCTAAATATTGTATATTCGTGACATCATGAATGGGCAGAAATCCTGACAGCTTGTTTCAAATGCAGAGTTTCTGAATACAGACTGTGTGTATTTCCCTGTGGATTGAGCGTTTTCGATACTTTCACAGTATTTATATAGGACTTAAGCCTCCTTTATAATAAAAGAACATGAAAATCTCGCTTTTTTATAATATGGGACCTTTAAAGAGTGTGAGAGGAAACTAAAGAAGGGACACTGATATGTGGTATGAAGATATGTGCTTTAAACTGAAAAGATGCAAATAAAAAAAATAATAAAACAAGATGTAGGTTGTTCATATGATGATCAGCGACTGGAGATCATATTTGACCCACTTTTTTTATTCGCCAAACGGAAAAGTTCTCCTCATCTGAGAATAAAGAATAGAGACATTTTAATATAAATGTTGCATGACTGCTCCAGCCTGTGTTTGGATGCAACTTCCTCTTTTCTAACCAAATTATCTGTTTGGTTTTCTGGAGCAATATTAACCCTTACCTTCTTTGGCTCACTTGTCAGAGGACTTTCTACAAATTGAACTATATTTTAGTACTTTAATTTGGAAGATAAATAGGCCTGATCTCACCAGACCCCTTATCCCTTAACAATATTAACAAATGACCCATGTAAGGAGCTCAGATACTTTTATTTTTAATCGATTACTGTTTTTATAAAGAAGTCTTATTGAGGCAGTGGTTTATGTGAATATGTTCCAAGATATTTTTTTATGAAAGAGTTCCTGAGAGACCAAAAAATAAATGCAGTAAACATGAAACCTTCTCCACACACTCACTCTGAGCCGGGATCAAACAATTTCATTAAGATAGATCTCTTTGAATCGTGTCAGGTTACTAAAGAAGGTTGAGGTTTGGACCACGGAGGTCTCTTATTGAACAGCCTCATGGTGAAGCTTTCTAAATGTGATTAATGCATCAGCTGTTGTGATATTTGAAATTGATGCCGTCGAAAACATTTTCTATTTGGAAGAAGCCCAGAGAGAAAAAAACGCTGCATCATGTTGCCAAAACACGAATGAAACAAGATAAGCAGATTAGGCAGTCATGGCAGCGAGTTTCCAAAGGAGAGAAAGAGACAACTCAATCCTCAATCAATAGAAAAATTATATAAAAAAAATATTTAAAAAAAATGTGTTTCATTTGGAGAAAAAAATAATGGAAAAAGAGTCAAGAGGCAAACAATTTTTTCTTCAAATAAGTCTCATAGTTTATCAGCGTTTTTAGCTTTATTCTATTCTATTCCAACACATACAGTATATATATATATATATATATATATATATATATATATATATATATATATATATATTTTGGTATACTAGCATTCATACTTTGTATTTTATTGTGGCTTAATTCTTTCTAACCTGAAAAATAGTTAACAACCAACTGCATGTTTGGTGGATAACTTATGGAAGACTTACAAAGCATGGATTCTTATATCAAATCTCAATATTAATACGTGATCACGTGATACTTGTCACGTTGTGTTTTTATTAATTCATGAGGCCTAACTCGCAGTTAAGTCACACATTAATTAACTTGTCATCCAATCAGCTGTATTAAGTGGATAAAAGCTCCTCTGGACCTGTGTGTGTCTTGATGGTCCTCCTCCTCAACAAGCACAACACTATACCTGATTCTTCTCTTTGTGCACGCAGCTTGTTTCGAAGGGACTTTGGTCTGCAGCACCAATAGGTTACTTGAGTTGCATCTGGTCTCTGTTCAGTGAATTCACAAATTCATTTGCAAGCTGCTGCAGCCACGGATCCATAAAGGAAGGCCTGGAAACGCAGGGGAAATGAGCATATAGGTCAAAGAAGAATGAATATGACTGGAGAAAATAAGTCAAAATAAACACTTAAAGTTCATTAAGTAATGGGTAATTAGGCTGAGAAGCGAGTTAAGTAATTACATAGAAAAACACTGCATGATGGGTCTTTTACGCACGAGGTAATCATGCATTTATTAGATCTTTATTAAAGCTTTAGTGGCGCACCCTTATAATAAAGTTCGGAGTCACCTCTCTGCTTAAACATATAAGAGAAATATCCTTGTTTTAAAAGCTCTTTGACGGAGCTCTGTCGCTGTTTCCCCCCGAGGAAGGAGAGGCAGCTCTGGGCTCAGATTACTCTCCAAACAAGCCTCAATCAGGCCAAATTATTAACGAGGATTCACTGTAACATGTAGATGTTATCAGAGCTGGATCACCAGGAGCAAATCTCCTGTGTTTGACAACAATGGCTGGAGAGAGAGAGGGGGGGGGAAAACACATCAGAAAAATTAGTTTAACAGGATATTATACAACTAATATTACAGCAAAAAGAAAACATATCAGAGGACTAAAGAAATGGGAAATAAAAGTGTTTAAAATAAACACAATTTTATATTAGAACATTCTGTTGATGCTATATAAGGTTGTTTTTTTAAATCCACAAAGTGTGAATAAGTCACTATAAACTGACAATCATATCACGTATCTATAAAGAGTGAGACAAAAACAGAATATACCTGTTAATTCACTATTGAGAACATACATTTATAAGTTTCAATACAAATATGAATAAAACTGAAGGAAGTAATACAAGTAAGATCATTGTAAACTCACTATTAAACATAGCAGCCACATTTCAAATCTATATAAAATGATAAAGAATATAATTTAATATGATATAATTAATGAGTACTAAAGATTGAGAAGACTGAGTACTGTGATGATTTTTAAAGGAAAAGTTCTACAGATTTTTCATTCAAAGTTGAATACGCCTCTACAACTACCATGTGAAATTAGGCCTATAAATAAGGCGTTAGTTACAATAAGTCTGGCTTTCCTTTTTGTCCCACATCCTGAAATATCCGATATAAAGAAGTGGGTGATAAAAGTTGCCTGAAACCTTATCTGGCAAAGGCCCAGACATCCCCCCCAAAAAAGTGTCCTATTATGTTTCTCACCCACCCAATTTGAGAAACTTCACTTGAAGAGGAGAAGAAAGGGAGCTCATCTCTGTCAAATCTGGTTTTGACACATCGCGTCTCCTGCCTGCATGCCCTGCAGCAAGGCATTATGCTGGGTTTTTCATGTGTCTGACGTTTGACATATAGCCCTAACTGGGGTGAGAATATCTGTCGACTTAGGCAAGGGGCAATGGCACTGATATAGTAATCAATAATCAACAAGCTGTGGCCTGAATGTGAGCAGGCCACTACTAGAACTCATTTTCTGCCAGTGTTTTGGTCATATTAGAAGGATTATTTATATTTCATATGTACAGATTATATAGATTTTTCATGTGTCCCTGTATGAGCAGTAGAGGAGGTTCTCTGTTGTTTGTGTTGGTGGCTTTTATCCCCAATCCAGCCTGGGCTCCTTGTCCTAACTCCCTGGTATGAGGGGTCAAAGGTCACCGCTGCTTGTGGTCGTGTTCAAATCCCCCTATAGTGTGTAATGTTCTCAAATGCTCTGTCGTTTTATAAAGGGAACTAGTGTCCAGATATTAGTTTTCAGGCCATGGAACATTTCAATCAGCTGATGTAGCCTAAAGGATAAACACACTTTAAATTATCATCTTGTGTCCTATAGGACTGCATATATATTACAGCTGCTTCCATACAAATAGACAGCAAAATATGCATTTAAAATTGTTACATAGTTATTGTAATTTAATTCCTATTTTTCCTCTTTTTAATAAAACGCGAAATACCTTTTGATGGAAAGTTCTTTTAGGTCAACCTCTAAAAAAATGTAGCAAGTAAAAGCAGTGAGATGAACCATTTTAGAGCAAATACAGTGTGAAAGCTTGATGGGTTTTTACATAAATAATATAAAGATGTAAATTAATGTGAAGATGTACCTTCAAAGCAAATAATGTGCCCTTGTCGAAACAACAAAGAAACCACTATGAGATTCATGTGTGTGTGGAGGAGGGGTTCAGTTTAAAGACAAATAATGTATTGTTTTTAATACAAAAAATTCAGACAAGGCATTTATAAATAGTCTCTCCAATTCATATTTCCTTGCCAGGGAGCAGCTTGATTTTTATGTGTAATTTTTTCATTGAAAATAATATAAATTAATTATAATAAGAATTGAAAATAGCAATAATAATACCTGGAGGATGGTAGTTGAGACATGCTTATACATGGCACTTGTTCAATCATTCATGTAATGGGATTAGGCCATTTAAAAAAAAAAAAAAAGAAGAACAACAGGAATTTCAAACTTTAACTTTGTTTGTCTAAAATGTGGGTCACTATAACATTTTTTTTTTTTTTTTTTAAATACATCTGGGGTTAAATTTGGTCTTATTTTATGTCCATAAACTGTTTTAGTTAGGCTGCATGTTTTAATCTACATTCCTATTTGACATTTGTTCTGTCACATTGTCTGACTATATGAATTCTGATACTGTTTGAAAAACTGTATTGTATAGTTTTTAGTTAAAGTGCAATTTCTCACCCTTAATAAAAATTAATTTCCAATAAAATCAGCTACCACAAACCCTTCAGTATTGGAGCTCAAAACACTTTGTACATCAGAAATGTGTAAATAATTTTGTATAGCTCTTTAAATGATCTGCTAAAACTGATGAATAATTCATTAATAAACCTCTGATGGGAGCCACAGGCTATGAACACGATATAGGCCAACAGAAAACAGAGGCGAAAGGGAAATAGTTTTTTTTAGTTTTTTACGAATAAGACCCATTTAAATGCATTGATACATGGCAGGATGAATAAGAAGAGACCTATTGGCCTGTCGGTAGATAAACATCTTGCTGTTGAGTTGGCTGACTCACGCTGATCGCCTAAACAACCAGCTTATAGCTGCACTCGAGGCCAGGACGAGGCTCGTTGTTGATAACTGATTGAATTGTGCGCTCAGAGTTGCTCCAGTCTCCATTCAACATGAGGCTACATCTGGCTCTCTCCTGCCCACAGAAAAGCCTTTACAAATGGAGTTGAGCTCCATGACCGAGCAGAAGCCCTCTGGTGCTGGTTTTCCCCTTCCTCCCCCCCATGCAGTCCCTCTGGCCAGGGAAACCCAGCAGACAGCAGCTCTGTAGGCTCCCTGTGTCTTTTCTAAACGCGTTTGCAGCGCTCTGAGGTCAGTTATTAACTCGAGAGCATTTGAATTTAATTTACACGTGCAGGCTGGAAGATACAGCAAAAGATATCCTCACTAATTTGAGCAGACATTTTAGTCAGAATGCTAAAAAACGTAAATAAAAATTAAAAATAAAAATAACAATAGCCTACTATTTTATTAGATATTAGATATTCTCACTGATTTGAGCAGACATTTTAGTCAGAATGCTAGAAAATAAAAATAAAAATAGCCTGCTATTTTATTAGATATTAGATATCCTCACTGATTTGAACAGACATTTTAGTCAGAATGTTAAAAAATAAAAATAAAAATAAAAATAAAAATAAAAATAAAAATAAAAATAAAAATAAAAATAAAAATAAAAATAAAAATAAAAATAATATAATCTATTTTGTTGTGTTACCAGGAGCCCAAGCAAATAGGTGGTAGAAAATTTAAAACGCATAGGCTCCCGTTTGACCCTATGTGCAGTTAAAGTTCACTCATTTTGAATTGTTTAAATTGCAGTGACAAATAGATATCTTATTCAGTACTCAAATACCAGAAAAATAAATAAATAAAAATAAAAATAAAAATCGCCTACTATTTTTTTTTTTATTAACATAATCTATTTTATTGTGTTACCAGGAGCCCAAGCAAATAGGTAGTAGATATTTTAAAACGCATAGGCTGCCGTTTGACCCTATGTGCAGTTAAAGTTCACTCATCTTTAATTGTTTAAATTGCAGTGACAAACAGATATCTTATTCAGTACTCAAATACCAGAAAAAAAATAAAATAAATAAATACAAAATAAATAAATTAAATTAAATAAAAAATAAAAAATAAAAAATAAAAATAAAAAATAGCCTACTATTTGTTTTTATTAATAGAATCAATTTAGTTGCCCAAGCAAATGGGTGGTAGAAATTAGGCTCCCCTTTAACCCTATGTGCAGTTAAAGTTCACTCATTTCTAAATGTTTAAATTGCAGTAACAAACAGATATCTTATTCAATACTTAAATAACCCCATTTGACTTTTTTTGTGTGTGATTTAGAAAAGTAAAATCTTGCAGCAGCAGTGTTGCTCCCATCTCTCCTCCACACAGGCCGCCGTCCCTCCCTCTGACCCCGGGTCTGTGCAGAGGGATGCCGGGTAAAAGCCAGCAGAGGCAGCGCTGTTTCCCCGCCGGCTGTTTCCTCCTTCGTGTTAAGCCACGATCGTGCTGATGGAAGCTACAATGCAATGCAAACACATGACTTCAGTGGAAATGTAAATGAATATGTGGGAATGTCTGTTATTATAGTGTCCAGTGATCTTAACTTAGGGATGTAGGTTGATGGAGAGGGGCAGATTAAAAATGTGTGCTTTTGTATCATTCCGGTCTAATGGTTGCATGGTTATATTAATATTATAATGCCATGAGCCTCTGACCTTTGCACTACTTATTTTTAATTCATGGAGGTCTCACGTTTAGGAATATTGATTGATTGCCTGTCACCATACACTTAAAATGTAAAAGTAACATGCCCATATGCTGGAAATTTGAGGGTATTTTGCAAAACTTGTTATAATAATTATTAAAAATGAAAATCTTAGGATACAATAAAATTCTCGATATAGCCTCTCTTCATACATTATTAAACGATGCTCCTTCATGTAACTCAAACTTTATTTAAAGTCACAACTGTTGAAGTGTAAAAGTGCTTATATAGCTCATATATATCTCAAAAGGGGTCAAATATTAATAGGGAGAAATATTGGAGTGTGGAGAGAAAAAAACAAGATTTTATTGCTAATTTAATCCACATTGTTTCTCAGATCTATAGTTTATGAATTCACGTTAAAGAGGGAAAAGCACAGAGGAGCAGTTCAACGCATGGAGGAGACATTAGTTTATTCGGACTTTCTCAAGGGGTAAAGTTTGTTTTACACCTTAAACAGAAGTTCTGCTCTCTGTTTAGTCCGACACATTAATGCTTTATTTTGAAATTATACAATGAATTAAATGTAGCCCATTCCCTTCGTCTATTAGAATCTCACACATTATTGAATCCATATAGCCTCTGTAGAGTTTACATATATAGTCACTCATCTATAAACGTCCAGAGAGGCCTATACGTGCACACACACACAGATTGGTTTGTTGCAGATGGATCGAGTGTTATCAGAAGCCCAAACCAGACTGTGATCATCTTGCATTGTGTGTTTAGACTCTATATGTGCATGCATTGTGTCAGTGTGAACTGAAAAGTCTCTCTAAGTAATCGCTTTCCTTTCATTGCAGCAATAACATTAGGGGGGGAAAAGTGCCCAATTAATTTAATAATTTGTTACATTTATTCTGATTAAATAGGTTGACCTTTCTTTGATTCTAGATAAATATGGGAGTTTCTTTCAGCTTTTTTAAAATTTTTAGATTGACAATGCAAATTCATCCATATCAGGTCAGTCAGTCAGTCCTGCAGCTACAGGCTTCAGAAAAGTAAAAAAACAAAACAAAAGTGTGTGTTTGCAAACTGCAGGTTTCACCTTCACACAGCGAGGCTTCAGTTTGTGCTGAACTATTTTATCATGCAGAGAAACGTTTTGCTTGGACTCACAAATCCATTCACACACACACACACACACACTCAGAGAGAGAGAACTGGAGGAAAAAAAAGGGCAGGGCTAAGTAATTGTTGATGCATTAAAAAAATATTTTACAAACTCTCCCCTTGTTTTGTTTATTCATATTTTAAACCCAAATATTATGATCCTGTAAGTGACATTGTGTGAAGGGGGCAAATACTTTACAGTTCAGAGACTAAACGTAAAAACGACCTGACAGCTTTTATCGTTCTCCCATGTATTTAATTGTCTCAAAGATCAATGCAAAGTGCTGACCTTAACGCGCCATGTGTCTGTCAGCATTAACCAGAATTCCCAAACATGCAGTCAGACACAAATATAATGTTGGGGTGCAATAAGCTGCTTTAGAAAACCTTAATTTTTTTTTATATTAAAACCAAATTGTGTGAAAGCTTGTTTTTTTCCACCTATTCTGTCTATTGTTATTCTATAGAAGTTACAGTCTACTGATTCCCAATCCGCACTGGAATTTAACCCTGAAACGCCTGCAGCAGTATAATGGCTCGTCTCTGCTCCTAGTATTGCCCCTCCAGGCTCCCATGCAGCCCGGCTCCAGCAGCATGCCGTGCCGGGGCCAGACAGCCTGCCAGCCCGCCAGCCCCTTATCAACCTCGGGGCTTTGGCCTGGACCATATACCGCAGAGTCCCATTAATCAGGGAAACATCACGTCAAACATGGCAGATTGAGAGAAGAAGCAAGTCTGGTCAAAGCTTCTTAGGAAAAAGTTGCTGCACACAATATTGTGAATAGCCTTTGGGCGAGTTTAGCTGTAATCCTGTGTGTCTATACAGGTACCTGGATTATTAGTTTATTTTATTGTATTTTATCCACAATGGTATCACTTGGCTTGTTTCTATAATATTCCAGTATAGTTGTATAGTTTTGCTGCAGGACTGATATAGTTATAGGGAATAATGATGTTTTACTCAACACATTCTGCACACAAGCTTCCTGCAAAAAATACATGCAAGCTACAATATGAGTTGCACAAATGTTCAGCTTCTCTGCAGGAGTGTTGTTCAGGCCGGTTTATTGGGAGAGTTTAGCTGTAATCCTGTGTGTCTATACAGGTACCTATGGTTGTGGATTATTAGTTTATTTTATCGTATTTTATCCACAATGGTATCACTATAGATTTTTTTCTATAATATTCCAGTATAGTTGTAGTTTTGCTGCAGGACTGATATAGGAAATAAGGATGTTTTACTCAACACGTTCTGCACACAAGCTTCCTGCAAAAAATGCATGCAAGCTACAATATGAGTTGCACAGGAGTGTTGTTCAGGCCGGTTTATTGAGTTTTTCTCCCTGCTTCTTATCGTATTTTATCCACAATGGTATCACTTTTTTTCTATAATATTCCAGTATAGTTGTAGTTTTGCTGCAGGACTGATATAGTTATAGGAAATGATGTTTTACTCAACACGTTCTGCACACAAGCTTCCTGCAAAATGCATGCAATATGAGTTGCACAAATGTTCAGCTTCTCTGCAGGAGTGTTGTTCAGGCCGGTTTATTGGGCGAGTTTAGCTGTAATCCTACAGGTACCTATATGGTTGTGGATTATTAGTTTATTTTATCGTATTTTATACACAATGGTATCACTATAGATTTGGCTTTTTTCTATAATATTCCAGTATAGTTGTAGTTTTGCTGCAGGACTGATATAGTTACAGGAAATAATGATGTTTTTACTCAACACGTTCTGCACATAAGCTTCCTGCAAATGCATGCAATATGAGTTGCACAAATATTCAACTTCTCTGCAGGAGTGTTGTTCAGGCCGGTTTATTGAGGTTTTCTCCCTGCTTCATTAAAGCGAGTAGGCTCGCACCACCTCATGCGCAGTGGTTGGAAATGCTGCATGCGTAAATGTCTGCGGTTTGCCTCTTGTTATTATTGCAGGCTCCGCAGGCCTACCACTTCTTCCGTCACACACACAGAGCAGAGGGATTCCCTCACTGCTAGAAGAGTTTAACCAAACTGAAGATACTCTAGTAGCCATGTTTTAGGGCTATTTACCATCAGCTGCCCACAATGTGGATAAGCACTACTGTGGAGCTATTTGAGGTCTATTTACTTTCAAATCTGCAAACTTTTTTTTTTTGCCTCAGGACAAACCCCTTATCTGCTATTTAATTGAAGACTGGATACGTCTAATTTCCCTAAACGCCTTTAAACATTTATGAAATTACTCGTGTTACAGAGTAAATTGAAAGGTTGAGGGTATGTAATGGCAAAGTAGTTCAACACATATCAAAGATGAGCTGTGTTCCCAAAATGAAAAAAGAAAAGGGAAACCCCATAAACAAAAAGTGTCACGTCACTTCTTTGTTTTCATAACTCCTCTCCTGACGCAGATTCCAGTGCAATTTCTTCATCATTAAAATCTGCTATACAAAAACAACAAATGATTGTCCAACTGAAAAGAAAAGAGAAAAGAGTCTGATAATTACACTCAGTCGCGTTTAATGAATGCTTCATAATTAAAAAAAAAAGAAAGAAAGGGAAAGTGCTTCAGAAATCCACCGTTCAAGTTTCCATTTCGAGTGCAGTTGTTCTAAATATATTCACAACAACAACAACAAAAAAATCAATGTACAAGAAGAAAAACCCCAACAAAAAAAATTCACAAAAATAAATATTCAGTTTTCATATATAAACAAACCAGTGACTTCCATAATTCCATGTAAAAAAAAAACCTGACCTCAAGTATTGTATCAAAAAAAGTGAATGAGGAGTGGAGGAAGAGGAGGAGGAGGAGGAAGGAGAGTGCGCAGCCTCTAGCACTACTCCACGATGCAATTGTTTACATTGATAGCGTCACTGTCAGAGAGCTATTTGTCTTAACGGTGGAAAAGACCCTCCCAACAGGCCATTACCACCATCCCAGTCCTCTCGGCCTCCGCATTGTGAGCACTGCGTGAGAATAGGCTGGTGCGTCAGGGGGGGTTCGAACCCGCACCTCTCTGGACGCAGGAGGCTATTCCTCTTCTCCCTATGCCGTGCAGCCTATGCTTTTGACATGCGGATTAAAGGTTGAAAGCTTCAGCTCTTGCAACACAGCAACTCCCCCCCACCCCACCCCACCCCACCCCACCCCCCCCTACTCTCAACCCTGCACAACCCCCTCCTTTTTTACTGCTATAGCCTGCTCATATACCAGCTTGTGTCACAAAAATAGCCAAGCTGAGAATAAGAGTTCAAGTTTGAATTGTCTGCCTCAGAAATATATATAAGGCCCTAGGTGATTTTTTGGGGGGTGCTGCTTTATCAAACATCTATATGTATCCAAACTGAGTGAAACTCACTTTTTGTACATTTTTCCCCTTTTTTTTTTTTTTTTTTTTTTTTTTTTACAATCACCCATTAAATAGTTTCTACAATCCATCTGAATGAATGCACCCTTTTTGCTGTGCTTGTGTGTGAGGGGGCTGACATCATTCACTGGGCTTTGGGTTTGTTGTGATCTGGCTCGCCATATAAGCTGGGCCTCTCTTTGTGGCAGACAGGAAAAAAAAAGCCTGCCAATTAGCAGAGCTTGCGTCCTGCACTGCCATTAAAAAAAACACATCTACACTTAAAACACACCTCACATGTAAGGTGCAGCTTCACTTCCTGTTTAAAAAGGTGTGTGTAGTCTATCACTGGATTTAGGGAGTAAATGAAGCAGATCTGTGGGGTACTACATTCACTGAGCGGCCATGTTCAAAAGGCTAAAGATAATGAGATGGTGACATAATAAAGAAAGCAATATTTTTTTAAAAAACTGATTGTATTTTGGGTGTGCAATAAAAGGGAAATAATTGGCGTTTTTTCCTTCAACTAAAAAAATAGAACAACAGTGAGCATATTATTAAATGATAGAAAATCAGAAAACCATCATGGCATGGTTGGAAACTGGGTGAATCCTAAATATTCAGTTAAATGAATGCAGTTTGGCCTTACAGTACATCCAAATCAAACAGTCTCATCTTTACATGTTTTTTTTTCTATCAGCATCTCTCAGACATCATTTCACAGGCTAGTCAGAAAACCCTAAAGCTTGAAACAAGACCCCCCCCCCCCAAACAGTATCAAAGTGCAATGCATTTAAGCCTATCTCTTGTGCTTTGTCGCATTGTTTCTGAGTAGCCAGAGCTAGAAGGTGTTCCACACTGTTTTGGTGCTGTTTTTCCCCACTGTGACTCCTGAATCACATCCCATCCATATAGCCTATCTTGGACATTGTCGGTATGTCTGCGTTTTTCCTTTTTCTTTGTTTTCTAAACGCAAGTACAGACAAATATGGTGTGCCAGGTGGCCCAGGAGGGACATGACTTGAGTCCATTGTGAGACCTATATAACGTGCTATGAAGCCTTATTATGTTTGATTGTCTGTACATAAGGCCTGTGTTGTGTCTGGGTCTGCCTCTGTGCGCAGCTGCACATTTTGCAAACCAGGAAATACTAAAAAAAAACAAGACTGAAAATCACAAGCACCCTATAAGAAAGAAAAAACACCCACAACCACCAGGAATAAATAATTCCTGTCAAATCTAATAAAGGCTTAACTGTGAGCTAGATAAAAACATTTTTTTTTTAAAAACAATTCTCTGAAATTGAACACTTGGACACATGGGCCACTGTGGCCAAGCTGGTCAGCAACAGCTTTGATATATAAAACACACCAGGTGGCACAGAATGGGAAACCCTGATTTTTTTTTTCTCCTTCTGATTTACTAAGTAAAAACTTGCTCCCAGCTAGATTAAGAGTCGTCTCAAGGAATGCTGTTTTTCTTTTTAACCCCTTTTCCTTTTTCAGACAAAGCCACTGAAAAACCCTGGCACCATTACAATCCAACAGGTCGCGCGTAAAAGCGAAATCAGAAAAACAGTCAAGTAAAACAACAATAACGAGAACATATTGCTTAGGATTGATAGCTTATTTAAACAAGTTTTTTTTCTTTAAGCGTAAAATCCACGAGCGGTTGTCTCACAGTCCATGTGGGCGTTTTTTTTCTGAGGCTCCAAAAAGGGGGATCTCTTGTGGGGTTTTCCTCGATTAAAAACTTCAAAACAAAGAGGAATGTAAAAAAAAAATAAAACATTCACGGAAAAAAATAAAATAAAACATTAACAATAATAAACACCTTTGCAAAAGTTGCGAGCAATTTGGTGCGCTCACGTTAAGACTAGGAGATGGACACGGTGTGGGGCTTTTTTTTTTTTTTTTGCTTTATAGCTCAGTATTTCCTGGTTCTCTGAGGAGCGGGTGGGGGAGGGAGAATGTGGCCGCCTGGCTGCCACCTCCACACGGGGTGGGACGGAGGGGGAGGCCCGGGGCCCCTCAGAGAGTTCAGGGAGTAAGCTGGGCACAAATCCCCGTCGCTGCCAACAACCAGCGACGGTGGGGATGGGAAATTTGCCATCAGGCTGAAAGGCGTTTTTGCAGGCGATGATGCTACAGTGCTGCGTAACGAAGAAGAAGTAGAAGAAGAGGAGGAGGAGGAGGAGGAGGAGGAAGAAGAGGCAGCCTTGTTGGGCACGTTTTGTTTTGTTTGCGTCCTGGAGACACGAGGTTTCTTATTATTATTATTATTATTCCCAGGCACTGGAACTTTGCAGTTTTTGTTCCTTATGTGCTCCACCTCCTCCTCCATGCACGGTGCGTCATGCAGGGTGCTCCTGTATTCCTGAGGAGCCACATCATCTGGGCTCTTCTCTGTGGATTTAACCCCGCTGTTGAAAAAGTCTCTCTCCGTCTTATTATCTCCTTTGCATTTGACTACAGTGGCCTGCTGGTATTCGTATTCATCACAGCTTTCCTCCACTTTAACTTTCACATTGTGGAGGTTGAAGGGGAGCGTCCTGGCTGTCCTGCTGCCCGTATCCGAATAGAGGGAGGCGGTCACAGAAAGCTCCTCTGGCTCGGTCTTTATTTTCTTCAGTGGAGAGGGCAGTTTCAGGCTGCTGCTGCTGCTGCTGGCTCTCGCCTCTCTTTTCTCGGTGCATTTGGGAAACTCTTTGTCCTGTGCGCTCAGTCCCGGTGGGCACTTCATGGAGGGTGTCCTGCGTGAGAGGTGAAACGCTTTATTCCGGTTGGGTCCCGGTGAATAAGGAGCCAGCACATGGTCCACATGGTCAGCCTCAAAAAACGCCTTTTCCCTTTTGGACTCAGTGAAAAAGCTCTCCCCCGTTGAGTTAAATTTTGGTGTTGTCTGTATGTGTCCAAAGTCCTTTCTGGTTTCACTGCATATAAATTCACATTTCTGACGTTTCTCTCCTGCAACATGATGGCCCAGTGTCCTGTGTTGATGCTGGTAGTGAAACGTGGGCTGCAGGACCAAAGGTGCTTTACTGGAGTTGACACCGGAGACCCGGGCGCGTCTGAACCGGATGCTCTGCACCGAAACGCGGCTAGAAACCGAGCTGGAGTCGGACTGAGAGGAGCTCTCCTCCTCCTCGTCTGAGCTGACCTCTGAACTCTCCGACTGCGTGTCATCTTCATCCTCCTCCTCACCCTCCTCCTCCTCTTCCTCGGAGCTGCTGGTGCTGCTGGTGGTGGAGAGGCCGGACCCAAAGTCCGAGTCCGGGTACGCACGGTCCGAGTAGGTGGTGCTGGACTCAGTGTCGCTGCTGTAACTCTCCGGGAAACTGCCGGGCTGCTCTTCGTCGTCGTGGTGGTGGTGATGATGATGATGATGATGCTGGTGGTGGTGATGATGGTGAGGTCTGGGGTCAAGATAGAAATCCGGACCCAGGTGGAAAGCACCGAAAGAGGTGGTCCCGGGTGATTTGGGTTGCACGAGCAGCACCGGCGGTACCTGGTGGTGGTGTTGGTGCTGGTGCGCGTGTCTGCTGCTCCTGCTCCACGAGTGCCTCGCGCTGCCCCCCTCGCGCCTCCTCTTCCTTTTGTGAAGTAGGTCGCCGGCTGAGCGCGACAGCAGCCTGGACTGAGCAGCAGCAGCTATGGCGGACTGAAGCGCCACCGGCTGCCGGCTCACTGCGCTCCGGAAAAACGAGTGCCTTTGGCTCAAAGTAACGCGGTTCCCTGCTATTTTCGCTGTTTCATAGTTTTTAAAGTGTTTGTGACTGGACTTGGTCACCGCACGGTACTCCCGTCCGTTGGTTTTGTGGTAAAATTGAGGTAGTTTGGAGTCGGTAAGGCATGGAGTCAGCTCTCTCCTCCTGCTGCCCGGTTTGTTGTGGAGTGTAGTGACAGTCTCCGGGACTAAACTAAACCAAACTTTTTCCTTCCACAGTTTTGCGTCTGCACCGAGGAGCCCCGGTGACTTGTCCTCCTCCTCCTCACCCACGGGGACACACGCAGCTTTCGCTTTCCTTTTGTTGGACTTCAACACCCGCTCCGTCTTGCAGGAGACATACAGAGCCTCCACGTCCTCCCGCGATATCAGCGTGCATTTCGCCGCGTGGAACGCTATCGAGTTTATTGCTTTGAGCTTGCGCAGCTCCTCCAGGTCGCAGTGGTGCTTCTTCACCTTCAGGTGGTCCATGCGCTTGTGCACCGTGGTGCGAGGGATGTTCTGCAGCAGGTCGGTGAACACCTGAGACAAAGCAAACATTTGCTTGCCTCTGATGAGCAGGTAGCCCAATCTCACTCCTTGCATCTCCTCAAAGCCACACTCCAGGTCTCCCATGTTATATGGATTTCGCTCCCAATATTAATCCATGTACTCTCAGTTATGTTATGGATTTTATACCATATGGGGGGGTCGCAAAAGCTCAAGGCATCCTTGCTCTAATCCATCCACACTGCTGCGTCATGCAAAATGCAAACTTTGGACGCTTAAATGGAGCTGCTGCCGGTGTCTAATAGGTTGACAGCATCCACTCGTCGCTTCTTGCCCCGGTCCGGCATGGTGGAGGTGGAGGAATGCGATGGATGCGTCCACCAGAGCCGGGGCTGCTGCTGCTACCTGCCTCTGCCGGCTCCACTCCCCTCTGGTCGGCAGCAGGACGAGGGGTAGGTGTATACACCACTGCCTCAGCCAGCCAGAGGGATAAAACAGCGAGAAGAGAGAGAGAGAGAGAGAGAGAGAGAGAGAGAGGGAGGGAGATGGAGTTGTGGAGGGTGGAGGGGAGGGAGAAAGAGAGAGAGAGAGTCAGAGAGAAACAGAATAAGAGCTAAAATGCAGCTGCTATTCTGGCTGCTGGTTGAGCCACAAATAAAATGACAAGAGAGGGGAGGTGCGCCCAGTCTGGAGACACCTTCATCAATTAATGCCCCTCGGAGTCGACGCCCATTGGACGCTTCTGACAGGTGATGCAATAAAAATGGATATTCCATCCCCACCCCCTCACACACACACACACCCTCTGCCATCACAATAGTTTATGCCCACTGAGTCCACTGTTAAGAGTAAATAACGCAGTTATTATGACAAGTTCATGTTTTCCAGCTCATATAGTGCGTGTATACAACCCAGAATAGGTTTACAGCCTGCACAAAGTGTCACGATAAGACTGGAATGTATTGTGTTTTATTATTCCCTTTCGGTCCACATGCAAAATGCATGCGGTATGCAATCGATTGCTGGTAAAAATGACTCCACACTCCGGGTAGTGCAGCTTAAACAAAGACATTTTACACTTGGAGAGACGCTTTTCCACGTTCAGTGCTGCTGCCCCTGACCAAGGCTCAACTCATCTGCTTTTGTTGGCTGTATAGCTTTTCGTCCATATGATTTTTTCCCCCCTCGCTGGTTGACTATAGACTGACCTACTTATCCTGCAATATACGTTCAAACATGCGCCATGCAGGGCCATATTCATTTGTCTGACTATACCTTAATTACTTCATCTGCATTTCCAGAGGTTTTTAAATACCTCTCCCTTTACAATGTGTGTGTGTGTGTGTGTGTGTCTCTCTCTCTCTCTCCGTGAGTGTGTGTGTGTGTGTGTGTGAGAGAGCATTTGAAATGTGCTGTAAAGCAGGGTGTAGCACTCTTCACACATGGTGCATTTGCGCAGACAATTGCTATAGTTAGGAGATAGAAAAATGTACATTACCGTCATTGCACTCGAAATTATATTTATTATATTAGTTATATCCACTGTTAAATTGTAGCCCACTTTTCATCCTAGTAAAACAACACGAGCGAGTGATTGGACAAGGCTAAAAGTGCAGAGTCAGGGTTGCTTTTCCCACAAGATTTTTCGAGACAATGTAGGTTAAAGCCAATAAACAAGCCAATTAAAATCTCCCATTAATTTTTATTTTAACGAGACATCTTGGAGCGACAATTATGAAATCTATTTGATATAATTACAAACATATACAGGTCATGTGTTAATAATATTTATAATCAACAAGTAGCTTTTTTTATAACAGGGGGGAACAGGAACACAGTGGGATTATTAATGAACATCACCTATTTTTATTTCTAGGAAGTCATTTTGCTGTCTGGGTGTCGTGCGTAATGCTTCGTATACATTTTCCCATACTGTCTATGCGCACGTGCATATTGCATGTGCACATCGATCACATCACACACACACACACACACACACACACACACACACACACACACACTTCAATGACTTTTTTACAGAACATGCATACAAGCGGATCCGCACGCACACACACACACAAAGAAATACGCGCAATCTGAAAGATGCACGCGCACACACACACACACACACACACACACACACACACACAGGCTACACAGAAAGCAGAAGGAACCGTGCTGAAGCCACCACCCACAACGCTGTCCAAATACTGTGACTGTGTAGTATATTATACAGGCTAATTGTTTGAATTACCGGTATAGGCCTTCAGAAGGCTGTTTTGGACTGGCTATTGTGTTTCGCCCCTGCAGCCATATATATATATATATATATATATATATTCTCCAATGCTCCCTTGCGTTATGTTATCGTCTTTGTTATCCATAAAACACGTGAATCCCTTGTGGCCCCAATTCCGTTCCTCACGGGCACCGCTGTGCGTGCGCGAGGGGCCCAAACTCAAGACTGCATTGGCACGCTCATTTGCGCACGACGTTAAGCCTATTTGCTTATTTACAGACCGTTCACTGTATGGTGAATATGTTACCTCGGTGTTACATCAAACAGCGTGTTATATATATGTAGGCGTTGTTATTACAGCTCCTTGTTTAAACCTCTGAATGTGATTGGACCGCGGCCATTAAATCCACGCAATATTGGACTGTGGAGCATAATCACTAACGTGGTGGTCATGGGCTTACAGACAAGATCGTGCACACCAAATAAGACAAGGAAATGGAGTTAATGGAATATATATGTATATATATCAGTACCTGTAGCATCACACACACAAGTGTGCGCACGTTATTTGGATGTGGGGTCATAGTTTTGCACCTTGAAATGTCAGCCTATATAGGACAACATGCTTTGCAGTGGATCAAAAATATTTACTTATTTTTTAATCTAATTTAAAGGTCCCATATCGTGCTCATTTTCAGCTTCATACTTGTATTTTGTGTTTCTACTAAAACATGTGTGCATGCTGTAATCTTAAAAAAACACTTTATTTTCCTCATACTGTCGGTCTGAAACGCTCCGTTTTAGTGCATTTCGACGAAATTGTGACGAAATTGTGACGAAATTGCAACAGAATTGCGTTTATAGGCAACAGTTTGGGTCCATATTTACTTCCTGTCAGCTGGTGACATTCACATACACTGCAACCAGGAATAAACTGGGACACATTTAGAATGTTTAAGTTTAAATCTGTGTAAAGGGTCTAAATATTGTATATTTATGACATCACAAATGGACAGAAATCCTAAAGGCTTGTTTCAAATGCAGAGTTTCTGAATACGGGTTGTGTGTATTTCTCTGTGGATTGAGCTTTTCAATACTTTCACAGTATTTATATAGGACTTAAGCCAGCTTTATAATAAAAAAAACCATGAAAATCTCACTTTTTTTATAATATGGGACCTTTAAGAGCTTACATTACAGCGGATGTGCGTATTGTGGCATAGAACCGTAGAGATAATTAAAAAGTTATAATTATACAAGCCTCTAGTGTGGAGAAATCTGAAATGAAGTAGGTTATATTTTACTGGATGAGCCTCAAGGAAGCTTTTACGCACAAGTTACTTGTGGACACTATTGGGTTATATAGGCTTGCAGTTGATACGCGATCACAGTGTGTGTTCGTGCAGCTATCAGTGAATATAAGTCTTATATAGGCTTCACCCAATCAGTAAACTCCAGTTCAACTCCCATATATATATATACACCCTATAGGTCATCTGACCTGCATTCTCGCTTTCCACGCGCTGCTTCTCGAGGCCTGTGGCAGCAGCAGCATTAATACACGGAGCATGCGGAGTTTCACGGATGCAGCACAGTGAAGTGAGAGGAGGGGCAGCAGCTTGTTGAGGTCCGGATCCCCGGGGGAATAACTCCAAAGATCCCAGAGACCACGGTGCACCGTGCCCAGCCTGCATGGGAGAGATGCATGGGAGGAACAGGCTGGTTTCATCCCACGTCCACGACCACTGCATGTCTTAACGTTTTGGGAACATGGGTTTCCTTTTGTGTTTGACAGAATTATTGTTTTTATCGTCAAGGGTTCTCACTTGGATGTAGAGGATTTAAAGCAAAGTAAACTAAACCAATGACCTAAATTGCTTCACATTCAAAACTGTCCACTCGTGCGCCCCTTTTTATAGAATATAATTGTCCTATAATATAAATACATCCTTTTTATGACAAAATAATGAGATTGCACAGCGATTGTATAGACTGACTGTTTGTTGGGCTGCAACGAAGATCAATCAGCAACAATTCCACATGACTTTTTTTCAGTGTTGTCAAAGGTCTATACATGTGGAAACCACTACAGGCTTTCATACGTCAAATTATATATTTTTTTTAGAAATATGATTTAATAAATTACTCAACTGTACTGTCACACAAGAGCTTAATGATGATCTAAAGCAAACAGCAATATAGTCTGTTCGAGCTAATTCTTCATGTGAAATATCCATAAAAACATGTATTAAATGTATTATTATCATCATTGTTAGTATTATTATTATTGATATATAAATTCTCAGATTATGGCAAATTACAAAAATAAAATAAAGATCTTTACCTGCTTTAAAAAATGAATACATAAAATACTTAAAAACAAAAAAAAATAGCAATTATTATCTGTATGGAATTTGCCAAAAACATCTGCCAGTGAAGTTTGTCACACATCGGTGCTACAGACGTGATAAGTGTCCCATGCTGACACCATGATCACTGTTTTTAAAATCAGAGCTCTCATCTTAAGGTCTGAATTGAGAGCCATCCAAAACATCCTAAAACAATAATGTAATATAGCAATAATTACTGAATAAAAAGAACCTTGTGCATATATATACACATATATTTGAGTATTTCCAATTAAGACCAGGGGCTCTTTTGTTATGCAGATTTGTGGTGCACCAGATGCCACAGGGCACTTATTCCACCCTCTCCTTCGCCTGGAGGTTGGTCGGAACCGGAGGGGAGGAGACGAGACCGAGTGGCCGAGAAAGAGACCTGAAGCACGGGGAGGTTTCTTACAGCAGCCGGCAGTGTGCTGCTGGTGATAGGGGGGATGCCTGAGACGACCAAACTTGCACTTTATAGGTTCATTCCTCCTCTATACTTCTGTTTATAGGCTTCATATGTTACACTGTTACTTGGGAGTCACTGTAACATAGATTCATGAGAAGAACATCTATGATATAGCCTATATCTTATGCATATTAATAAAACGTCTATTTTTAAATGTAAAGGCCTGCACATGGCGGATGTTCGCCTCGTGACTGTTGCTTTTTTTTATTTTATTTTCCGCTACTTCACGGTGGAAGACCGGCTTAATGGGGGAGATAGGCGGATTACGGTAAAGACACCGCCTACACACACACACACACACACGAGCACACACACGAGCACACATGACCAGTGCCATATAGTTTGCGCAGTGTACCCTACATTTTTAACAGGAGTGAAATTGTTTGAAACTTCAATGCCCTGTGCACATGACACGTCTCCAGCACCGTTTATAGAATATTTAAAAACAAATGGACGTATTTCAATTTAACTAGGCTTGCAAAAATGTGTAGAGACACTTCATATAGGCTATACAGTCGCGATGTGCATGGAAAACCAGTTTTCTTGGACGAGGCTGGACCGGTTTCATTTGGTGAATTTCATACATTTTTTTAACAAGCTCCACTGGCCATAAAATCTTTTTTTTTTGGTGTACTATATAGGAAAGCCTCCAAAATCTCTTCCACTTTTTTTTTTAACACTCATAAACTCAAAGTGTTGCTCCTGCAGCTCCGAGTCATTTGTTTTTGCGCAGAGATTTTATGGAGACACTTGGTCAAGGAGGCGCAGGCACTTGTAAGAGCATAGACTTTTTATGACACAAACCCACTGCCCCATGCCAAAACAATGAATTCCTCTCCACCACCACCACACCACCCCCTGGAGAATGTGATTTTACATGCAATCCGAGCCTGAAGTGTGTGCGGACAGTGGTGGGGGGAGGGCTCTCTTCACCTTTGACCCCTCCGTGTTGGGACTGTTTGTGTTTTTTTCCTGGGCCCCTGTGCTACTCGCCAACCAGAGAGGAGACCATGGCTAAACACTGATGGGTCTCAATGTGCATGGTGGGACCAAGAAAGAAGCATTATTATGGCTCAGGAGCGTTGGGTTCACTTAGCTGTTCGGGTCATTTTCAGTGTTCAGTGCAACTTGTCCACATTTCATGCTTTCCCACACTGGGACTATACCAGCATGTAATAAACATTTCTATTAGAATAGCTGACTATTAAACAAAAAAAAAAATGGTTCCAATTGTTCCCAGCACATTATAGCCTAGTCAAAAATCACATGACACAGATTGATCTATAACATCCATTACCTCTGTTTACATTACATCTATTTTTATATTTTATACTTCTAGTGTAACACTTCTGTTTCAATTTATTTATTATATCTACTTTACCTGTTTTATTTGCTTTATAACTGTGTGTGTTTTATACCTGTTATATGTTTTATCTGCCTTGTTTAGTCTTGTCAAGTATTTGTTTAAAAGCACTGACCAGAAGTGGCAACTGTGAATCTCGTTGTATTTAATACAATGACAATAAAGCTTTCTATTCTATTCATTACAACAGATATTACATTTACCACAAATTGCAATAAAGTACAATAAAGACATGCAGAATCAGCCCAAGTATGTCCATGCTATAGTGATGAAAGATGTGTATAGGTATATAACCTATAATTACTGCCTAAATAAAACCTGGCTATGTTAAATATAATGACACATTTATTGGGGTTGCTGCAGGTGAATAATCTTAA
The DNA here is from genome assembly GCF_015220745.1 of Sebastes umbrosus. NCBI lineage: Eukaryota > Metazoa > Chordata > Actinopteri > Perciformes > Sebastidae > Sebastes > Sebastes umbrosus. The sequence continues at coordinate 14,264,870 of NC_051289.1, forward strand.
CTAAAACGTACTGTATTAATGCAACAGATATCCAGGCACCTTTGAATCCAGCACACATATGATGGGGTGAAGGACTTGTGTGTGCTCACTAGGGATGCACCAATCTGACGTTTTCAGTCCCGATACCAGTAACGATACCAGGGTTTAATTAATAAGCTGTATGCCTCACTGTGTGGAAGTCACGGGGATCATTCTTTTATGTGTAAGGCAACATCAGGCTTGACATTAAACATTGCTTTCCTAACTTTATAAAGCAAAATGTGACCAATAAATACATAGATAATAATGTATTTAATTGTGCACCAGCAATTTGGTAAAAACTCTTAAAAATTAACAGAATTTAAAATTCAAGTGTAAACCTTTTTAATGCAGTAAGAAATTGGTCAAAACTTAAACAGGAATTCAAATTCCAGTATATAGTATATAAAAATAGAACTGAACTGAATTGAATAGATAGCCCCATTGTCACCGATATCCGATCCAGCTATTTGAGTCAGTATCAGCTCGATATCCGATCCGGTATCGGTGCATCCCCAGTCGGGACAACCCAAAATTACAAAAATGGGAATACACAGTTGTCACATCCATTGCAACAGATATTAAATTTAACATAAACTGCATTAAAACACCAGAAAGACATGCAGAATCAGCCCAAGTATGTCCATAATATAGAGATTAAAAAATGCACTTTAGATATATATATATATATATATATATATATATAAAGCCTGGTATATAGCCGATAATTACTTCCCAAATAATATCGGGCTCTGTTAAATTTAATGATGCATTTATTGGGGTTGCTGCAGGTGAATAATCTTAACTAAAACTTACTGTATTAATGCAACAGATATAATATATATATAAATTCAGGGACCTTTGAATCCAGCACACATATGAAGGGGTGAAGAACATGAACGTGTGTGTGCGCTGCTAACTCACTGCTTTGTCTGTGAAACACTGTTTTCATTGTCTCAGTTTAACTAGGTTTAAAGGGCTAAATCTAAAGGCAAGGACAGATTGTGTAAAAAGTGACCAAATATGTCACGCAATGTAGCCTATTTTCTCGAACTTAACATACACAATTTTATGCTGTTTATTTTGTTAAGTAAGGCCATAGATAGTTTACATTTTACATGACACCCGTGAAAAACACCCGTTCCTCATTGATGAATTGATTTGGTAACAAGCATATGGCATCTGTTTGAGAACACAATTGCTTCAAAATAAAAGTCCTATATTTAGCTGTCAGTAGTCATTTGTTGAAGCTTATGAGCTAAGTCTGTGAAAACATTCCTCTCCAGACTGCTTTAGTTTTCTGCAGAGTTCCCCTGCAATGCATGCACGCACACACACACACACACACACACACACTTGGGATGCAAAATTTAGATTTTACTACTGGTGAGATGTTTCTAACAAACATTCCTTGCTTCTGGGTCTTTCTGAGGATTTAGGAATGTCAAGAAAACACAAGCCTTTAAAGAGATGGGGAGTTAGGGAAGGCAATCTATAAAGAGCAGTAAGTATTAGACAAAATAAATAACTGGCAGGTCATTAAGATGCCTTAACACAATGCCATTTCAGATGCAGCTTACGTAGAAGTGTGCGGGGGCTGCTTTTCCCTGTGTTGTCTTTCCTCCCGGCATATTTTATACGTTCCTCATCCTGCACAGGGAGACCACAAAACTTCACTCAGCCTATGCAAACATAACCAGGAGCCGGTCACGAGAGAACCTTTGACTATTTAAATCTCAAGAGCTGCGAAGTCAAATTTCTGACAATTAAACATAGACCAAGAAAAGAGTTACAAAGGCATATGAATGAGCATACTGCAAGAAGAGCAAATTAAATAAACCCTTTTATTTCTATACATTGTTTCTATATAGTTCTCTTAAACGCTTGCAAAATCAATGGAATGAAAAATATAACAATCAAATATGTTTTTTGAGGATGCTGTCTCCATCTTTGGTGTATTTCTGCTCTCACTATAGGTCCAACAGATTACCATATCTTGCACAATATACAGACAAAATGTTTGAAAACCCTGAGTGTCAGTAGCCTATGGCATAAATCCTGCTCTATAGGCTACAGTTGCATTGTGGAAAAAATGGTACATGTTTCTTCAGTGTGTTGAATCTTAATCTTTTGTGTGGTGAAAGAATACGTTCGAGACAAGACAGCCAATTTTTCCAAACAGATCAAGGCCTGTAGCAGAAACGCTGTTGCAGTGGAGTTAGAGATCCACATCCAAACACCAACTTGATGTACAGTATGAACAACAAAGCTCCAACATATAGGACTGCCTGGTTATAACCATAGAATACTTTAAATTACATAAAAGCTCTCTGAGTGCTATCTGTACTTTGGGGTCACCCAATAGAGGTTGGAAGCAGATAGTGTCGCTGCAATTTTTTTGTCTGGGAGAAAGCTCTTCTCTTGACAGCTCGAGGAGCATTACATGATTCGTGCAGACTTTGACTTAATCAAGTGCAAGTTGTAAAAATCATTTGCCATTTTCAGTGTTTCAGTAGCTATATGGGCCCCTCCACAACTGCTGCCCCCTCCTTCGCCTCCCTTTGTTCTCTCCAGCTCTAATAGGTTTTCCCCTGCCACACACAATTCACTTTTTTTCCCCTTTTCCCCAGCTTCCCCCATCCCTCCCGCACCCCCCTTTTAGTGCAGTGCCCAGTGTCGACTGGAGCATTTGAGCAATTTGAAATTAAAGCAAACAATGGGCAGGCACTCCCAGGGACCTCTCGCTCACCATATTACACGGAGGACGCTCGTGTGCTCTTGCGCATTATTGGCAAGTCATTACGTTTCTCTGGAAACCAAGAGCGGGAGCTCGCTCAGAGGAATCGGTGATGCAAGCAGCAGCTGAGTGCTTGGAATAGCATGTGTGTGCGTGTGTGTTCTGGAGCATCCTTGGCAACAGCATGGGGATGCTGTCAAAACAAAACTGTATATTGACAGGTCTGATATGCAGCCTGATACAGGATTCTCAAAGCCTATTTAGTATTTTCTGAAAGATAAAAAGGTATTCATTCTTACAATGAAAAGCTTTTCAAATTGCTGTCTCAAGTCTGCTGGCTCTACGCTCACCAGGCCTACACATTCTTCTACCATTCTTAATCATATTGAAATGGCATGGTGAAAGACAGAAAATATTTTAGTTACTTTTGTATGCATGGGCTATTATTTTGTCTAGGAAAACCTGTTGAAGTTTCTGAAAACCTATAGCTGTCATTGATTTTAAAACTGTAAAAATGGTTGTTAAAATCTGTTGTTTTACTAGTTTGTGCTGTAAAGGACAATATTTATAACTGTCACTTTTGTATCATCTAACTTTTGTCATGTTGTATTAAATGAGTTTAGAAAAATGCAATAAAACACCTACAAGCCCAACTTTTAAAGATGCATATGTAGAAATTAATGACATCTGGAAAACATTCTGCAATACAGCTTGAAAATTAATTATTAAGCCTTGAACATAATTACAAATATGCATAGTCTCGCTAATAGAGAAGTGATATAGTGGTGTGACAGTGATCCAAATGGCTTCTTACAGGACAGGATAAAATAGATATTAAATATAGAAAGATCCAATAGAAATAGAAAATCCGCAGCTGTCCAGAATTTACTGCAACAACTGATATGTGTAAGTGTGTTGTTTAGTCTGCTTGAATCACCTAAACAAAAAAAAATGTTCTTTATGTGTGAACACACACAATTTATCCAGGCGTGCAACTAAAGGTTATTTCATCATTGATTATTCTGCCAATCAGTCCACCCTTGTTTTATTTATTTTTTTAAGGAAATATTTAAAATAAAAATTAAATGTTCATTCAAATTTCCCAGAAGCCAAGTTGACTTATTCACGTCTTGTTTTGTCCAACCATCAGTCCAAAATCAAAAACATGATAAATAAATAATAAAATTATACAAAACAGAGAAACGCAGCAAATCGTCATATTTGACAAGTTCAAACTTGAGATTGATTGATTCATTCCCATCTGTTTCCTAAACATCCTGCTTTTAATAGATAGATAGATAGATATATACGTTATAGATCCCGAGGGAAATTCAAGTTTCCAGCATCACAGTTCCTTGTTGCAAAACATGTTAGTAAAAAGGCAGTAAAAAAGTTAGTAGTGCAAAGTACAAAAAAATATACCAGATATAAAAATACAAGGAGATGAAGAAAACTGTTAAAACTGAATATAGTGCATGGTTAAAATGAGCACCACCTTTACTAGCTGCATCATTAAAGTGATGTACACATTAATGCATCAGTAGTTATAATCCTATAATATATATTATTCTGAAATGGGTCATTCTGCATAATGAGTACTTTTACTTTTGGTACTTTAAGTATATTTTGATGTTAATACTTATGTGCTTTTGCTTTAGTAAGCTTTTTGAATGCAGGACTTTTACTTGTAACAGAGTATTTCTACACTGTGGTATTGCTATTTTTTACATAAGTAAAAGATCTGACTTCTTCCACCTCTGCTTGAAGACCAGCAAAGTGGATCAAATAGATATAACATTTGACTAGATCTGATTACTGCAATGTATGTGACTGTTGGCTCCTATCAGACATATTTAACATCCCAAATACTAACAAACTGTTACAAAAAAAAGAAAGTGTGTTACAAGATAGATAGATAGATAGATAGATAAATAGTAACTTTATTGATCCCGAGGGAAATTTAAGTTTCCAGCATCACAGTTCCACAGTGCAAAACATGTTAATAAAAAGGCAGTAAAAAAGTTAAAAGTGCAAAGTACAAAAAAATATATACCAGATATAAAAATACAAGGAGATAAAGAAAACTGTTTAAACTTTTTATTACAACTAATCTGACTGACTTGTCACTTTCAGGTAGTGTGTTTCCAAGGATGCTGCTGTTGCATAACTGCTGGTTGGCAATGGGCTGCACAAAAAAATACGCAGTCTATACTGTATTATTCCAACAAGATTAAGAAAACAACAGCAAAACCCATATTTTAAAATACAGGATTTACAAGCTATAAATTTAAACTTATATTTTACACTATCCATACCTATTGTCAGGCTACTGGGAGAGGTATTGTTAAAGTTATTAACCATTACATATCATGTATCTATTACTGGCATTCTTCCATTCATAAATCTCATTGGTGGACCTTGTTAGATAGATAGATAGATAGATAGATTGATAGTAACTTTATTGATCCCGAGGGAAATTCAAGTTTCCAGCACCACAGTTCCATAGTGCAAAACATGTTACTAAAATGGCAGTAAAAAAGCTAGTAGTGCAAAGTACAAAAAAATATACCAGATATAAAAATACAAGAAGATGAAGAAAACTGTTAAAACTGAATATAGTGCAGGGTAACAGCTGTGATACAGGACTATTAAAAAAGTGAATGAAGTGCAGAAGAGACTGTTAAAAGTGATATATAGTGCAAGTGTGAATACACTGAAATGCATCTACAAAGTACAACAAAATATACCAGGTATAAAAAATACAAGGAGATGAAGAAAACTGTATATAGTGCAGGATAATAGTTCTGTTTTGTCAGTAATAACACCACATCTTTTGCCTACCTCCATGTTGCTACAGTGTTGACAGTGAATCGAGCAAAAAGGGAAGTCTCTTTTGCTACAAACTTTCAAACAACCTCGGCCATGTGGGAACCAAAATGGCACGTTGCTCTCTGCCATCCAATCACATCGCGTCTTTTTACGCACACATGCGCACGCCTTGCGTCATGACGCATTGCGTCATTACGCATATCCGGTTTCTATGGTGAAGTCCCCCCTCTTCTCCACCACCACCGTCGCGCCGTGGAAGTGGATGTTTTGGTGAGGAAAATACGGTGTCGAAAAGGGACGCAAATACCTTCAAAACATGACATAACGACCGAGTGGGACCTAAAGCGTCGTAGCAGGGATATTAAGGGCGTCTTCGAGGAAGGTTTCGGGTTAATATTTGCATCGTAATTCCTCCGCATGTCCGCTTTCTTCGTACATGGTCTCCGGCGAGCGTTGTCTGGCGGCGGACGACGAGTTGTCGACGAATAACAATAATATGAAGGAGATGATCGGCGGGTGCTGTGTTTGCTCCGACGAGAGAGGCTGGGCGGAAAACCCTCTGGTGTACTGCGACGGACACGGCTGCAATGTCGCCGTGCATCAAGGTAAGCTGTGCTATTATAGCTCAGTTAGCTCACAAGGCTAGTTAGTCTGGTTGCAAGGTTATGGAGCCTCCTCTTCCTCCTCCTCCTCCTCCTCCTCCGCCTGCCCTCACCACCAAGGCCAGGCTGAGGTCAGGCTCCCTACTCATGCAGCAAGCAGGGCTGTCCACTGCTTACTGTCTGTTTAATCCGCTTTTTTCTGTATTCCTGTCAGAAGCTGTCATGTGGGTTATAGAGGAGGAGGAGGAGGGATATACTCTGTTGTCAAAAAGGTGTTAACTTGCGCGGAGGACTTTAAAATATGTGACACACTGACCAACTTACCAAATAATAGGCTAGTGCAATCTGCGTTTGAGATGGAGGGAAACTTATTTAGATGCTGGGAGTTCAAAATTTGGAACAGTTCATGCTGCAAAAAAATTATTTCTAATAGCTATATAGCTTATATGTTATAGTACTGTGACAGTGATACAGTGCTGACAAGACACAGCTCACCCAAGATGACTCAGATGATGACGTCCAGTGTTTACAAATTTAACAGCTGGCCATGTGTCCCTTTTGGAAAACACAGGGGGGAGATAATATTTGAAATGTCAGCAACTCTGAACTATAGATGCATTTCAGTGTATTCACACTTGTACAGATGATAATGCACTATACTCACTTTTAACAGTCTGCTATTTAGACTTTTTAAGTTGGGAGTTCAAAACATTTTGGAACAATTCAGGGCTGCAAAACAATGATTTCTAATAGAGATATATATATATATCTTATATCTTATAGTACTGTGACAGTGATACAGTGCTGCCAAGACACAGCTCACCCCAAGATGACTCAGATGATGACGTCCAGTGTTTACAAATTTAACAGCTGGCCATGTGTCCATTTGGCAAACACAGGGGGGAGACTATTTGAAATGTCAGCAACTCTGAACTATAGATGCATTTCTGTGTATTCACACTTAGTATTAGTGCAAAAAAACTGACAATAACCTGATATTTTCAGGTGGAATTTCATTCATTCATTCATTCATTCTCATTGTGCAATATCATTTTCCACTTGTACAATTTTGTTAATAGTCTGTTTGTTGTCAATACTGTATATACTGCTCCTATTTTTCATATTTTGTTACACTTTGTTTTGCTCTTTTTCTACTGTGTTAGCTGATGCATCTTGTTTTTTGCACTATCCCCTTTGCTGCTGTACACTGCAAATTTCCCCACTGCGGGACTAATAAAGGAATATCATATTATATCTTGTAGTACTGTAACACAGTGATACAGTGTTGCCAAGACACAGGTCACCCAAGATGAATCAGATGATGACGTCCAGTGTTTACAAATTTAACAGCTGGCCATGTGTCCATTTGGCAAACACACAGGGGAGAGACTATTTGAAATGTCAGCAACTCTGAACTATAGATGCATCTCCGTGTATTCAGACTTGTAACACACAGTTTGTTAGTGTTAGTACCAAAAAACTGAAAACAACCTGATATTTTCTGCGTTGGAGATTGGAGGGAAACTTATTTAGACTTTTTAAGTTGGGTTTTCAAAATTGGGAACAGTTCAGGGCTGCAAAACAATAATTTCTAATAGCTACCTTCCTGCAGCTGTCAGACTCCACAACCAGCACTGCTCCCAGTAGACCACTTACACACCAAAAAACTGACAATAACCTGATATTTTCAGGTGGAATTTCATTCATTCATTCATTCATTTCATTCTCACTGTGCAATATCATTTTCCACTTGTGCAATTTTGTTAATAGTCTGTTTATTGTCAATACTGTATATACTGCTCTTATTTTTATACTTCCTTCTATTTAAATGGTTCATATTTTGTTACACTTTATTTAGCTCTTTTTTTTACTGTGTTAGCTGATGCCCCTTTGCTGCTGTCCAATCTGCGTTTGAGATGGAGGGAAACTTATTTAGACGCTGCTTTCTAAGTTCAAAATTTGGAACAGTTCACGCTGCAAAACAATGATTTCTATAATAGCTACATATTGGCTTATAGTACTGTGATACAGTGCTGCCAAGACACAGCTCACCCAAGATGACTCAGATGATGACGTCCAGTGTTTACAAATTTTAACAGCTGGCCATGTGTCCATTTGGCAAACACAGGGGGAAGACTATATTTGAAATGTCAGCAACTCTGAACTATAGATGCATTTCCGTGTATTCACACTTGTAACACACAGTTTGTTAGTATTTGGGCTGTAAAATATGTCTGATAGGAGCATGTTTTTAAGTCAACAGTCACATACATGACAGTAATCAGATCTATGGATGTCACGATACCTGAAATCTAGTAGTCGATACCAATACCAGTGAATTTCCACGATTCTCAATACCAATTCGATACCAATACTAAATATTTGAACATTACAAAAAACAGAGGCATGTAGCCTTTAAGTAATAAATAAAAATAATTGACCCATTTTATTCATTTTGGCGTATCAGCGGCATGTTATCAATCAATAGTCTAACGTTTGTAGATGGAGGGAAACTTATTTAGACTTTTTAAGTTGTGAGTTAAAAAATTTGGAACAGTTCACGCTGCAAAACAATGATTTCTATAATAGCTACATGTTGGCTTATAGTACTGTGACACAGTGATACAGTGCTGCCAATACACAGCTCACCCCAAGATAACTCAGATGATGACGTCCAGTGTTTACAAATTTAACAGCTGGCCATGTGTCCATTTGGCAAACACAGGGGGGAGACCATTTGAAATGTCAGCAACTCTGAACTATAGACGCATTTCATTTCATTATTATCTGTACAAGTGTATTCACACTTGTACAGATAATAATGAACAGATAATATACTCACTTTTAACAGTCTCTTCTGCACTATATTCACTTATTTAATAGTCGTGTATCACAGCTGTTACCCTGCACTATATTCAGTTTTAACAGTTTTCTTCATCTCCTTGTATTTTTATATCTGCTATATTTTTTTGTACTTTGCAACAACTAACTTTTTTACTAACATGTTTTGCACTATGGAACTGTGATGCTGGAAACTTGAATTTCCCTCGGGATCAATACAGTTTCTATCTATCTATCTATCTATCTATCTATCTATCTATCTAGTAACACACATTTTTTTGTAACCGTTTGTTAATATTTTGGCTGTTAAATATGTCTGATATAGGAGCATGTTTGTAAGCCCATAGTCAACAGTCAGTGGTGCTTTTGTGTGATTCTTTTTGGAGAAACTCAGCTTTACAGATCTGTCGATAAAATCGCACCAGTGTTAGTCAATTTTCTTTGGTCGCGGACAGTCCTACTAATTTCTGAATTTCAGGAATCAACAGACGTTGATCTGTTGGAGCATTTTTTTTTTATTTTTCAGAAAGTCCAAATTTCACACTATATACTAATACTATAGAATATACACCATTCACCAATGTTGAGAGATCATTTAGGAAGATGATGTACTGTACAAGAAGTTGTAAATGCAAGGGATTTACTTGCAGACAGCTATCAAGACTGTTGAGCATTCTCAACTTCAAATGTGAAATTATTATAATTAAATATTTAAAATTTTCTGAACTGTCACTCTTTTAGTTTTTCCAATTGTTGGGACAAAAGCATCCATCAACAACATAGTTAAAAATGTATATTTTAGTCTAAATCACGTCATTTAAAATATACTTTATTTTGTAATTTTTTCTATGGCCCTTCACAATCTCTTAACATTTGTTAAGAAATGATGTCTCCTGTGTGTTTGAGCTCTCCTCTGAATCTTAGTGAAAAACTTGAAATAACACCAAAGCATTCACATACAGTCCTCTATGTGCCATCGGTTAGAATGGCAACAAATAGAAATTGCAAGTTTTTAAGTGACTGGATCAGCCAGCCATAATTATTAAAATGAGTCATGTATGCAGTGTGTGCAGAATAATATCATAACCAACTGGTGCTTGATGTTTCGTCTGCAAGTCTGGCCATCAGTTTCTTCATTTGAAGTAACCTCTGGGTGTTTTGTTCTCAGAAATCTGGATTATAGCTGTTTATTCCATTGGATTATGGGCTCTGGTCAGATCAGAGATAATCTCAAAATGTGTAGAGGTAGGCTATTCATGGTAGTGCTGCAGTATAGCACCGGCTGCACTGCAACTTCAAATCTGAGTCGTGTAAACGAGGTGAAAGAACGCAGTGTGTTTTTGAAGGTGCAGTCCATCTTTTAAATCATATTGTTTGCTAATGTGGTGTAGTAGAGATGCTCCGATACCATTTTTCCTTCCCGATTCCGATACCTGAACTTGTGGTATCTGCTGATATTGAGTACCAATCCGATACCAGCGTGATTTAAAATATCGAAATAGTTGTTGTTGTTGTTGTTGTTGTTGTTGTTGTTGTTGTTGTTGTTATTGTTATTATGGTATGTATGGATAGTGGACAGTAGTTGCCAGTGGCAGCCATGATACATCCAGGGCGACAGCACAGTAAAGGCTACTGTGGTTTCCGGTTAAACAAGTTGATTTTTTTTCTGGGTTAATAAATTATGGTATTAGATTGGTGCATAGACTGGTGTGATCGCCGTTAACCGATCCCGCATTTTGGGCAGTATCGGAGGCATTTTCGATATTGGTATTGATATCGGAACAACAGTATTATTAAGAATTGACAGAACTTCTTAGAATGTATGAAAGTAAAGAGACATCAATAGCAACTGAGTCCTCTCCGATCTCGTGGCCCTGTTCATGTAGCATCCACACAGTGTGAGTAAAATAGAAATGTACCTTCTACCTTGACATTGTGAGTGTTCTTTGACCTTTTTCATATAAATGTTTGGAGGAAGTCCAAGTAAGATTGTGGACTATTTGAATGCAGCCTCTTTATGTATGGTGTAACAAGCTTGGCAACATTAACATAAGGCAAACACTTATCATTGATGCCTATACTGTATGTGTTGAAATTAACAATGCATCACCAGTGATTCTCCCACTGTCCCCAGAGGCTTCAAATATTTTGTAGTATGTCAGCTGTCAGTAGAGTGATATAAAAACAACAGCGGTGTGTTCAACAGTCTGTCAGATCAAAACACTTCTCAGTTCTGCTTTCAAACCAGTTTAGTCACAAGTTTATCTTCTGGCACTTGTTAAAAAAAAAAAAAAAAAAAATCATTGGTTGGTGTGATCATGTAAATATGTTATCAAGCGTCGTCAGGTTGGTGTGGTTTTGTTATCACTGTATAAATGTATTCTGTGGTATAAAATGTCTTTTGTTATGGTTGTGATGAGTTACTTTAACGCGCCCCCTCCGTCTCTCCTCAGCATGCTACGGCATCGTGCAGGTGCCCACAGGTCCTTGGTTTTGCAGAAAGTGTGAATCTCAGGAGAGAGCAGCTCGTGTGGTGAGTCACACGATCCATCTATCCATTCATCATTTATGAGGAAACTCCTGGAATTACAGGACTGTCTGGCATAGATGGTGGACCTCATGCTCTTGAACAGTGCTATCATTTCTAAATGTGCAACCCAGTCACCAGAAAAGATGTTGGCAGATGTTGGTTTCTGTAAACCCCGGGGTTACGTTGAATGTTTACGATTCTGAACCAAAAATATGTTTCATAAATACTTTTCATATCAGCCTTGTATCACACGTGCAGAAACGCAAAATGCTAAATGGTTAATGTTGTGAAACGATTGGTTAGGTGTAGGCAACAAAACTACTCTAATATTACTTGGTTTGTGTTAAAATAATAACATTACAACATAACGTAGCAACCATAACGACGTAACGGTTTCACATGGGAGCCCATCAGCAGTCTCCTGGGTGAGTCCTGTGTTTGTTTGACCCTCCCACCACGCTTTCCGCCTGCCCTTTGTGGACTTTCTTGCTTGTTATACTCGTTATTACACGACATAACTATCAATAACGGTTGCTCGATATACAGCGTCGCTCCTTGTACTACATCACTTACTCTGACCGAAAGCCCACATTCAACATATTTGTGGTTTGCAGAAAAATACAATGCTTTAAAAGAATTTTTCCTGGCGACTGGGCTGAAATTTGCGAGAATAGCGCTAGGTTGGGTCTTGTATCAATGTCCGTTCAATCAACTTGGAATAAAGCAGTTATAATAACACAATGCATGTTGAAGACAGTAATATTTCATCACCATCAGTAGTCAATGTCATATCTTGTGCTGATGAGAACGTTTTTTGATTAGGTTCTGAATGTGAGTTGTCCACTATTTCTGATTATTTTAGTTATGTGAGGAAACACAAATCAAGTCATTAAGACGGCCAGTATTGCCTAATACTTGTTTGCAGTAGGGATGCACCGATACTGGATCGGATATCGGGCCGATACTGACTCAAATAGCTGGATCGGATATTGGTGACAATGTGGCAGATCTATTAAATTCAATTCTATGTTTACAGTGTATATATTATAAACTGGAATTTTAATTCCTGTTTAAGTTTTGACCAATTTGTTGCGGCATTTAAAAGGTTTACACCTGAATTGTAATTCCTGTTAATTTTGAAGATTGTTTTGCCAAATTGTTGGTGCGTGATTTATTATTTTAGTAATAAATAACAATTCAATACATTTATATCTATGTATTTATTGGTTACATTTCATTTTACAAAGTTAAGAAAGCAATATTTCAGTCAAACCTGACTGTAAAAAAAACTTGTATGGCAAGACCTGACACATTAAGGAATGATCCAACTCATTTCCACACAGTAAGGCATACAGCTTGATAATTAAACACTGGTATCAGATCGGTACTCGGTATCGGCTGATACCCAAAGCCGGTGTCGGTACATCAGTTTGTGTATATTTGACATAAAAGTTTAATACTATATTAAAATCCTGCAATGCGATTACAGTAGTAGAGGACCTTTCTTTGGCTTTTTTAGGGAACCTAAGAAGGAATTGTGTCGTATTAAATGGCACCATTTATCACAGAGCAATAGTAGTTGAGTTGTTTAACTCATTAGTGAGACTTGAAAGCCTGCTAGTGCTGTTTAGCCCACCATATCTATCGTTTTGAATCTATACAACTATCGTAACTAGAGAAATTATATTAGAGGTCTGCACAGACCTGCCTGCTGCTGCCTCTTTTTGTGGAGCAACCGAATGTACCGGCAGTATTTTCTTTTGCACGTCCTGCCGTCCTTTGACCTTAGCCTGACTGTCAGCCCACAATCTTTATTCTGCACCAGCTACCGTTATATTTCACCAAATGATATTTAATCCTGATTGAAAAGCTCTATAAAAGCTTATCTCAAATGCTGTTGGAGTGTGTCCAGTTTACCAGCTCTACCAAATACCATTTGTTGTGTGTGGCATACTATGGTGCAAATATTAAGCTATCTAGACTGCACGTGAAACGTTTAACAGCACATGAAAATGTTACTGCCCAGGCAGGAACGTGGCCCTGGAAAAAAACTACATTTCCAACACTTGCTGGACTGACCCACTCTCCACAGACCTCTGAATCATGTCACTTAGGACTGAACTGAAAGAGTTTCCATATTTTACGTGTTCTTTTTGTGAAACTCGGTGAAAAAAAGCCACTAACTGCTATGGCTTGCTGAGTTTCAACTTAATATGACCCCGGAAAAACTTCTAAGGACCTGTCGAGATTATGTCAGGACAAGATTTACTCGCGTAGTTGTTGATACAGGTGCTAGGAATGATCTGCCGACTTGCTGTATTCGTGTGTGCACACAGGGCAAAGTTTCTCCTGCAGAAATTTAGCAGGATAACTAGGTTTTCCACTAACCTCTTAACCTGACGAAGGCAGCCAGGTCATTTCTTATTTACATGGCATTTAAGTAATGAGTTTAGTGGAGACATACAACAATAACCAGGTCACTTAAGTACATGTAAATGCTTTTCGCTGCAAAGCAGCTCCAAAGTGTACAAAATCTTTACACCGCAGCTGATGCGTAAAGTGTTAAAAATCCAAACTTTATTCTCCTTGAAGGAATCAAGTGTACAAACCTGTTTGTCCAGCATGCCAGGCTGTGCAACTGGCATATGGGTGAGGTGTTCTTTTTAAGATAATAACAATAGACTCATACGAAAGTATTTAAACGAGCTGGTGTGCAAAGTTAAAGGATATCTAGAACTGGTGAAGTTAGCGATCTTCTGATTTTTCTGCCTTCGTGAAAATTAAAAATGCATATAGTAAAGTACTCAACTTCCGGATTCTGCCTTCTTTGTCTTATAAAGGAATATTTGGAAAGGGTATTTACACCTGTAGCATTTGAATGATGTTATGAGATTAAAGGCCTTTACACACCGTAGTGTTGTCACGATACTGGAATTTCTTACCTTGAGACAATACCTTGAATAATATCAATATTTGATACTGTTTTCGATACCACGGGGACAAATTGAGGGCATAAAATGTTTGATTTTTATCAAAAGTTAAATTGTGGTGTCAACAAGTGTGTGTGTCAATTCGCTGTCGGAGAGAGGAGAGAGCAGAAAGTGCAGCTGGTATCCCTGTATCAATACTGTGGAAAATGAGCATTGAAACCGTTCCAAATATTCAATATTGATATGTATAGATTTTTCGATATTTTTGACAACATTAACACACCGGCGCCGTTTTTTTTAGTGCAATTAATTTGCATTAATTTGTGAATGAATACTTTCACACAGAACGTGAATATTACGCGGCAAAAAGCGATGTAATTCTTTTTCAGAAGGTCGACTTTCTGAGCTTTCGCACCGCAAATAAAGGCATCAACCTTGCGAAACTTACAACATGGTAGCAGGTTGAGTTGCGTCTATATTTATGAAACGGCAACACACAGGCCCTGTAATCCGAACCAGCATGGCAAACTTTATTACTTCTTTCAACCTTGACAAAGGCAGCGCAGATCAGATACACTCTTTCTGTTTTTACCTTTCACAATAAAAGCCCCCCAAAAATGTGAAATACTCACTTGAGAAAATAATATGTCTAATATTATATCTGCAGGCGTGTTTTTTATTTGTCATGCCCCCGGTGTGTAAAGGCCTTAAGAGATAAATGAAAGTTAAAAGTATAAAAAGTTAAAGACAGATATTTGAAAACCTGTTCAGAAAGATGAATTTTGAGATAGTAATGTGGAGTCGAAGCACCTTTACTTACTATCTTGTTTATGAGGGGTAATCTCTTAAGAAAAAACAAGTTTAACTTCTCTGATTCCAGATTTTTAAATTTGAATATTTTCTGGTTTCTATTCTCCTCTATGACAGTAAAACTGAATATCTTTGAGTTGTGGACATAATAAGAGATTTGAGGACGTCATCTTGGGCTTTGGGAAACACTGATTTACATTTTTCACCATTTTCTGACATTTTATAGACCAAACAACTAATCCATTAATCAAGAAAAAAAGCAACTGGTTAATCTAAAATGAAAATGATCATTGCTTGCAGCTCTAGTGAACTTAAACATGCAACAGAAAAGTATTGGTGCGAGAAAAAGGGGAAGAAAGAAGGGACATGAAAGTCTTTCTTTATGCACACACACACACTGCGCTCTTTGTAGCATGTAGTTTCAGCTTCAAGATGAACAACCAGCTTATGTGTGAGTTAAGGAAGAGATGAGTTGTCAGGCTCAGAGCAACAGAAATGATTGCCCAAGGACTTGTATTAGCTGACACACACACACACACACACGCGCTTGGAGAAAGACACATCCTTAGGTGGCAGAAAGTGAGGGTGTGTTCCCGTAGAGTTTCTGGCCTCGTGCCCAAGTCAGGGCCACTTCCCATTTTATCTCACATTCTGGCATATTTGTCATACCTCTGTGTTAAAGTAGATGAGGTCGACCGGTTGTTTCTGACCCGTTGTTTCTTCTTCACCCACAGAGATGTGAGCTGTGTCCACACAAAGACGGAGCGCTCAAGAGGACAGACAACGGAGGTAAAATCCCACACACACACACACACACACATAACACACACATCTGTGGTGAGCCTCTTGTATATTTTGTCATTAATTGCATGTCACCGGCAAGTTTAAGGGGTGTGAGCGTGCTGGGAGAGTTATGTCGCTGTTTGTTGTGTGTGCTGCCTCTCACTGCCGTCCTTGCCAGTCCATGGTTTATGTGTGTGTGTGTGTGTGTGTGTATGTTTATG
This sequence comes from Sebastes umbrosus, assembly GCF_015220745.1. Classification (NCBI taxonomy): domain Eukaryota; kingdom Metazoa; phylum Chordata; class Actinopteri; order Perciformes; family Sebastidae; genus Sebastes; species Sebastes umbrosus. The sequence goes on from NC_051289.1 coordinate 14,281,171, forward strand.
AGGGGGCGGGACAGGATGGGTATAGTGCATGGCCTGTGAGGAGTCTCCTCTCCGGGTTCATTGGGAGGTCAGCTTGGTGGAGACTGTAAATATTCTGTGTGTATGTGAGTGTGTGTGTGTGTGTGTGTGTGTTTGAGTCAGTCGGAGAGAGAGGCACAGCTGTGGGATTGTGTCCAGGCCTGCAGGGAGGCATCAGGACAACACTAACACACACCGTTTTACTACTTTCTCTTTTATTTTACCCTTCCCATGACCCCTCTCTCCCTCTCTTTTTTTCCTCCCCATTTTTCTCTCACCGTCTCGTTCCCCTACCGTCCGTTTCGCCGCTCTTGTCAGTTCCTCTTCACTTGTTGATCTGTGTGGTAGTTGCTGTTATTTCAGGTGGGACAGTAATAAAGCAGGGCAATGGGATTAGTCTGAAATGGGTATTTGATCGTAACATATAGCAGGCAGAGAAGAAAGAGAAGGCGTAGAGCGAGACAGAAGTTAAGTTTACAGCTGCTACGTCTGGCCTCTTTGTTGTCTTATTTAGTTGCAGATATACCCAGTAAAGAGTTTAAAGATGTTGAAAGAATTTGCACATTAAAAGGTTTCAAACATAATCTGCCACAACCATTTAATGGGGGGTTTGATGGAAATAGGTACACTTGAAAATCAGCAACAAGTTCACTTCTTACAAGTGGGTGCTAAGAAATATTAGATATGTGTAGGGCTGCATCTAACTATTATTTTAATTGTCGACCAATCTCTCCTTCATGTTCTTGATTAATCAATTAGTTATTTGGTCTATAAAATGGTGAAAAACGTCCCCCCAAAAAAAGGTTCCTAAAACCCAAGATGACGTCCGCAAATGTCTTGTTTGGTCCACAACTCAAAGATATTCAGTTTACTGTCATACAGGAGTAAAGAAACCAGAAAATATTCACATTTAAGAAGCTGGAATCAGAGAATTGTGACTTTTTTTTCTTTAAAAAAATGACTCAAACCGATGAATCGATTATCAAAATAGTTGGGGATTATTTTAAAAATAGTTGCCAACTAATTGATCAATCGTTGCAGCTCTAGATATGTGGCAGCATAGCAAATTAGAGCTGTCACTCTTGAGCATATTTTTGATTATACTGATGTGGTTTCACTGTCCATGCCGTTCATTACCTGCTACAGTGAGAACAACATGCAGTTAGTCTTGTTTTTTTACTGGTTTTAGTGTTATTGTTTTATCGTGGTTTACCACAGAAGCCATTATCATGAACTGACAGCATTTTGCCTCTTTTTTGTTTATTTCAAATCATAACATCAGCTAAATTTAAGCTCATTGTCTCAACACATTGGACGTCTTGGAGTGAGGCATGTTTGTAAAGGGATGCTTTGTTGGGTTTTCGGGGGGTAAAAGCGTGAATGCTTAGTTTGAGGAGGAAGGCTGTGCCACTTTTTATAGTCCTGTTTTATAGGCCTCTTCCAGATTCTTGGAGGGACTTCAAAACAACAACATGCCCCCCATTTCACACCCGCTGCCTCTCCCCTGTCCCGCCCTCTGCCCTCCTCCCCCTGTCCTGCTCACCAGGTCAAAGGCAGGTCAGGGGTTCAACTGTAAGTTTAAGCCTGTTTTTGTTTCCGCTACGGGGAAAAACAGACACCTCCAGCGTGGCAGGAGACTCACACCTCCATTTGACCTCCCGTTGACCGCCTTCTGCTCCTCCTCGGCTGGTCGTCAATTCTGCTGCCACTCCACCATGCCCCACTGTCATTCCACCGCCCCCAGTTTGTCTTCACTGACAGGCAGCTGTGTGTGTTAGGGCCCAATAAACGGCTGCTTGGATAGATTAACTACCAAGTTGCAAATTAAAACATTTACGACTCAGCATTTCAAAGTTGAACTCAAGTTTAATTTATGTTTAATATGTGAAAGTACCCAAAACTGCAATTTAGAGAGCACATTTAGATTGTGTTTGGTTCTCTTGGTTTGGGCCAAAGAAGTGTTATCCATCATGGCCTTTTGGTCCGGTTCATTTTGGGTTCACATTGACCACAAACCAAAAGTTGCAAAGTTTCGTGGAGTGATTAGGAACACAAATAAGGACTTTTTTTTTAGTTGTGCTGCGCTTTACTGAGTCTGAAGGCTTTATTTTATCTTCACTAATGGTTACAAAGAGCTCAGAAGGAAATATCTGGACATGAGAGCATTCATCAAAACTGTACTGGACTTTATGGACTTTAATTACACTGTGCATAAACAGTATAGGCATGATGTATCATATAGTGCAACATGATGGGTGAGGAGAGGCATTCATCGTCTGTCTTGGTTCGGTTGTTTGATGCACACCAGAGTTCAAACGGCAGTGTTCCCACCAACACAAATCTACCGGACCAAACACAGAAGTGTAGCAACGTCAGTTATGCATTGAGTGCAGGGACTTCACATGTTTTAGGGTGTGTGCCATGAGTTACAACTCTAAAGAATGTGCAGGAAAAAGGCTGTTTTTTTTTGTTTTTCCCAGCTGATAAAATCCTGTGGGTGATGTATGGGAGCAGTATTGTATTCTTCCGTTTATCAGTCCTTTGCAACTTGCTACCAACAAATGGATTATAAGTATCCATTCTGTGCACTCTTACTCCTATTCAAGACCTTCACAGATGTTGCTACAAACTACCCTTTGCTGTCATATCTGTGCAGAGGTTGATGTTTTCTGTGTGTCTTTGCAGGCTGGGCCCATGTAGTTTGTGCCCTTTACATACCTGAAGTGGAGTTCGCCAATGTCTCGACTATGGAGCCAATCGTACTCCAGTCTGTGCCACATGATCGCTACAACAAGGTAACAAAATGAATCTATGCATTTAGACATGTCACGAAATTGCATGTAAAATGTAATTATGAGTCAGTTAAAATATATAATGGTTCTCTTTACTGTGTGTTTGTGTGTGTTTGTGTAGACATGTTATATTTGTGAGGACCAGGGCAGAGAGAGCAAAGCAGCTTCTGGAGCCTGCATGACCTGCAACAAACATGGCTGCAGGCAGGCGTTCCATGTCACATGGTGAGACCCGTTCACAGCACATTGACCTCACTGGACAAAGGAGGAGATTGTTTCTTCACTTCTTTGCTCAAACTCAAGTAAAGATTGTAGATCTCATATACTATGTAATCCAAACCGTAATGACAACACAGCCTGGTTTAGAGTGGTTTCTTGTGCCACTTCTGTTTCTGCTTCCTCGTGTTCAGATCACATTCGCTGTGTTTCCATTCATGTTTTTATGCATATTTGAAAGTTAGAAAAGCTCTATGGAAATGGCAAAATTTGATAAAAACTTACTTAATTGCGAAAAAAGAGTTTTTAAGCTCGCTTGAGGTGTTTTTTTTGCCAGTGTCGAATAAAGAGTTGATGCGCTTAATGGATTATGGAAATGCCTTTGCCGAATACATTTTAGCATAGCGAACATTTAACTCACATGACTGATCAGCTATTTCCGCTGTCGGCGTCTTCTTGGATATTCCTATAACGTGCAAATGCTTGTCTTTGTCTGCGGACAACGTGAAACATGGCCTATACTAGCTGACATGAAAGAACAATTAAAACGTGCCCAAATGAAACAAATTCCTGAAAACCATTTTTCTTCTACTGTTAACTGGCGGATTACAGCCACGCGTAGCCTAGAGCTCCAACTTCTGACCAAACTACGCTCAGTTTATTCGCTCCAAACCAGTTGATGGAAACGTGCCTAATACGCATTTCATTTTTAGCGTCATTTCAAAAGTTTCCTTGACAATTGAATGGAAACACGACTGTTGTTTCGTTGTCATCACTTGTTGGTGTTATGGTACTTATTGTGTTACAATGTTACACACAAGTGTTGAAAACTTTTCTCTTTTCTGTTTTTTACATCTTTTTAATTTCCCTTACTCTCTGCCACAGTGCCCAGTTTGCGGGGTTGTTATGTGAGGAACAAGGATCCGACGCAGACAATGTCAAGTACTGTGGATATTGCAAATACCACCACAGCAAATTGGTAAGTGTACTCTCATATTTTTTATTATATTCTACAGATGGTATGTCTTTTTGATACTATGATACTATAAAATAACCACAACTTCACACACCACTATGTCATTCTTCTCAACTGAATTTTTTTGTAGCCATAACCTATTTCTGCATATTGTATTTATATTTATGGTTTATTTGGTAGGGACAGATACAAAATACATAGACAAACTGAAAACAGCTATCCGATGCAAGGTATCATAGTGTTTAAGAGCTAATTTATAACACCAGTCCCTAGAAGGGCTTTTATGAAGCTAGGAGAGTGGAACAGTGAGGTAAAAAAAAAAGGTTTTGACAGGATACATTGAGATACAATATATCACACATTAAAAAATTACATTTAAAAGCTAGACATGAGCACAGGTTGGTTGCTGAATTAGCCAGGATTTGGTAGCTCTCTTGAAAGTGACGAGGTTCGCTGCAACTTTCAAGCGATCAGGCATGTGAGGACAAATTAGATTTTCTATGTATTTTGATTTGCTATTAAGTTTAAGATGATATAAGTATTAACTGTACTAATTAACTGAGGAGCAAGCTTGTGTTTTTGTAAATATGTATAAACATAGTTGACATTTGTTCACGGTACATACCAAGTCTCACTCATTAGCTTGTATTGGACTCACTGTCTTTCCTTTTCAGAACTGAGTATTGATCTGTTTTGTTTCGTTAAAGTATGAAACCCCTCTGACTGGTGTGTATATTGAGGGTCACGGTGTTGCACGTGAGCGTGCCTGTTAACAATTTGAATGATGTGTTTTTTTGTTCCACTATCTACCAGCATGGATGACCATGTAGACGTAACACACACCTATTGGTTTAACTGTAACACAGTGAGAAATACCTTTCATCTTGTGAATGAATTCTCATTTCTCTGCTGCCACTGAGAGATGACCCACCATCACCTCTTCTTTTTATTGTGTCTCTACCTCCCTTAGCCCTTCTCATCTCTGTCCTTCTCTTACTATACTGGCATTTTTTCCTTCCTCTGTCTTTTGTCCAACCTCTCCTCCGCTGTCATACTCTTTTTTTTCCTGCTTAGCCATCTCCCTCCTGCAGTCAGCTTCCGGTCTCTGTTGGCTTCTGCCCCCCTTTTCCCTCCATCTATCTTTCTCCCCCATATGCTCCCTCTCTCACTGGACCAATGAATCCATCCCCCCACTGCTTGCCTCTCTTCCACCTGTCCTTTACCCTCCATCTACCCCTTTTCCATCTACTCTCATTCCTCCTCCCTTCCTGATGCCTCTAATCTCTCTAACAGTGGTCCCCTCCACTCCCTTGTGTATTGGTGCTAAGCCCAGAGTGGGCACAGCGGGTTTGGTTTGCAGGTGGATAGAGTCCTTTTGAGCCTGGTTTTCACTGTAAGGTCAAACACTCTGGCTTAATCGTTATTTATGTATTTCAAATTCTTTGGAAATTAACATTTCAGTGATTTATTTCCAACAGACCTGTCCTGTCAGTTAGCTTTTATTATTTGGTCAATAGTGGCTTTTGTGCTGCTACTCTTAAATTAGACACATGGTTTCAATAAAAAGTTGCAATGCAAGTTGAACGCTGTTAGAGAAGCTTTTTCTACTCCTTTTCTATAGTATAGGTATACAATGAATATAATGTATAATAGCATCAAGATTAACCTAGAGAAGACAGAAAAACAGTCTCTTTTGTCTCTTTTGACAAACAATTTGCATTCACTCCTAAATGGCAGATTGCTGGTTTCTTGTCCATGATCGCTCCCTTATCTTTTGCAGTCTGTTAGCCTTACTCTGACTATGCAACCAGCATAATGCAAACCTGATAGGTGGCTAGCTGGCCCATTGTCAAGCAGAATTCAATCAGATAAGAGAAGAATGAAAAGGATAGGCATATCAACACACACATCCAACAACTGGATATGCAGAGGAAATGTGTTTTCAGGGCACACATTCACTGTAGAGACGTCCTGTTGCGTCCCAGATTTTGTTCCGCCTCTCCGATAGTTAACAACCTATCGCAAGGTATACACATGTATGCATGTACACACCCTGCGTCACGCAAATATGAAAAACAGGAGCGTGACTTAACTATTATGATTTGTGGAACAGTGGGAGGATGGAAAGACAGGGCAGGCTTTATAGTGTCTACACACACACACAGATGACATTTTGCAATGTTAACAAATGCTGATGGAAGGGCTCATGCTGTTATATTGATCGTGTATGAATGGCTTTGGATGCTGGGGCATAATGTCATTAAGCCGGGATTGTATGGATGACAGGACTGTACGAGAGGGAATCAATGATGAGGAAAGCAATGTTGTTAGCAGAGTGGGTTTCATAAAATGCCACTTGATGGATGTTTACGGCGTGTTAGCAACATATGGTATTCGACTGGACACCAAATCTAATTTCAAACTTAGATTATCCTTGTTTGTCGTTGATTTCATTAATACTGTGTGAATAATTTTTCCTTATTTCTAAGGAGTGTAAATTAACTCGTTGACGCGTTCGGCTTTCCTTTCCAGTCATCTATACTGGGGCATTTTAGGGCTGGGACGATACACCTGTCTCCCGATGCGATACTTGGGTGCTGATTCGATATGTATTGTGAGATTTTTAAGTATTGAGATTCTACAAGTAGTGCGACTTGATATTACGATTTATTGTGATTTTTGTTAACTTTTTTTTACATTAGACCATGGGAAAAAGTTGAATCATACACTTCTAGAGACACGTACTTTGGAAAATATCTATATTGATACAGTAAAATTGTTTTATTTTCAGCATGTGCATTTGGTTTCAAACATCTTCTGTGACAGTGATTAGCAAAATTGTTGCATTACTTTCTGTCACAACTTCCAAAGCAACTGGTCTTTTGCAGTAAAAACACGTTTACAGTGCCGTTAAGTTATATTCATTAAATTGAAAATGTAACAAAGCTGAACATCTATCCCTGAAAAAGGTGCAGAGAAAATAAAGAGAGTGATGCAAGTTAATTCTGCTCGCTTTTTTGGCAAGTTTATACAAAGTGTTTTTATTTTTTAGGTCCTGTAAGGTTGAATGATAATCTAGTGTTCTTCAGTAGGAATAGTAATTGATGAACTCCTCTGTACGTGTTGTACAGTATGTCAGTATGTAAATCCAGATTTAGACTTTTTAAAGGGAAGAGACTGCCATGTGACTCAGACAATGAGCTGTATGGGAGGCCAGACGAGGAGGATGTATCCCATGGTGCACCAGGTTGCCTCGGAGTGTCAGTTTTACATGAAATGCCAAAAAGAAAAACACAGTCTCTGGTCATAGATCTGTGCTTTTGAATAGAGACTGGGTAAACACAAGCCTTGATCTATGCCTGGAGGTAATTTGGCTGTAATTTGAGGATGTAGTTGTTTATCACCATGGCAACGGATACTATGAGCAAGAGCAAGCTGACTCGGACTGAGATCGATAACCAAGACCCCTCGAAAGTGTCCCATGATGCCTCTTTAGATCTGAGATTTGGCAAAGGGGTTTTAAAACAACAATAAAACGCAACTTATGCTTGTGTTGCCTTCAGTGCTGATTGTTTTTTTATTGACGGTTGTTCTACACTAGAATTACTTTTTCTAATGGTTACATTTGATCAATTGAAGAAGGAACGGCCTTTTCTACAGTGGAGCTGTAATGTATTTTTGTTTAAATACCTACTGCCACCATGCATTTTTTAGCTCACTCCTATAACCACCACTTTAATGCTTGTGATGTTTTTTCACTGTTTTTTAATTTTGAGTTCAGTCAGCCTTTTTTTAGTTTAAGTTTTGTTCATTTTTTTATATCTTAAAGAGTTTTTTTTTTTGTCTAATGTTAGACTCATTTTCTTTGGATTCATCCAGTAACTTGGAGTTCCTCTTTACCTTTTTAGCGAAGGAGCAGGGGCCGCACTAGTATGTCTCAAAGCTTAAGTGACTCTTCCTCTCTGTGTATGGATAGACCTCCAGACACGGACAAGAAGGTAAGACAGCCCTCAGATCTTAACCTCTCTATGCCTCCAAACCATGAAACATACGCCCTCACTGCTACATGCTCACACTGTGGAGGGACAGGCAGATACGCACTAAAAGCGCTGATCAATAAAACTTTTCAGTGGTTCTTATAATGGCTCTATAATGAACATTTATGGAGACAGTCTTTTGAATATATTGGCAGAACATTATTTATGACAAGCGGAGTCTCAGAAGGCATATTTTTGTTTGAATTAAAGGCCAAATGGAAAAGAGATGACTCTATGCTCTCTATGCTGGCATATCTTAACTAGCTCGGCTTTGTTGGACACTCAATTCTGATTGGTCAATCTACAGTCTGTTATTTCTATATAGCAGACCGTTGCAATGTATAACAGACCGTTGCTATGCGGACGCATTTGATCTCGGACACAGGAGGATCATTTTTGGGTCAAATTATTGATTTCTTAAGTAAGTAGCCGTGTAATAAAAGGGATAATGTACAGTTAGTGAGTCATTGTTGTGAAATAAACCCCTTCAGGGTGATGCAAGACCCTCTGTTTCGTTGTTGGGGTATATTTCACAACAATGACTGGCTCGTTGCACATTATCTCTTACATATTAGATGTTGACAGTTACATTTTAAATGGATGGGTGGCCTTGAAAGTAATTCATTTGGTATCTTTATTTAAATTTTTAATTAATGTTTTCCTGTGGAAAAAAACAATACTATAGATATGAGCATACTATGTTTTGACTGTTGGGAGTGTAAAAATGTCTCACACTTCAAAATGCACCAATGTGTCCTTGAGTTTTACCAAATAATCCCTTTAAACTCATAGAAGTCCTTTTTAATTTGATGTCCAAGTGAGCGCTGAAATTGTATTTTATAGACCCAGCAGCAGTTGCATTTGTATTGGTTTTTAGCTGCTAGCATGACTGCAGCCCACCTACACCCACCAGTGATCGCAGCCTCTAATGAATACTACATTAGTGTGACTTAATCAGTCACAGCTGTTAGCAGAACATGTAATCACAGGCTGCGAAAAATCTGAATTTACAGGAGGTGTCAAGTCATCTGTTCCACTTCTTTTTTTTTTTTTTTTGTCATGTTTACCGATCCCTTGTCAGAACAGAGGACAAGCTTGATTTTTCCCTGTTCGCCTACGGTTGTATCATTCTCAAAAAGCACCATTTCTGATGGTTGATACTCCATCTCCAACTTTTGCAGGCCAGTATTAGTGTATAATAGGTAGGTAGGGATATTCAACCCAGCATAGCAAACACGTGACTGTCCCTTTACAGTTGAGCTGTTAAGAGAGTTTTCTGCTCAGTGTCATTGATTCTCTCCACCAAACTCTCCAACAATGTGCCCCTTGTGGACAGCACTTTAAAAATGCATCCATCCTCGCTCCCTTCTTGAGGAGCAATCACTGGGAAAAGTTTATAGGATCCAGATATTGAAGTTGGTGTTAGTGTGTGAAATTTATCAAGCACTTAAAGCTTGACAGGTTCTCCGCAAAGTGCATTGCAGCAAACAAAGGACGCTCATTAGATAAAACAAGTACTTAACATACTCAGACATGTGAGCCAGAGCTTTTGTAAGTGTGTTTGTGAGAATATTTTAGCCATGGGAAACTTGGTCCTGACCACCTCAAAATATGAAACAGACACTTATTACTTGTGAATCACAACATAAATTCCATCTGACAAGAATAAAATGCATCAGATGACGTCTCAATCAAGTTGCTCAGTCATCTAAAATACTCCCCATATGTCCCTGATATTTATGCTGTTCTACATAGTGCAGCTGCACAGTGCATACTAAGTGTGTTCGCAAAACCAATTCAATTTAGAAAGGGGATGCTTTAAATCTGCATTAGGAAGAAATTGCCTGTATCAACAATATAAACCAACTGTGAAAACATCACAAATAAAAGCTCTGAGCAAAAATGTAAGTATTACAAGTGGCTGCTGCAGCTTTCTAATTATGAAAAATATACTCTACAAGCATATTAGCCGCCGTTTTTATACAGATGTCTTGCTGCTACAGGTTTTGGGTGAAGTCAGTTTACAACTAGGGCTGTTAGTGGATTAAAATATTTAATCGTGAGTAATTGCATGATTAATTGCACATTTTATCTGTTCAAAATGTACCTTAAAGGGAGATTTGTCAAGTATTTCATACTCTTATCAACATGGTAGTGGATAATATGCTTGCTTTATGGAAATGTATGTATATATTTATTATTGGACATCAATTAACAACACAAAACAATGACAAATATTGTCCAGAAACCCTCACAGGTACTGCATTTAGCATACAACAATATGCTCAAATCACAGGTAACAACAGCTGTCAGTGTGCTGACTTGACTATGACTTGCCCCAAACTGCATGTGATTATCAGAAAGTTGGCATGTCTGTAAATGGGAGACTCGTGGGTACCCATAGAACCCATTTTCATTCACCAATCTTGAGGTCAGCGGTCAAGGGACCCCTTTTGAAAATGACCATGGCAATTTTTCCTCGCCAAACTTTAGCGCAAGTTTGGAGCGTTATTTAGCCTCCTTCGAAACAATGTAGTACAACATGGTTGGTACCGATGGATTCCTTAGTTTTTATAGTTTCATATGATACCAGTACCTCCACTCCAGCTTTAAAACTGAATTTGCATTAATGCGTTATTATCGCGTATACTTTGACAGCCCTATTTATAACACATCAGTATAACAACTGATATAGAGGGCAGATATAATGTACCTAAAATGGAAATTTGCCAGGGCTGCATATAGCTGATATCGATCTTTCAAATCAGCTCACTCACTTATAGTAAGTCTTTATTATTCTGAGTATAAAAGTTATTCAGTTATAATAAATGAATGAAATACATTTTTTTTCTGAAGATGCACCATGAAATTTTGTTATATTAGTGTTTTTATGATTGAAGAAGGAAGAATGATCGGATGCATTTTTGCAAGTGTCTCTTGGCCCTGCAGCCGGCTCCACCACTCTAAAAATCAGAGGAAGTCAGCTCCTCAACCAAGCTTGTTTTTGTCACGGCTTTACAAATAATTGTTCCATCTCCACTGAATGAAATGCTCATGTTCTGAAGAGATGTTGCATTTATTTTTAACCCTGTGTTTGTGCAGACGGCCCAGCAGTAGAGATGCTGTTGCCAGAAATACTTTGATGCTTTGAGTTCCCTTTTCCATCTTTATTTTCAGTTTGTAGTTAATTGTTTTTGATAGAAAAAGCATGAAACAAGACAATAGATGTTTCATTGTGTTCAACCATAAAGTAATTAGCGGAATCTAAATTGAGCGTTTAGCATGTTGTGTGACGTTTTATCTGTCTACTTAGTCATTGTGTCAAACAATACCAGCTTCAGCATTAGTGTGTGTGTGTGTGTGTGTGTCTGTGTGTGTGTGTGTGTGTGTGTGTGTGTGTGTGTGTGTGTGCGTGCGTGCGTGCGTGCGTATTTGTTTGCATATTATCCAGTCCCTCTGCCCTGGCTTTTGTTAATACTGCCTTATTTGCATTAGTTAGAGTATCCCCCTTCTCTCTCACTTAAACTCACACACACACATTCTAGGGTCAGAGATCAGTAGGCTCAGATGTGTGTGTGTGTCCACACATCCACTCATGCATTTGTTATGTGGTTTGGAGGCTCAGATATATACCCACCTCATGTTAGACCCTGCAGTCAAACTACAGCAGGGGCTAAAAGATCCCAACACTGGCCACTTAGAAAAGGCCTGCAGGAAACACACACACACACACACACACACACATCTATACGTACACAATGGCTGGTCAGAAATCCTGCAGGAAACTGCACAGGGGAATTCCTGCTAGGCCAGGGCGGATTATTTTCCCCCTTACTTCCTGTTCCTCCGTTTCCCCCTCCTGTCTTCCCTCGCCTCTCCTCAGCCCTCCTCCCCTGTGTGTCTGCACACTCTCATCTTCCTCCTGAGGCCATTGTGTTAACTTGCGAAGCATTTAGGATGTATGTTGCATCAAATTAAAAGGCAATACTCTTTTCTTGCATAATTTTATAGGCTCTTTATTTCTTACATAACCTCGCTAATGAATTTTCTTGTCTATGAACATTACAGCACGGTAAAGTACCACAAGCATGAACACTAGGGCTCAGAATATCAGATTTTCACTAGCCTAAAGAATTTCTCTATAAGGGATAGGGCTGTCAATCGATTAAAATAATTAATCATGATTAATCTCGTGATTAATTAAATTCATAATTTTTTTTCAGTTAAAAATGTACCTTAAAGGGAGATTTGTCAGGAATTTAATACTCTTATCAAAATGGGAGTGGGCAAACTTTCTTGCTTTATGCAAATGTGTGTATATATTTATTACTTGAAATTAATTAACAACTCAAAACAATTATAAATATTGTCCAGAAACCCTCACAGGTACTGCATTTAGCATAAAAAAATATGCTCAAATCATAACATGGCAAACTGCAGCCCAACAGGCAACAACAGCTGTCAGTGTCTCAGTGTACTGACTTGACTATGACTTGCCCCAAACTGCATGTGATTATCATAAAGTGGGCATGTCTGTAAAAGGGAGACTCGTGGGTACCCATAAGACCCATTTTCATTCACATAACTGGAGGTCAGAGGTCAAGGGACCCCTTTGAAAACACCAAAATTTAGCCTAAGTTTGGAATGTTATTTATACTCCTTCACGACAAGCTAGTATGACGTGTTTTTTTTAATGTTTTCTAGATTCATATGATACCAGGATCTTCACTGTAGCTTTAAAACTGAGCCAGCTACAACCTAAAAATCACAAATTGCGTTAATGTGTTAAAGAAATTAGTGGCCTTAAAACAAATTTGCGAGAACGCGTTATTATCGTGTTAACTTTGACAGCCTTAATAAGGATATTATGATTTCTATAGAAAATTAGGAAAAAAATAATAATAATGCTGTCAGTCAAATTCATCTTTAACTTTGTTTATTGTGCAGTTTGTCTCTTTTTTGGCAAATGAATTACACTCAAAATACGAGTGTAGGGAGGTGGAGAGAAAGTCTGAACCATTCAAGAGGCGCTAGACTATTTACACCATTTTATCATATGTGTATTATTAACATGATATCAATATTTAATGTTTTAAATATCATGATTATCGTCAACGATGTAGTGATTAAACAATTAATTTAGTAGTCAATTAACAGAAAATAATTTAACTATAGTTTTGATAATTTATTATTTTTGAAGTAATTTATCAAGCAAATATGCAAAAACATTTTATGGTTTTCGTCTCTCAAATGTGAGAATTTGCAGCTTTTTCTTTTCTTTTTATTTGATTATACGGGTTAGGGTTATATATATATATATATATATATATATATATATCAACTGGGGTCTGGGAGATATTTATGTGTGGTGTTTAACTTGTGCTCTCATATTATTGACAAGTAAATGATCAATCGATAGATAGTTACAGCTCTAATGTAATGCATTTAGTTTTAGTGACCAACTGCAAAAATGAACTTGCGTACCAAGAGAGTAAAGAAATTTCCAGCCACATATTTTAGGAACTGTAAAGAGGCCAGTTCAGACCCCCGTGACCAGCGTTCGACATAGACGGAGAGGATTTCAGCCCACCGTTGTGTTGCTCATAGCTCATAGCTCATTGCTCGGGGGGTTTGTTGATAAATAGACACGGCGGCTCTCATTCTCCGCTGCCACCGCTCATATTTACCCCACACAGTCTCAAAGACCACTCGGACATGTCAAATGATCAGGCTGCTAATGGTCAGCAGCGGAGAAAGAGGGGAAAGGACACGCTGAAAGGCTTTGTCTCTGCCTGTATAATCAATTGACCTGATTGATAAGGGTGTGTCAGGGTTACATTGTGTGTGTGTTATGTTTCCCACGCCCAGTGCTTCGGGTCCTTCTGTCTGTGTGTGTGTGTGTGTTATCCGACCCTCTCAGCTCAGCCTCTGTCCATCAACACCTTCCTCTGGAATGTTAATGAAAAACAACAAGGGAATCCCAAAGAATTTACCTCTCTGTCTCTCTCTCTCTCTCTCTCTCACTCTCCTTTTCTCTCCAGGATCATCTCTCCTTTTTGTTGCAGTAGATGCTGTTTAAGTTAACCGTCTCACTTTGTCCCATGTTTGTCTTTGGTTCTCCGCTTTCTGTTGCCAATTTGCAAAGTAGGCACTATCGTTTAAAGTAGTTCCAAACACTTCAGGGACAGCCCTACAGAAAATAAAAAAAATAAAGTTTTGACAATAGTGTAACTAATTTATTTAGCAAAAAGGGGAAAACATTTTAGCCTCTTAAATGTGAGAATTTACTGTTTTTTCCTGTGTTATATCACTGTTGATTGATTATCTTTGGGTTGTCGACTGTTGGTCTGACAAAGCAAACAATTTAAAGACGCCACCCTGTGCTGTGCTGTGCTGTGCTGTGTTTTCTGACATTTTATAGACTAAACAGTTCCTTGATTAGTTGAAATGAATCACCGGGGGTTAAAAAAACAAACAGCGACTCACCAGTAGGTCAGTCATCGCAAAATCATGCTGTGCAGCCAAACATCATTTAGACTCCCAGAAATTATTTTATTTTCTAGTGGGGGATCTGAACATTTCCAAAGATACGAAAATATGTCAGCTTTTCTCGGAAAATGTGTATAAAATGATGCACAAAACATTAGGGGTGCAACGATGCATCGATCTGGATCGATATATCAATTCAATGATCAACGGCCAAATATCATCGATGCAAAGTGAAAATATCGTTACATATCATCATCATCTTTAAGATAGACCTATATTTAAAAAAAATCACACTTTATATTTATTCTTTTTATTAAAAAGAACATACACCGATCAGCCATAACATTAACACCACTGACAGGTGACGTGAATAACATTCATTATCTCGTTACAATGGCACCTGGCAGTGGGTGGGATATATTAGACAGCAAGTGAACATTTTGAACTTTGTGTTGGAAGCAGGAACAATGGGCAAGCGTAAGGATGTGAGCAACTTTGACAAGGGACAAATTGTGATGGCTAGACAACTGGGTCAGAGCATCTCCAAAACTGCAGCTCTTGTGGGATGTTCCCGGTCTGCAGTGGTCAGGACCTACCAAAAGTGGTCCAAGGAAGGAAAACCGGCGACAGGCTCATTGATGCATGTGGGGAGAGAAGGCTGGCCCTTGTTGTCAGATCCAATAGAAGAGCTACTGTAGCTCAAATTGCTGAAAAAAGTTAATGCTGGTTCCGATAGAAAGGTGTCAGAAGACACAGTGCATCGCAGTTTGTTGCGTATGGGGCTGCGTAGCCGCAGATCGGTCAGGGTGCCCATGCTGTCCTAATGTTATGGCTGATCAGTGTATAGTTTTTATTTAAATATCTGAAAGAGCCCAGTAATAATAAAAATGGTCAAATCATATTTTAGTTGTTTTTTGTGAGTTGATATATAGTAGGGCTGTCAAAGTTAATGCGTTAACACAATTAATGCGTTAACTTAATCGATCTTTCGGAGGTTGTAGCCGACTCAGCTAGGAAGAAGGAAGGAGGCTAAATAACGCTCCAAACTTGCGCTAAATTTTTGCAAGGAAAAACTGTCATGGACATTTTCAAAGGAGTCCCTTGACCTCTGACCTCCAGGTATGTGAATAAAAATGGGTTCTATTGGTACCCACGAGTCTCCACTTTACAGACATGCCGACTTTATGATAATCATAAGCAGTTTGGGGCAAGTCATAGTCAAGTCAGCACACTGATAGCGGTAGTTGCCTGTTGGGCTTTGCCATGATCTGAATTGAGCATATTTCTTTATGCTAAATGCTGTACCTGTGAGGGTTTCTGGACAATATTTGTCAATGTTTTCTGGTGTTAATTGATTTCCAATAATAAATATATACATACATTTGCATAAAGCACACATATTTGTCCACTCCCATGTTGATAAGAGTATTATATACTTGACAAATCTCCTTTTAAGGTACATTGTGAACAGATAAAAAAATGTGCGATTAATCGATTGAAAGCCCTAATATAAATGTAACTGATGTGTTAAATGGGCATATGATATCGTCTCGTATTGATCGCAGGCCACAGACTTTGTGATTTCAGCAAATATCATATCATTGTCCAAAAAATCGATATAATATCGTATCGGGATGAAACTTGTGATTTACAGCCCTATAAACATCTAGAATATTTCCATTTGTTGGAATGGTGCAACCGTAAAAAAACACGAGTCAATATTTGACTCAATGTTGACTGTTGCAGAATATATATGATACTGTCAGGCAGTAGAATAAGATGATTTTAACAACTTTATAGCTACAGAAAACAGAAAGGCTAAAGTTCCATGTTATAATCACTAACAGAACTCTGCAGCATTTTGTCTCCTAACCCCAGAGCGTTGGCATTAGGTCACAGTGGAGCTGCTATCTCCTGATTTGGCTGGCGATGTCTGTTAACCGCCAGTCATAGAGGAAGTCTGGCTAAACTGTCACCAGCCTCCGTGCAGTCACCCTGGGGGGAGAAGAAGAAGAAGTGGGGGAGGGGCGTTTTCTGGTGTTTCAGAGTTGTCATGACACTGAGCATCACAAGCATGTTGAGTCCCATGTCGTCTCTCAGGATCGCTGCATATTTTCACCGCCGATCTTCGAGTGTGCGTGTGTGTCTCTGCATGCATCTGAGTGTCCATGTAAAAGTGTGTGTGTGTGTGAGTGTGTGTGAGCATACATGCACCTGTCTTGCTTGTATGCCTGCGCAGAGAGGTGTCAGGGTGCGGGGCGCGCATGTGAGGTGTAAATGCGCTGGCACCCAGTCGCCACCTCGGGGGTGCGAGAGGAGGGTGGCGGCGGTGGTGCACGCGTGTGTGTGATAGCAAGGGTGTAAATTGAGCTGTGATGGTCCAAGGAGGAGGATATGATTGGATGAAACGATGAGACCTTGTGCACGGCGAGAGGCACTTAGACACACTCTGCTCTAAACTTGAGCGCGCTGAATTCCTGTTTTTCTCCTGCCCCATTCTTTATCACTCTTCCATCACTCTCTTTGTGTTTGTAGATCTCTTAGCTTTCATCTCAGACCGAGCCTTTGAAATGTAATGCTCTCTTCTTTCTATCAGACACATACACACACACACACACACACACACTCTTCCTCTTTTGTGCTTATATCCTAATAACTCACACCTTTTTTTGTTTTATTTTTGCCATCTCTTTGTCTATAATCTTCTACAGAACACTTGCGAGTAACACTTGAGTATTTTTCCAAATGTTCCTAAATGCAGAGGGATATAAAATAAGGGTTGTAGGAGGTCTGTTTTTCTCTGTGTGTCTGTCTTTATTTCTCTCCTCTGTATCATGTCTTTAACAGCTTCACCCATCTGTTTCTCCTTTTCTTTTTTCTTTTTCGCCATGCTCAGAAACACAAGGAGCGGGACAGGCACAAACCGAGACACAAGAAGATCTCCATGGACATGTCGCCCTCCCTCGTCCTTCCTAACATCATGGTCCCAGACAAGGTGAGGACACTCCTCCACTCCTCGCTCTTTTGACTAGGCTAGTTGAATATTACTGCAGGGGTGTTTTTTTGTTCTTCACCTTGATTTACCTTTTGTTGCTCTTCTAGTCTGTCCCTCACATATCCTGTACTCCCGCTGACCTTCCCATTTTTGGTCCTCCCTCTTTCAACCGGCATTGTTTTGATAATTTTCTCTCCTTGTTCCGGCATTTCTCATGGTTCCTGTCCTCCCTTTCCCTCCCTTTTCATCTTCTCCCTCCAGACCTACAACAGCACTAGCGCAGCGGGAGGAGGAGGACCCGCCTCTCTGCCGGCCTCCTCGCAGAAGCGACTGGACGACGGCACCGCCCGCTTCACGACCGCCAACTTCCAAGAAGTGTCGTCCGCCCTCTCCGGCGGCGGTCCCAAAGACGGCTTGGCCCCCGATGCCGGGAAGGTGGCGTCCGAGGCGAAGAACAAGAAGAACAGCGGCGCGACCCACACTGTGGGACAGAGGGGTGGCCGCAAGTCTCTCACCTCCTCAGGGAAACCCCTCGCCTCCGCCGTGGTAACCATGGCAACCTCCTCCACATCTGCCTCTGCTTCCACTGGGCCTTTCCACCAAGGTGAATTAATGGTCCCGTATGTTAATTCTCCCCACAACTGGGAATTAACCCTGCACAGTTAGAAAAATGGAAACGCACTTGACAAATCATCCGGTGTTACTGCCCTGCCCACCCACCAAAAAACTGCAAGTGCAGCACATTTGCAATTACAGCAATGCTATTAAAACCCAAATAAGAGTGTGATTCATGCGGTTTGTGTGTGTGCTGTGTCATAGGCTGGATTTTGGCCAGACACCAGAGTTTTTGTGTGTGGCCATGATAACAGTGTTTCGTCTTGACCGGCCTCTGGCTCCTGTAATCGGAGGCCCTGTCTGGGAAAAGACAGAAAGAAAGAACATGTGGGGAGGTCAGGATCTGAAAGGAGTCAGCACTCACACTGAGCTCCCGTTGTTTTGTACTATCAGAACCTTGAAGCCCTTGTCAGGTGTGTGTGTTTGTTTGTGTCTAGTAGAGAAATGGTGTGTGTGTTTTGAGTATCCGTCCATTTGTGTGCTCTCGAGGCGCTTCCTCTGTTACATGGGAGGACTACATGATGAGGGAGGGCTGACTGTGGAGCAGATAGAGAGCAGGAGAGCAGATAACATGCTTATTTTAGTTATCTTGCTTCTGCTCCTCGCATGATGATGGAAAGGGGGGTATGAAAACTTTTCCAGCTGTAACGTCTGTTTCCTCTGTTTCGTGTCTCTCCTGCTACTTGTCATTCATTGCTGTCATTGTTTTTCTTTCTCCCAGGCCTCCTGTTGACCAGTGCCAGCAAGACGCCCTCTGCCCCCTCCTCCTCAGACTTCCTCAGTTTCTCAGATCCATCGTTGCGTTCGGGGGGCGGGACTACCTTCTCCTCCCCGCCATCTTTCAGCAGCTGCCTTGTGAAGCCGAGCTCGGAGGGCGGAGCTTCAGAGGGAACTACGACACTCTTCGGCTCTCTGATGTCCGCCACGACGGCTTCTGCAGGTATCTTATTTACGTCTAATGGTCATCTTTAGTTTTATTAAAATTAGGGCTGTCAATCGATATTAATTTAACCGCGATTAATTGCATGATTGTCCATAGTTAATCGCAAATGAATCACACATATTTAATCTGTTCAAAATGTACCGTAAAGGGAGATTTGTCAGGTATTTAATACACAGGTATTTAATACTCTTATCATCATGGTTAATTAATTGAATATGGCCATGCCAGTTTTTCCTCTAGTTTGAGCGTTATTTAACCTCCTTCCTGACAAGCTCGTGTGACATGGTTGGTACCAATGGATTCCTTAAGTTTTCTAATTTCATATGATGCCAGTCTATATTCACTCTAGCTTTAAAACTGACCCCGCTACAACCTAAAAACCGCAAGTTGCCTTAATGCGTTAAAGAAATTAGTGGCCTTAATACAAATTTGCGTTAACATGTTATTATCGCGTTAACTTTAACAGCCCTGGTTTATACCTTTTTCATGGTCACATTTTTGGTATCATTATTACAGTGATGCCACAGTTTTTTAAGGAATGTTACTTGAGCAAGTAATCAGTAGATTAGGGCTTAAACTAATTATTTTCATTGTTGATTAATATGTTGATTATTTTCTCGATTAATCGATTTAGTTGTTTGGTCTATAAAATGTCAAATGGTGAAAATTCTTGATCAGTGTTTCCGAAAGCCCAATAAGACGTCCTCAAATGTCTTTTTTTGTCCACAGCTCAAAGATGTTCAGTTTACTGTGGTAGAGGAGTAAAGAAACCAGAAAATATTTACATTTAAGAAGCTGGAATCAGAGAATTTTAACTTTTTTTTTCTTAAAAAGATACTCAAACCGATTAATAGATTATCAAAATTAATTAAATTTAATAGTTGATAACTAATCTATTAATTGTTGCAGCTGTACAGTAGATTAATTAATAATAAGTAGTGGTAATTGTTAGATGCAGCCCTAATTTACAAGAGAACTGATGAAGCAGGTTATGCTCTCCTCTTGAAGTAGATTCTTTGATGGCCAACAAACCACAACAAAACACCAAGAGGCCGCGGGCTTTATACTTGAATATTCAGTTCTGCTTTCTTATCATTTCAGTGGGCGGGAAGCTGTATGAGAATTCCCACAGTCACACAGCCAGCGAGACGACAAGCCTCGGTGGGTCCGCCGGCTACAAACGGCCCCAACCCTCCAGCTCAGCGCCGGGGATCGGAGGAGCGGCGGCAGGAGGAGGGGATGATGGGGTGAAGAAGAAAAAGAAGGGCAACTGGCGAAACAGATTTGGACCTTGCTTCACCAAGGATGTGAAGCCTCCGGAGCCGGCTCCCTCCCTGAATCTCCCCACCTCCTCCACGGCCAACACCCCCTCCTCCTCCTCCTCCACCGCCTCCCCATCCTCCTCTTCGTCCTCGACGCTCACGGGCCGGCCGGGCTTAGTATCCAGCAGTGGATTAGGAGTGGGGGTGGGAGGAGGAGGAGGAGGAGGAGGAGGAGGAGAGAGGGGGCTGGGAGTCATGGGTGTCAGCGGTGGGATTCAGAAGTCCCCGTCGCTCCTCAGGAATGGGAGTTTGCAGAGCAACAGCAGCTCCACGACCACTGGGCCAGGTGAGGAGGAAACTGTTAACACACACAAAACACAACAATGGGCCTCATGCAGCAACATTCTCTTAAATTTCTCTTATATTTTCCCTTAATTTTCTGCTAAGTGGAAAAAATAAGAAAAGTCAACTCCAGATGCACCAAACATTCTTAACCATCCAAATCTGCTCTTACCCATGTGATGCTGAATGATGAATCCCACTTGATCATGAATAAAAGGGGGCGTGTTCAATTGCTTATTAGCACAGGTAATGCCCCTTAAACACTATAAAAGGGCAGGTGTTGTGCCGTGTGCAAATACTCTGGCATAGGCACAATAATTGGAGATGCCACAAAAAAAAAGGTTGTCAGAAGAACTTCAGCAGGAGTGACACTAAGGTACTGTTAAATAAACTTAAACAAAGTAAATGTGATTTTCCAGAGCGTCTGTACTGACGTTTCAGGAAAATTAGGATCAATTGACGAATAGAATTTCTTTAGCCCACATTTTTATAAATCCAATCATTATAATTACTCTAAAACATATAATAATCTAAATTTGATTATATGATAAATGTTTCATGTTCCTCAAATTTAAAAACTTTCCTTGTGTTGGACAAACAATTTGTATACTGTGAAAACAAGATGTTTTTTTCCTCTTATCTCAGTAAGAGTGCTCTCGATCACCCATAACATTTCCTCTTACCCAAGAGAAGAGCAAAAATAAGAAAACATTGGTGAAATTTGTCGTCATATCACTTCCTGCATGAGGCCCGTTGTGTCACAACGATAATAAGAGTTTTTGAAAGCTCTCATGATGAGAGATCTCTCAGATCCATCTGTCTGTCATTATCGGCTGCATTTAGGAAAATGATCTGCACAGTTTTGCTAAACAAAGAGCCAGAAATTATGAAGTTATTGTTGGCAGCTAAAAATGAGGAAACAGGCTGGTTTAATTCAAGCATCCATGTCCCGTTAGACAGAGAAGTTGTGTCCCATCGTGTTCTCCATAGCGTCATCAAAATGACTAAAAGGGAAGTGGCTTCATGTGTGGCATCACTGTTGCAGTTTTTGTTCTTCACGTCCAGCTCCTGACTCATGGAGCTTTCTTGTCACTCACCACTAAATGCTGATGAATTCAAACAGAAATTGTTTGCAGCAAAGTATTAACATTACAATCACAAATGGGAAGGATTTGACACACCTTTGTTATTGGCTCCTTGTGTGCGCGAGTCAGAGCTACGGCTCTATGTGCTGTTTGCTCACACACGTGGAAGTGGTCTGTATGTTTCTTTCATCGTGTTCTGTTGCTTGGCAACTGTCTTTATGCTTTGGAGTTCCCCTCTGCTGATGGAAATGGCTAAGTACAGCCCACACATCCCCACATCCCCACATCTCCCCTTTCTTACAGAATTACAGCCCTTTTGTTTCTCTCTCTCTATCTCTCTCTCTCTCTCTCTCTCTCACCTTCCTCTCAGTCGCTGTCTCTCACCTGCTTTCTGCTCATCCTTTAAATCCTCGTCTCACCTGTTGATGCTTTGTGCAGTCGAAGGTGTTTGTGTGTTTGCAGAGTCAATGCATATATGTGTACATGCTCATTAAATCCAAATGAAGAAAATAGATGCTCTAATGGCCAATATCCATCACTGATCAATATGATCAGCTGATACTGATCACCAATTTGTTCCTTATTTACACAAGGCGCTTGCATAAGAGACATTTGTGTTTCTTTGTCTGTTACGGAGCCTTTTTTTTTTTTTTTTCGTTTTTTTTTATGGTTCCTAATCCTAAAATATTATTATACTGTATTTTTCAATTTGACTACTCTTTCAAACAGTTCATTACATCTACAAATTATTTTTGTCCTTAACCTTCAAAACTTATAATGAATATTAGACAAAGCACTGTTGGATTGGAGCATCGGTAGTAATTAGAATCAGAATCCGTTTTTAATCGCCAAATACATACTGTACATACAAGGGATTTGACTCCGGTTTTATGCATCTCTCTAAATGTACTTACACAGACATAGAAATAACAGCCAGGAACAAAGACAACAAAGCTGGACAAATAAAGGCAAAGAATCTGTCATCTATACAAGTAGTGAAAGAAATATGTGTAACAATGACAATAACATAAGAATAAAATAAAAACATCTATAAACAAGTCGAGCGTTCTTTAAGTGTAAAAAAATACAAATGGTGCATAGAAATAAATACCGAATGGATATACATGGACTGGATGATTATGTACATGTGTACATGTCTATATACTGTATGTAAAGCATGTAGGATTTATATTGACGGTGTACATATTTAAAAAAAAGTTAGTGCATTAAAGACTGTAAGACTTATAATCTATAACAGCAGCAGTTCTTTATGTTGTTTTTCTTCATCGCAGTATAGTTAAAGTATGAAAAATGATGTGGTTGCTAGGAAGAAGTGCAACAATACATTGATTCTGATTTAAACATGTCTTGCTTTGTACGGTATGACTGTCTCGATCTACATATTTTTGAATATACGTAGCTAAAAACTTAAATAAAAATTGGTGTTATAGTCTTTGTGTGCTTGCACATGCATTCAGTTGCAGACTATTATTTTATAGTGGAATCATAGCTTTATGCCAGCCACTTTATACACTTATCATTACCCCCAATTTAATGGGGTTAATCATGACTTGACATAAATTTCCTTCTACATATTTATTACTTTATCAATTTTATGTTGATGGGAGGAAACGTGTTATAAAAGCAACATGAAAATGCAGCGATTATACGTTTGGCCGTCTCACACATTGAAATGATTTTATCACTGCAAACCCTCCAATGTATTGTTGCTAATAGTGTAAGCACAAGTCGTGTCTATCCATAAATATTGATATTCAGTCACGCTTTCAAACGTGTGTGTAGTGGATATTTTATATTTGCGTTGCTTTGAGGATGAGTTGGGGAGTCAAACATGAGGACTGTTTGCGTTGTGAATATAATTATTTGCAGCAGTGGTGGTTGAGGATGATTTAGTTTTGTGATTCATCTCAGTTTTTGGTGCTTTTCCCTACAGCAGTCAGTGGCGGCATTTCTGACCACAGCTGGTGGCAGAAGATAGGCTAGACAGTGGCGGTTATGTATGGCTGTGCATTATACGTGTGTGTGTGTGTTCTTCTTCTTCCTACTGTAAATATTTAGCTGAGGGTTAATGCAGGGCAGTAATGGGGAGGATCCTTGGCGTTTATCTCCCCCCCTCCATCCTGTCTGCTGACTCCACCGTGCTGATGGATAGATAGTTAGCCTGATAGATATGTGTTGGAGGGTGGGGAGAGGCAGGGGGTTAGATTTTGGTTAGGTTAATGTTTGACGGCAGGGGGGTCACTGATGGGACGGACGAGCCGGTGGAGCGCAGTAGGTTCGGTGTGTGGGGGAGGAAAGATGTTGGGTGGACATGAATTTATTCAGACCAGCGGGAGTGAGTGTGTGTGTTTGTGTGTGTGAGAAAAGAGATGAGAAAGCATAAGACGCTTATTGCTGTTTATTCGTGTATTTATTCGCTCATTTATATGATTTTTTTTTTTTATTGTTTTTTCAAAAGATTTCTTCAGCTGTGATTTGTTTTTCCTCATCCCAGTGGAATCATAATTATCAGCAACTTGGTCTCACTGCAAAACACGTGAGGGGAAGTTGTGAAAACCAGGGAAATATTCGGGGAATATATGAAACCTTTACATTTCTGCATTACAATAAATTATTTGAAGTTTGGATGATTAAAAAACAATTTGGGCTCTAGGAAATTTTACTTAAAAATTTCAAAATGTTCTGTTTTTTTTTTTGTTATTTTTTATGTTATTTTATTTTATAATTATATTTATTTATTTTTTGCAATATAGTTTTAATCAGTATATTTAACAAGTGTGAGCAGCAAACACTGTGGTGGATCGAGCTTAAAAGTATGTTTGAAGAACAGGGAATTCATCCAAAACAAAGACTGTTAAACACTTGAAGCTGAAGAAAAACAAGACACACACACACACACACACACACACACACACACACACACACACACACAAATTATTCAGAAAACCTCAAACAACACATCTGAAAATTGACAAACAATTTTAAAGTGACAGTTCTTTCATGCTTATTAGCAAATATGTGTGTGTGTGATCCTCATCCATAAACTGCCGAATAAGTAAATGGGGAAAAATATATATTTTCAGTTGCATTTACATTAGTTCAATCACACCTCAATTTGAAACCTAACTGCATGTAACTGCAGAGACTCTTGAATTTGGTTGTCTGCCCAAACTGTTGATTTTGGAACTGATATGGCTTTACCAGTCTGTGGCAGACCCACATACATTATGCTATACATGCATACAGACAAGCACACACACACACACTTGCATTGACTGCCCTCGATGTGGCTCTGCTCCCTCTACACATTGCCGTGATGTTTGAATACATTTCTGGTCATCTTTGGTGGTAGAAAATTCTCAGAATAATAAATCTTTCTGTTGTCACGATGGTATTCAGTGTTTGTCTCTACATTCCTGTTTTAAACATGATTAAATGACTGTCTGCAGTTTTTACCGGGCTTCAGCATCACACTGCTGCTTAGCTGGAAATTTCCCTCAAACACAGAATTCAGAGCACTGATTCAGCTGTTTAGTAACAGAGTATGATGCCATCCACTTGGTTTTTAGATTGGATTTAACCTTCCCTAAATAGACAACATAGATTTCCTATGGAGATAATACCAGCTTGAACTAATCAAGGTGGATATTTTTGCAGCTTACAGACGTTCTGAGCAGGAAGGGAAAAGGAACAGTAAGGTCGGGCGATGGAGGCAGTCGTGCTTCAGGGGCTTAACGTTATTGATCATAGAGTCTAAGTTTTTTAAGCTTGTGTGTGTGGAGTAATGTTTTTTGTTCTTTATTTGTTATCCTCTGGGAAGTTTTAATTCCCAACAAAAGTAGTAATTCAAACGATAATCAGTTTGTTAAGATAACATTCTTTGTAAATTTGATAGAGGGCTGCAGTTAATGAGAAACTACACTTCCACTATAGCGGTTCCTCAGCAACTATGAAAACCAGCCTTGTTGTTAACACAACACATTTTTCAGTTTATTCAATTTGTTTAAAAAAAAAAAAAGTTTTATTAATACAAGGGTTGCGGGATTTTTGCTCGGGAACGTCATCCTGCTTTTCAGTTAAAACCTGAGAGTTGGAGCAAGAAGGTTTTCACCTTAAAGTGACAATATTTAAAATAAATATAATGCCTTAAATTCAAAGTTTAACCAATTTACACCTTGGTTTATAGATGCCGTTAAAACGTAAACTCTTTAGTTTATCTAATTCAGGAAAGTAAATCATTTTTTGCATTATTGTTATTCTCTATTCTTACATTCTGAAGTCAATATGCATTAAAATGAACCTGTATTTTTTCTCACTGTTTTTGCACCATCCCTTTGTGTGTAACTCATTTCATCAATGGCTCGAGCTAAACTTTGATAAACTGTTGGTTTGGCCTCTAATCCAGCTGCTAAAAATCTCGCAGCAGCTCATGCCCCCTGAGTCACGGCAGCGCTGCTTTGGGTATCAATTTTTCTGGTGCATATTACAAAGCGTTATAAATAGTATGTAGGCCCATGCAGTGCTCCTATCTCTCTCTCTCTCTCCCTCTCTCTCCCTCCACCCCTCCCCTCCTGGCACAAAGATCTCTTGTTCCCCCAGTGAATGTGTGCTGCCCTGAGCCATTCAGGCTTTTGTGGGGCTGAGGGGCCCTGTCCTCCCCCCCTCCTCCCTCCTCTGCTGGGGTCAAAGGGGGGCAGGGGCAGGGCTTATCCCTGGTTAGTGGGCGAGCACAGGGGTGTGTGAGGGGGAGGGAGGGGGAGAAAGCAAAGAGATAAGAGAATAGAGCATGCGTATGGGTGTGTGAAAATAGAGCAATATGTTTGCATTGGTGATTTATAGCCAGGGCATATTTTGTTATATATAATATTCACCATTTTTAATAGGCTGAATAAAATGTTTTATCAGAATTAGTACAAAGTTCTTTTTTCTGATATTTTATAGACCAAACAACTAATCGATTAATGGAGAAAATATGAAACAGATTAAGTGACAATGAAAATAATCATTAGTTGCAGCCCTAGTCTTTATTTGTAAAAGCTTAATGTGAATGTGTTTCTGTACGTTTGAAACAGAGTTTATTATAATTGTTGGAGTTTTTACGATCATAAAGAAACCAAATTATCTGACCGCTTACTCAAGCCCGCGTACTTAATCATGCATGCAATACGTTTGTTGATTTTATTAATGATGCATTAAATTGGTTAAAGTCAACAAATCTGCGTCTTGTTTAAAACTTAATTTTAGTTGTTCCTCTATCGCAGTAAATGATTCACGCTCTGGTACAGTAATTTGTCTCTTTCTAGCCAGTAGAGCTACAATGATTAATCGATTAATCAATTAGTTGTCAATTATTAAATGAATCTCCAACTATTTTGATAATGGATGAATCGGTTTACGTCATTTTTATTTAAGAAAAAAAAAAGTCAAAATTCTTTGATTCCAGCTTCTTAATTTTGAATATTTTCTGGTTTCTTTACTCCTCTATGACAGTAAACTGAATATCTTTGAGTTGTGGACAAAACAAGATATTTGAGGTCGTCATCTTGGGCTTTGGGAAACACTGATCCACATTGTTCATAATTTTCTGACATTTTATAGACCAAACAACTAATTGATTAATCAAGAAAATAATAAACGGATTAATAGACAATGAAAATAATCGTTAGTTGCAGCCCTACTAACCAGCATGCGCATACCAGCACCATGAAACTGAAATAGCTAAATGGAATTGAGCCATCATAAATCAATTAATTACACCAGTGCTTTTCATACCGTAATAATTATAGTAGCTGTAACATCAACTGTCAAACAGTTTCCCTCTAAAATCATCGTTTTATGGTATTATTTAAATATAAATGAAAATAACATTGTTAATGTTTGTTGTCTCTGATGTCTCCACAGGTGTTTTCTCTGGTGCCGATGGGTCATCGGCGGGGATGGGAGCCGTCGCCATTGGCGGAGCCAGCTCCGAGTTGTCACAGCAACCGCAACCCACACCTTCGCTAGCCCCTCCCTCTCCATTCACTGCCACCGCACCGCTAACCAGCACAGCCTCCCCACACGTGAGTCCAAACACACAAACTGTGCTAAAAAAACTCTCAACGCCCTCCTCACACTCCACATACATGAAAATACATGTTCATTAAACACACTCCATCTTTTTCTTTCACAAACACACACACACACACACACACTTCATTCAGCCTCTACGTCTAGCCATTCACCCACATCTTTCGCATCTTTGAGCTGAAGTGCAGATAAACTGTGAGAACACAAATAAACCAAAGCGCACTAATTAAACGTCTTCCGCGCCAAATCTCTCAGCACTATTATTAATCCACCGCATGTTAATTATGTGTGAACCGTGTGTGTGTCCTGACCTTGTGTGGATTGTGTTTTCTCAGCGAGTTATTCTATAGCTGATTTTATACGGGTGCACCTGTAGAAGATCTCGCTGGTTTAATCAGAGCACAAAAATACATCTTTTTTTTTTTTTTTTTTTTGTCTCTGAACATTTCATTGAAACATCTGTGATTCTCCTGCATAATTCACTTCAACTATTGACCTTAGTGAGCATGGTCTGAATTATGGTCTGTATTATAATTGTAAGCGATGCATCTTTATCGCTGTAAATGTACATGTGTGTAGGGATGTAATCAGAACAATAACACACAGGGAAATATTGGATAATCATATTTTTTCTTTAGAAAAAAGTAGAAATTGAATAGCAATATAATTAAATTCAGGAAAAAAAACAGTGTTATTTTAATACACACTATTATGATCCACCATGTCCCTTAATGTGGAAAAGGTTAAAAAAAAAAAAAGCTTGTGGGCAAAGCTGAGAAAACGGTAGCTCCACTATACATGAGGTCAGGAAGTGGATTCTGAATCCATGCTGCTTGGATTTATTTGAAATGTTTTGGATTTTTTATGAACATTAAATAATTTTATCTATGTTTTATACCAGTTAAAACAGTGACTCTCAAAGTGGAGTCTGTGGCACTCTGCCAGGGGGTCCGTGAAAAGTTTTCAGATTCATTCATTTAAATTATCATGATATATGTATGTATATATATATATATATATTTTTCTTTTACATAAGACTTCACTTAAACAAATAATATTTTAATTTCTAAATCTATAATAGTTTATAGATTAGATTCTAATCCAACAAATCTATATTCAAATCTGCAAATATGATTCATAATTGTGTTCTTTTACATAACTACGACTAAAGAAGTGTAAAAAATAGGCTACGTCAAATTATTCCTAGGGACATACATGAGGAGGTCCCCGGTATATTCTCTATCTTGTGAGGGGTCCTTGCCTGATAAAGGATTGAGAACCTCTGTTTTAAAACATATTCCCATTTAAACATCAGATGTTGAAGCAACAGTTTATCCAGATCAAAATGAATTATTTTGATTTTCAAACCCAAGGCTGCAATTTTCCTCAAAGTGTGATTATTTTTGGTGTGTCCCATTGGCTTAAATTCTTATTACTTATATTCAAAAGAGAGGGCATTGACTCTAATTCAGCTCAACCCCCTCCAGTAATCACTGCCCCATCTCCCCAAAAAGAAAGAAAAAACTCATCTTCATTCACTGACCCCAGTGTCCATCCTTTCAAAACCTCCCCAAAGACCACGCTCTGTCTCTGTCCACCCAACTCCATTTTTCTCCCGTGTCCACTTACCACCTCTCTTTCTTTTTCTCTCTCTCTCTTTCTCTCTCTCTCTCTCTCACACACACACACACTTTCTCTCACCCTCGACCTTCCTTCTCTCTGTCCCCATCCATTTCTCTTTTTCTCCCTCCGTTGTCCTGTGATGTAATGACATCTGACAAGCACCACAGTAGGGATGGAGGGATAGATGGAGGGAGGGAGGGATCGGGGCAAGTGTGTGTGTGTGTGTGTGTGGGGCGGGGGGTTGCACTCATGCCTTGAATTGGCTGGCCTGGCCTTCATCTTGCCCCGCTCCTCTCTGTTCAGCGCATATTATAGAGGACGGGAGGCCCAGGGAAGCACAGGATATCACGCCTGTTTGCAGCGTGTATAGATGAGTTTGGGCTGTAGCTGTGTTTGTTTGTACATGTCTGTGTGTGTGTGCGTGTGTGTGCGTGTGTGTGTGTGTGTGTGTGTGTGTGAGAGAGAGAGAGAGAGAAATAGACATTAAGAGAGCCAGAGTGAGGAAGACTTTAATATTAAAAGAAATATTTTTTTCCTTCCTGTCGCTCCAGATTGTAAAAAAAAAAAGTGTGTGTTGGTTTGTAAAAGTGTGATGCACGCCTCTGGACATCTGGGACACACACACCGAATCCAGTCTGCAGAAATTACGCAACTATAGAAGGACGCCAACAACAAGCCTCCTTCAGTGTGCGTGCGTGCGTGCGTGCGTGCGTGCGTGCGTGCGTGCGTGCGTGCGTGACAGAGACCATTTGCTATTTTCAGTCCGCTAGCAGACTCTCGGCCTACTGTTATTGGCTATCAGCCCAGGACAGAGAAAGGGAGTGCGAGAGCGACTTTGAATGAAAAATGAATGAAAATGAAAAATGAATGTTGATGGGAAAGGGGGCAGGATTATGGCACCGAGGGGAGGAGGAGGAGGAGGAAGAGGGGAGAAAGGGAGGGGGGGGGTCTAGAAAGAAATCTGAAGTCATTTCAATGAGGGTGGGAAAATGGACGGGGTACAGGTTCTTCCTTTGAATTTAACATTTAACACGGATGGGAATTTCCAGGATGTTTTCCAAATTGTATTATTTTAGACGTACCACCTCAATGAATCTGTAATAAGAGATTATGGCATTCCAGTTTTTGCACCCTAAATCTTAACAGGCAAAGCTTCACAAATGCAGGATTTGCATGAACATGCTGAGGCTTAGTTTTGTTTTCTTTAACATTTTGGTGTTCAGGTTTTCATATAATTTTCTATTTTCTGTTCATTTGCAAAAATAATGTTCTCATTGTTGTAGTGCTGATCAGAACTCTCGTCTGTCAAACTGCAGAAATTGTAGGAAACTATTTAATCTATTAACTGTCCCATCAGTTAATTATAAAATTGCATTTGGTCACCAAATAATAACTTTTTCTTCAGTAACTTCAAAAGAAAAAATGCTTTTCAGCTTGTCCAAAAATTACAGAGCTCTTGGAAGTTCCAAACAAAATGTGGAAGAGCAACTTCCAGTAACTTCAATATGTTTTCTGTTGTGTCACTTGCTTTAGTTGTATCTTTTTAACCAAAACAGTCAGCCATTTTGTTCCTTTAGATAGACCTGATTCCCCCCCTGATGCTCCACCGTCGCTCTCCTCCGTCTCACCCCACCCTCCACTCCACGGTCCTTATTTGGGAAATGCCTTAATTGGATTAAACTCTATGCATCAGAAACACTTTGTCAGCATGTCAGCGTACTGTCGGGGTGTCGAGGCACTCTGAGCCCCGCGTGCATGCGTGTGTTGGTAACAGAATAATGAGCCGTGGATCTGTAATATATCCATGTTTTTTGTACATGAAATGATAGTAAAGTGTTTTTTTTTTCTCCATTCAAATAAGCTTTACTGGCGTGAAACAATATGTAGATGCTTTGTGACAAAGCGGAATCAATAGTGGAGACCAGAGATTTTAAATTCAAACCATTGATTGAGCAGATTGATTATCAGCTTTGGATTCAGGCTCATAACATACCAGTCAGACCTCTCCAAAAATGTAATACAAATAACCTATTGGCACTGTGAAATACACACCAAAGAAACACCTGTGACTATGCAACATGAGATTTAAATATCAGTTTACAAACAAAAATTCCCCACTCTTATGTAGATGACGTTGCTTTGCGACTGCTCAAGAATTACTTTTTATTTAGGTTTAATAAATATATAGTGCTAAAACAATGGACAGAATATGAATCAACAACACTTTTAATAATCAATGAATTGACTTTAGTCATTTGTCAAGCAAAACCACCAAAAATCAGCTGGTTTCAGCCTGTGAGAATTTTCTTTTTTGTTTACCGTTTATATCATTATCAATTCAATTACTTTGTGTTTTGCACTGTTGGACTTTGGAAATTTGTAATGGCCATTTGTTGCTTTTTTTGTGATATTTTATACAGTTAATTTTAATTGATAAGCAAGAAAATAATTTATATTAAAAAATCCATACTATTAAAATAAGAATTCATCAAAATAATCATAAATTGTAGCCCTAAAATCGTATTTAATTCAATGAAAAATTATTTTAAATACATACATATATTTCCACTAAATTATAGAAGCAGTTTGGCATTGGTGTTCATTTCTCGAGATTTAAAAACGTCCCGATAGCCACGCAGATAAGACACATATAACTGCATTGTGGGGGGACTTTTGGTGTCCTGCTCCTCGCTCCCCTCTTGTTTTCCTGTCTGTCTCTAAACTATCGGCTATTCACTAAAGGCAAAAATGTACCCCCCAAAAAAAAGATCTCTAAAAACTTGCCTAAGTGACTTATAACTACAATTTCAATCAAAGTGAAACACTTTTTGTGGCTTATTCTTGTCCGTATCTGTGCCTCTTGTCTACAGGTGAGCGGGCTGCCAGGGTCCGTCTTCAACCTCGCCCCCTCGCACATGTTCGGCAACAGGCTGAATCCCAACTCGGCCATGGCGGCCCTCATCGCCCAGTCCGAGGCCTCACCAGCAGGTACGGCAACATACCTAACGTGGCGACTTGTGTGTGTGTGTGTGTGTGCGTGTGACAAATGTATGCATGTGTGTTAGAGAGAGAGAGAGAAAAAGAGGGAGATAATGGATAGGTCACGCCCCCTCGGTCCCACAGAGAGGTCAAGGGTCAGCACTCGTGATATTTCCAAGCTCCTCCCACTTAGCTCCAGTTACACGGCGTGATTGTTCTCACTCGTCCTCTCTGTCACACAAACACAAACAAATACAGCACACGGGCTCACACACTTCTACACGTAAAACATAAAAGTCTACTCTAAGCTGTGGCCGGTGTCAGAGAAAGAGGAAGATCGTTGAGGTAGTGGTGTGACAGAGGATGCAGAGAAAGCCGGTAGCTGCCTTCAGGAGCTCCTGCAGTAGAAAATAGGTGGTTTGTTGTCTGTCCAGTGCAGAAGAGCTGATGAAGGAGTAAGTAATCAGAGTAGCTACTTCCTGATACAAGACATCTGGTTGAACCGAGAGGAGAGAAGAAAGGAGAGGAGGAGAGAGTTGAGAGTGAGGAGGAGGAGGCGGAGGAGGAGGAAGGTAGGTAGTTCCTGCTGCCGGTCAGCAGTCATCAGAGCCAGATCCACCCTGACCTGCAGGTCAACTCACTAATCAGGCTGAATGACAGGGGGCCACGGGGCTGTGTGTGTGTGAGACTGTGTGTGTGTGTGTGTGTGTGTGTGTGCAACAGATAACTAGGCAGGTTCTGTGTGTCTACACAAGCAAGCTTTGTGTAATTCCTAAAGAAAAAAAAAAAAGTTTGGTTGCAACTTTTTCACTTTTAGAAAAATGTTAGATTTTATATAAGATAAATGTTATATTTAATTAAATAAAAAGTAGCATTTTAGATTTGTTTGAGCATTAATAAGGAAAAATGAGCATACTAATTAATTATTTTATATTTTATATTTATAAGCAATTTCTCAAGCACAAATGTCACACCTTTGCTGATTCAGGCTTCTCCGATGTGAAGATTGTCTGCTCTTATGTAATTGTTTACTAATTTCTTGAATATCTGTAATATCATTCTCAGTTAGGGCTTGGCGATAATTCAATATAATATATCGTTTTTCAATAGAATCATATCTTGATGAAATTATATATCTAGATATCACATTACACAATTATGTTGTCTAAATTGATCATAACGAGCACATACTAACTTCTCAGAAAAACTAAATTGATAGAATTCTGCTTATGGGAACACCCCAGTGTCGTTAAATCAAACTATTGTCTTAATCCGATTACTCTGTATTTGTGTGCATGCATGTAAACACATTCAGTGTATAGCTGGAAATAGTTATTATAATTTTTCTATATAATTTCCCCTGAAACTGTTATGTTCATTTTGCACAAAAGTTCTTTAATTAAATGAGAAAATACTCATTAAGTACTTTTAAAGTATTTAATTCACACAGGAGTATCCAAAAATAGGCTTTACCATGCGGTTATTTCATACAGACAATTTATTTATTGAATTACCAGATAACATGCTATGTCGGGATGTATATCGTTATAGAGATATGAAATGATCTATATCTGGATAGAAAATTTGGCCATATCGCCCAGCCCTGTTATCAGTTAATCCGCCAATTGCTTTTCTGATCGATCGATTAACCGTTTCTTCTGTAAAATGTTAAAAAATGACCGTCAAATGTCTTTTGTCCAAAAGACAAAGATATTGAATTTACAGTGATTATAAAACAGCAGCAAAATCCTCGCATTTGAAAAGCTGAAACCAGATAGTTATTTTGCATTTGTGCTTGAAAATTGACTGGAATGATTATCAAAATGATTGACTAATAGATTAATTGACTAATCATTTAATCTGTAATCAATAGTGAAAATCATTGTAATGCATTCCTTCTTTCCTCACCGCAAAGTTATGCACACAGTCGTGTACAGCACGTGTGTGCAGCTACACAAGCGTGAAGTTGTGTTTGTGCACTAGTAAGGGTCATGTGAGCACAAACGTGCAAGGTGTGCGTGTGTTTGTATGCATGTAGCCTGTTTACTTTGGCAGCCGCTTCTCTTTGCTTTTGAGTGTCTGGAGGGAGGTGCCAGGACGGAGAGGGTTATGAGAGAAAAAGGACTTGAAAAAGAAGGCGAGCGAGGGACTAGAGTGGTGACCTGGCGGGGGTAAAAGCTGGGATTGACTGTCTTAAGTAGAGGGGAGTTTGTGCGATTGTGTAAATGCAAAAGTGTGCGTTTGCGTGTGTGTGCATGTGTGATTCATTACTCTCAGTGAGGAAAATGAAAAGAAGCGTCTGGCCAGGGGCCCAGAGGGAGGAGGTAGAGACTCTCACAGAAGGTAGAGGGAGAAACGCACATGGAGTTTGAATGAAGGCTCGTGTGTGAAAGAGATACAAAGGAAGAGAGAGAAAAAGTTTTAGAGGTTGCAGAGCCACAAGTATTACAATACGTCCACACTATGCCGGATAAATTTAGAAAATGCAGGTTTTTCTCTTTGTTTTGGCCGGCGTTTTTCTCACCGCCAGTCTCCAGACCGATAAATCTGAAAACTATCTCAATGCGTTTTAGTGTGGACAAGGACAACTGAGCTTTTGGAAAATGATATACTGTACTGTGCTGTACTGTAAGCCTGGTTAGGGGCTGAATTAGACCTCTAATCAAAGCGTTATAAAACTCCAATAAAAGAAATCCAAATAGACATATTTGGGAGCGTTATTGCTGTGTGAATGTACTGTCAACACCAATCACAGATTTAGAGCATTTGAAAATCCATTGTATTTAACTAGAGCTGGGCGATACAGAGAAAATAAAATATCACAATATTTTTGACCAAATACCTCGATATCAATATTGAGACGATATTGTAGGTTTGAATATTGATGCTACACAAAATAAAAACACAGATTTTTTATTAAAAAATCATCAGTATTGTGGATATAATGATTAAGTGGGTAAAGGCAAATAATAGAACAGCTAGAACAGTCTGGTAAGTTCAGAAAATTACATCACTTTACTGTAATGAAACCTTTAAAATCAGGAAAAGACAACACTTATGTCATATTATGATATCCAAAATCTAATAGTCTCATATCACGATATCAATACGATATCGATATATTGCCCAGCCCTATATGTAACCATGTGCTACAGCTGGAGCCATCAGTTCTTCTCATAAAATTTGTAAAATCCATCAATTATGAAACCTATAAAACAATGTTAAATATGATGTTTGAGATGTTCGGAGATCACTCATTTTAAATGTCAATATAGCCAATCACTCAATACAGTCATTAAGCTGCATTTATATTTATTTTGTCTAAGTGCAATTCTGCAGGAAATGCAGTTTGCCTGGTTAACAGGTAATATGTATAAGCCACAATCAAATTTAAGGCTGCAACTAACGTTTATGTTCATTGTCGATTAATCTGTTGATTATTTTCTCGATTAATCGATTAGTTGTTTGGTCTATAAAATGTCAGAAAATGGTGAAAAATGTCGATTTTACTGTCATAGAGGAGTAAATAAACCAGAAAATATTCAGATTTAAGAAGCTGGAATCAAAGAATTTGACTTTTTTTCTTAAATATAACTCAAACCGATTATCCAGATAGTTGGCGATTAATTTAATAGTTGACATTAGGGCTGTCTTGATACCAGAATTTCACTAAACGATTATCGTGGCCAAAGAATTCACAATAACAAAATTATCGCAATATCTATAGAAAATTTAAAAAATAATTAAATAATGCTATCATTAACATTAATCTTTAACTTTGTTTATAGTGCGTTTTTTTTCTCTGTTTTGGCAAATTAATTACATGCAAAATACGAGTGTAGGGAGGTGAAGAGAGAGTTTGTTACCATAACTTTATATATAAAATTATTTAGGAGATGCTAGATTATTTACACAATATTATCATGTGTATTATTAACATGATATCAAAATTTCATTTTTAATATCGCAATTATCGTCAATACCGGCATATCGTTACACCCCTAGTTGACAGGTAATCGATTAATCGTTGCAGCTCTAGTCAAATGATTTCTCTCTGCTTGTTCTGTTATTTGACAGCAGAAACAGGAAAACAATAAAATATATATTTATATATTTAACATGAGTTTGGTTGTGTTAAAACACAGTATAGGTTACCCCAGAGAGCAGGAGGGCATAGAGCAGACTCAGCAGAATAACTGTTGGTCTCATTCCTCACCAGATGTTGGCTGTGATGCACGTTTTGTTGTTGACCCACCAAAATAAAACAAAGAAGAAGAGATTTAGTCGTTTTCCTATTGTCCAGGTGTGGACAGAGAACTTTACATAACACAAATGACCTGAAAACGTTGGTGTGGATGCACGTCGTTTTCACACATAAAATGTTTTAGCTGGCTTAGTGCGGTCTTGGTCTTAGATGTACAATTGATTTTTTTTGTGTGTGTGTGTGTGTGTAGATCAGGAGGTGGGAGACGGCAGCAGCGGCGTCGGAGCTCAGGGCTTCTCCATAAGAGCTTCTCCCAAGACCACCCCGCGGTGAGTACACACACACACACACACACACACACACACAGATGCTCCCCCCACCCCACCCATCCCTCGCCATTTACATTCCTCACTGCCCCCCCACCCCTCCTTCACCCATCCCCCTCTCTGCTTTTCCCTCCGCTGGCCCCTCGTCTCCTCTCTTCTTCCTCTCACTCCTCGCACACACACATGCACACTCTCCCTTTCGCTCTCACCCCTACAGGCAATTCTCGCTCTCTCAGCCAACGATAACTTGTGTTTTTTGAAGGTGGTAACCATCCTTCAACTCCAGTTTTTTTTTTTTTTTTTTCTGTCTTGGGGTTTTAATCACACATGGAAGGACAGTCTGATGATTTTCTGCATCTCCTTCATTTGGGAGTATTTGCATGGATCTCTCAGGATGGGAATATTGATGATGCAAATCCATTTTTGTTTGTTACGACTTCTTTGTGGGATGGATAGTTTCACTTGATGAGGTTGGTTCCAGTTTTTCGTTATTTTAGTTATTTATTTTCTACACTGCATCTGTATTATTTCACATCATTTGTGTGTGTGTGGGAAAGGGTGACATTTCATTTAAAAAGAAGATAGAAGAATATGGTGACAGTAGCACATTTAATGGCATTTTGAATGCCTTGATTTAATGTCTTAATAGGAATATAGCTGACACATTTTTTTTGGCATCCAACGTGGATAATACTGTGCCTTTGACATCTGAGTGTATTTAAGTTTGCAGTGTGATTCAAAAGTAGAAAAATCTTGCCTTTTCCCCACGTTACGCACCTCTCTTTCTGTCCTTTCTACTCTCTCCTGCTGTCCCTCATTTCCCCTCCTTCACACTCAACAGATTGTCTCAGCACACACACCAAGATTTATCGCATCAAGACAGTCCACTTCCTTCTGTCTGTCTCTCCCTCTCTCGCATGTCCTGCTTCTCCCTCTCTCTCTGCCTCACACACACAGACAGACAGAAAGCCTGGCCCCTTTTCATTAGAGGCCACTGTAACAACAAATTGATGTAGTTTTATAGCCAGCAGTGTCTATGTTTGTCTGACGTTTATGTTGGGTCGTTAATCTCCCCATTGACCTCTCTATCTCTCCCTTTCTATCCACGCTCTCCCTCTCTCTCTCTGCCTTCATTCAGCTCTCCCATTGGTGGCCTGCAGATCCGCTATGACTCCTCGGGGTCGTTGCCTGGGCCGGGGCTGGGGTTGCTAGGGGCGGGGGGAGGCGGCGGCGAGACGCTGCCCCCGGTGGCCACCAGCATAGAGCAGCTCCTGGAGAGGCAGTGGAACGAAGGGCAGAGCTTCCTGCTGCAGCAGGGAGCGCAGGGAGACGGTGAGAGGAAACACACACACACACTAAAACACACCTGGAGACGTACAAGAATGCGCTCACACATATTTCAATTGGAGTGTCGATACCTGACTCTCATCTCCGACACCAAAGCAATACTATTTTCTAAGTTAAAGTCCTCAAAAGCTACAAATCTAACGAGACGTTCAGTGCCAGTTTTTGGTACGTGTCGCACATTTCTGTCAGTACTTATAATGTATTGAGGTTCGATACCCAGCCCCATAGCTAATCATTATTTCCACCTCTTCAAATCATTCTTTTGCCTTCTCTCTCTTCCTCTTTTCAGTCACTTTCTAACTGCATCTGTTATTGTCGATTACAGTCCGTCATCTGCCTATCTGAACATCCTTTCAGGGATCTATACAGTGAAAATGAAAAACGGAAGGTAGCCTAGTTAGAAAGGTCGTCCTTCATCTGGTTTAAGTTCCAGTGTGTGCAAATCCGCCTCCTCACTGAGTTGTCCTTGTCGCTGAGTCTGCACAGCCACCAGGGTCACTGTTCTGTAGCCAATCTTGATCTCTGACCTCCCCGTGGAGTGCATCTGTCCAATCAGTCACTGGGTATTTGAGCGAAATGGTGTGGAGGCTTAGCAGAGCTGCGTGGTTTTGCCTTAAGGAAGGACTGGCCTTTCAGAAAGTCAGAGCATCCGTGTCCTCGCTTGTGAAAAGATCGCTCCAATACAGCTTCATCACACTGTGACAGGATGACTTTTATTACTGCAGATTTGACTGTAAATTTCCTCTCAACACAGAACCGGTGAGAAGTAAATAAAAAAAAACGCAGAAAGTGCTGCCACTCCGCTTCACTCAAATACTCTGATCAATCAATCAAATCAATCAGTTTTGTCTCTTTCAGTGCTGGGCATGTTGAAGTCCCTCCACCAGCTGCAGGAGGAGAACAGGAAGCTGGAGGAGCAGATTAAAAGTCTGACCATGAAGAAAGAGAGACTGCAGCTTCTCAGCGCTCAGCTATCAGTGCCTTTCACCTCCACCACGGCCTCCTCTGGTACACACACACGCACATACACACACATACACACACACACACAAGAGCTGAAACAATTAGTCAATTAATCTATTAGTCGATCGAGAGAATAAAATTCTACAATTTAACTAACTCATTAATAATTACAGTTGTTTATTACACGGCTTTGTTGAATACTCTATTCTGATTGGTCAGCGTTCTACGGTCTGTTCTTTATAGCAGACCGGTGCTATATGTAACGCTATGTGCAGTAATCTCGTACTCTGGTGGACCGTTTTTGTGTTTTGTGTAAGAAGCGGGATAATGTACAGCTAGCGGCTCATTGTTATAAAATAAACCCTGACAGGGCGATGCGGCACCGATGCGAAGTGGCTCGCTGTACATTATCCCTTACTTAATGAAGCATTAGTAGGATGGACATTTTCCACTAATTTTCTGACATTTTATAGACAAAACGAAGCAGAATAATTGATGAAATTAACACGGAGGGAATCTTAACCTGCATTGATTTGTGTTGCAGATGTGAAAGGAAGCCAGCTCGGAGTCACTGACTCATCTTTACCTGTGGCAGCTCAGGTAAGAACAAACTCCCAACACACTCCGTTTGAAACCTGTAGTCAAGCACTACAATACAAGACGTAGCAGTAACATATCAATAATGTAATAACTGAATTAATTATAGTTCAGGGATGGTAAAGTTTAGTTATACGAGGTAATGTTGTGATTTTCCACCTCATTACATGGTAAATTAGATGAACTACATCATCATTAATGGTGTTTCTGTCTCTCAGGACGGTGCGTCATGTGGCGGCCACAGCAGCAGTGGCTCCACCTCCTCTCTCTCCACGCCTCCCTCCGTCTCCCAGAGCCCGCCGCAGCTAAACGGCGTCGCCGCCGTTGGAGCGCAACCAGCAAGGCTCGGCGGGGTGGCGGGGCTGATGGGCGCTCTGGGTGCAGGCAGTGCACTGGGCATGGGGGGGATAGTTGGGTCACTGAACGGGGTGATCCAGACGCCGGCGGGCACCGCCAGCCCTCACGCACACACTACAGGAGCAGCTACGGGCGTCGCGATGCCCGTTAATAGGTACGTCTTACGGCTGCTTTTTAATCATCCTGAGGTATTTTTCTTATGAAACATTAATTAATTAAAAAAAAACATTAACAAAACTGAATGACCGTAGTACGACGGCGTATTAGAGCCATTGTAGGTAAAAAAAAAAATCATTACGGAGCTGGGAAGGGTATTATTCCAAGAAAAACTCCAATTTCCAAGATTAAAGTCATAAATTTACAAGAAAAATACACGGATATTTTCTGAGATTAAAGTGGCAAATTTACAAGAAAAACTCAAAGATTTGCGAGACTATAAAGTCATAAATTCACAAGAAAAATATTTTGGAAAACTGAGCGAGGCAAAGGTCCTGAAAGATACATAAACATGCTTTCTTTATGAACATAAGTACTAATATTATAGAAGTTTTTTTTCTCAGAACATTACCCCCCTCCCTGTCTCCGTTATTATTTTTTTTTACCTACAATGGCCCAAATACGCTGTTGTACATAGTATAATGTTATGCTCATTAATGCTAAATGGTGTTTCAAGTTGATAATAAAATCATTGTACG
This sequence comes from Sebastes umbrosus, assembly GCF_015220745.1. Classification (NCBI taxonomy): domain Eukaryota; kingdom Metazoa; phylum Chordata; class Actinopteri; order Perciformes; family Sebastidae; genus Sebastes; species Sebastes umbrosus. The sequence continues at coordinate 14,322,122 of NC_051289.1, forward strand.
AGGTGTCATATCACCCACCCCAATAAATCCGTTACCTGTCAGGCAACTGGAACACATTTCAATTTCTTTAATCCACTAACGTTGACACTTTGGGTATTTCTGCCCCTCTGTCACCACAACATCTTAAAGTACTGACAAAACACCACAATCATTCCTAATGTCAGGGAACATGCATGTCTGGCCACCTCATCTCTTGGTTTCCCCAAGATGTTTGAATGTGAACTTTACTGCGTCCTCTCCTCTTTGTTTCCTTTTGCTTGCGTGTTGGATTCTTGCAGCTCGGCAACTAGTAAGAACAGGTGAGACAGAAGTCGGTTCAGCATCACAACAACCTGTAGCGCCATTTCCTTTGTGACCCTGAAGTCTGTCAGAAGAGATTTTGTGAAGATATTGTTGTGTTGCATGTTTTGTGTGTGAAGGTTATGTGAATTCAGTAGGGCTGTCAAAATTAAGGCGTTCAACTTCACACAAATTGTTTTAACGCAACTAATTTAACACAATTTGCGATTTTTAAGTTGTAGCGGGCTCAATTTTAAAGCTAAATGGAAGATATGGTATCATAAGGAAACTACAAAACCCATGGAATCCATTGGTACCAACCATGTCATAGCTTGCCGCCAAGGAGGTTAAATAACGCTCCAAAGTTGCGCTAAATTTTGGCAAGGAAAAATTGGCATGGCTGTTTTCAAAGGGGTCCCTTGACCTCTGACCTCAAGATATGTGAATGAAAAAAATGGGTTATATGGGTACCCACGAGTCTCCCCTTTACAGACATGCCCACTTTATGATAATCACATGCAGTTTGGGGCAAGTCATGGTAAAGTCAGCACACTGACTGAATCGTGATTTCACCATGGACAATCATGCAATTAATCATGATTAAATATTTTAATCGATTGACACCCTAGAATTCATATATGAATTTGTTTTTTTTCCCCCTTAATATTTAAATAGTAATACATATAAAATGCTCGTTCTTCGGGTTCAGTTCATGAGTTGTCATTGCTCTGGTGGTCTCCTGGGTTTAAACCTCTAATGTTTTGAAACTGTATTAAATTGTATTGTGCTCAGCGCTGATAGCGCGAGGACGGTGTTGTTTGTCTGACTGCGAGTTGTGTTTTTGTCTCGTCAGCGCTGCGCGGCTCGGCCTGCTGTCTGAGCAGCACAGACTCCTCCTGCAGCAGCATCAGCTCCAGCAGCTGCTGTCCTCACAACCTACAGCGGTACGACACACACACACACACACTGGCAAGCTTGCAACCACTCACTGCCATCACCACTATCACACACAGTTAAACACACACAAAGACACTGAGCGACAATTTTCCTTTGGACAATGGCCTAAATCACCAAGCTTATTAACTCTTTTTCTTTCTTATTCCCTCTGCTGCTCACCCCACTTTCCTCCGCTCTTTTCCATCCCTCATTGTCCTCCTTCTTATCCAACTCTCGTTTCCTTTCTTGTCTAAATCTTTCACTTTATCATTCATTTTTCTCCTGCATTTTCTTCCTTATTGCCTCCTCTCTCCCCTCCCTCCCTCCCTCCCTCCCTCTCTCCCTCTCTCTCTCTCTCTCTCTCTCTCTCTCTCTCTCTCTCTCTCAGGAGCAGCAGCAGGTGTTGCTCTACCAACTGATGCAGCAGCAGCAGGACCTCCAGCAGCTGCAATCCCTCTCCTCCTCCGCCCAGATCCCCTCCATGCCGCTCTCCTCCGCTCAGCTGCCCATCAACAACCTGCTGCCGGGCGCCCAGGGCCAGGGCCAAGGCGCCATCACCGCCAACCCCTTCCTGGCGATGCAGCACGCACACGCTGACACACACGCCTCGGGGGCACAGAAGCCGCGGCTAGCCGAGAAGGCCGTGGGCGTCGCGGGGCAAGAGAAGACATGACGGCAGATGCTCTTTATGTTTTTGGTTGCTGTTGTTTTTTCTTTTAAATAAATATGCAGAGTCTTCGGGAGATCAGCCTTTTGGTCAACTTTGTGGTTCGGTGATGAGAACATTGGCAGCAGAGAAATCTGCGTTCCTGGTAGATTATTCTATCCAGCGGTCCGTGCTAATACATTAGCATGCACTACGGCGACCTCGTCAGGTTTATTTTTTGCAACTTTTTTCAGGTTACAGTCTTAACACAACATTTTGTCTTCATTTGTACTATTTATGTCCATTCAATTTTATGTTTTTTTTAGCTTTAGTGCTGCTTCAGGTTTTTATTTGATCACTGTTGATATGATTTTCATTTGATATCACTGAACTTAGTGTGTTAGTGTCGGTAAATACATGGTGTGTTTGATCTCTCAACAACTGAGTTGACTAACAGGTCAGCCTTTTTCTTCAATTTCTCTCAATATGTTCTTCATCCTGCTTCTTCACATTCATTCGATCTCTTGTTGCTGTGTCATCTTTTTTCTTTGCATCATTTCCTTCGTCTCCACATTTCTCTCACTGCTTCTCCATCCTCCACGCTAACATCCCTCTGGGTCTGGTCTCTCTGCTGTCTCACTCTCTCAGGGGCCTCAGCTTAAATCAGCACACGAGCTAGCGCACACAGAACTATAAAAAAAACTAGCAGAAATACATGTATATGAAAAAAAGAAACTACAATTCCCCACCACAGGACTTAACAGTAGCAGATGCATGTTTGACATGTGTCTCGCAGCGATCCCGAGGGGAATATATTGGGCGAGAGGCTTGTGAAAATATCCCATATGTTCTCGCTGTTGCTGCCTCTCTCCCCCAGTGTCTTTCACTCCAGTTTGTGTAGATCCCTTAATGTCAGTGGAGCCAAGCCTCGTACAGTCACCGCAGAAGCCTTGCTTTTGACTGTCTCTTCTCTGGGCCAGATACAGGGGGCTCACTCAGGGAAGTGAAATGTAAAAGTTGAATGTTCAGAGGGATGCATGAATCCACACGGCACAGACTCCCAAAGAGAAATTATGCAGTTGGTTGTCAGCACGTGGAAGTCATTACATTTCATCTTCCTGATTGAGCCCCCCGCTGCACCTACCTCTCGAGCAGGACCAGCCTATCAGGACCTAAAAACCCACAACAGTGAGGACTGGCCAATCAGTGTCCAAACCCAAAAGTGCCTGAGGCCAAGGGGGGGTGGGGGGGGGAAGAAGGCGGGATTTGTTTTCCTTTTACCTGTGTCCCTGTCACTCAGCCCAATTCTTCACAATGCTACTGGTAATTAAGCTGCGTTGCTACGGCAACAGATTACAAAAAAAGACTGGCGGTCTCTTTATTAAAACCAGGAAATATTATTCTGCTGCATTCTCTAATATCAAAGCCAACTTTGTATTGTGCTTTTTATTTATTGGGAGTTTGTTTGTGTAATGGGCATAAGATGATATATTTTAAAAAGCCTGCTGGTGTTGCAACTTAACATTTTGTACTACTGTGTAAAGTTTTGTTTGTTTGTTTCTCCCCTCATACAGTTGAATCTTGCTGTAAACCCGTTTAATGACTTCTACTCTGTGTTGTGTTTTGAAAGCTTGAAGCTACTTGGCTGATTGGGGGGGCGGGGGGGGTGGGGGTGGCTGTATATAGCTGTTTGTAGGGGGGAGGAAGTGTGTCATGGGGGCGTTCAGTGGCACAGTTTCTACCTCGTTAAGTGTACATAAAGCTTTCTCATTGGCCCGTTGGTGTACATAAGTGATTGTGATTAGCCGTGCTGGTGTGAAGGAAAGCCAATGAAGCCTCAATTTGTGTGCGTGAATCTTTAGGACCAGACAAAAAAAAAAGGTTGACAGTGACTGGACACAAAGTATTAATTTATTTTTATATGTGCAGGGACATTGTGTTTCTTTTTTTTTTTTTTAAGTTTTGCACCGTTTTCTTGATAAGTCATTTTATACTTGGCACCGTGTTTTCATCTGTGCACACATTTGTTTGGATCAGTTTTGTACAAGTGGAAAATAATGAGGGGGGGTGGAGTAAAAAAATAAATCTAACATTGTATTTCAAAACACCAAAATAAAGAAACACTCTGGATAAATTAACAGGAGCATTTGGTCTTTGTATTTAGGAGTTTGTTAAAAAATATATATCTACATTAGACAGTGAATTTGTATTTGTTATCAATTGTAATTAATACTAAATATGCTGACACTCAAAGGATTTTTTAAAAATTGATATATATATATAATACAAAAATATATGTTTTTATCGTTATAAATAAATTAATAAAACTATTATTTTATATATATATGTAATTATAAAATAATATAATTCAAAATATAATGGAAAGTCTATTTTCTTGTGTTTTTATTGTTGACAAAGTCTGTGTGGAGTAGTAACAATGCCTTCAGTTTATTCATCTTGAATTCATTTAATATATGCATGGAACATTTATACATTTTTTATTTTTGTTTATTTGACAGGGACAGGGGAAACAGCTGAAAATGAGCCAGTTTCATTTTCATTTATACAGATGTTTAAAAGGCTCCCTAAAATAGAATAAAAATAACATTTTTTAAAGTGATATTAAATATGCACAAAATATATACAGTACACTTCCACCAATAAATAATACCACATTATAATACATGGTATTTAGCTACCATTAAAATTACATATATGCATGTTTCTTTCTCCTCTGATCACATATATAAATCATGACTGCAGATGAGATGAGGGTAAACTTGAAATAATAAAAATATTTTATTTCAAATTAATTGACAATAGAGACTGTCAATTTAGATGGTGAACCTGGTTTATATTAAAAGACATTAATTAAGTTGGATATTATAGCAGAGATGTGATTTATTCAGTAACAAGGGGGAGGAGGAAAATGAATAATCATCAAGCTAAGAAGTGCAAATAGAAGCTGAACATCTTTAAATTTAAACAATGTGCTTCAAGGCTCCTGTCCTAACAAATATGCGCACACACCCCCCAAAGCTGATGACTTCCAGCTGCCAAGAAACAACCAGTGTGTGTGTGTGTGTGTGTGTTTAGAGGTGGGGGCACCATTCTGCTACATCTGCTTCTGCCCTGGTAATTAAAAGCTCACTTTCCTCGTGCCCCCCTGCCCCCCCAAAAAATACCCCCCCATCAGGAGTTTTCCATCCCCCCCCACCCTTCCCTGCACACACACACACACACACACACACACACACACACACACAATCTAACCTGCATTCAACAACACAACCCTCCCTTTCTCTTCTCTTTTCTCAAGCACTTGCTCACTCACCCCTCCCACTACCAAACATCCCTCACAGTGCCCCCCACCCACTCACTATCAGTCCTGTCAATCAAAACCAGGCTGTTTAAACAGCATGTACCCCCCTCCCACCACCACCATCACCACCACCCAGGACCTTCTCTTTTATAAGCCTCCCCTCCACTCCCAGTAATAGCAGCACCACCCTACCACACACACACACACACACACACACAGGGCAGAGCTGCTGTGTCCATCATCGATCTCACTCCCCCCAGAAACCCTCCCCAAGGGTGGGAGGAGGGCTTACCAGCTGATGGAGGACCCCTGTGTGCGGCCCAACCAGGTGCCTGATCACAAAGTCAAAACACTACTAAGCCCTGGTGTTAGGAGACAGGGGATCTCTCTCTCTCTCTCTCTCTCTCACACACACACACACACACACAGCCTGAGACAAACACAGGGCAGATAGCAGGCCAGCAGGAGGGTTAAGCCCTGGATGATTAGACAAATGTTGGGCAGATATCTGGAGCTTCAGAGGCGAGCTGAGCTGCTGTCACTGAGGAATGCTCTGCAGCAACATGAGTACCTGCCTGTGACGTTTCAACTCCCTGCGTTCTAGTATTTATTCTCCTGCTTCAAAATGAAACATTTTAATTGTTTTGCATTTTTGTTCAAAGGCAGCCCAGCTGGAGAACATAACTGCAACTATTTGTATTGTCCTGATTGCATCCATAATGATAAAAACAAATTACACAGCTTGAAATTGTATATCTCACATTACACACAATGTATATAGTATGTTATTGCACACTTGCTAATTTATATAGTGGGTTATTCTATGTTTATAATTTAGATTTGTTTTATGCTGTAGTAGTCAGGTATATTTAGTGTATTCCAATATTTTTTTATATTTTGTATTCTTTGGATATATTTCTTTAGTGTTGACATGTACATTTTATGTACTGTTCCTGGGCATTGCTTGGATAACCTGCTGCTGTAACAATCATTTCCCAATTTGGGATCAATAAAGTATACCTATCTATCTATCTATCTAAATTAATACATTCCCAATTTAGGTACAACAACTTTTTCTTACAAATAAAATACATAGATCTAAAATAATATACTACTTAAATATACATATATATACATAAATATAAATATACTACTTAGACTACTTAAATAAAAACACAAGGAGATATATAAAAAAATACAAATAAAATGTTGGATTTTGTTTTTTGCTATAACAGGATGACACAACAGAAAAGAGCATCTTGAAGAAAAAAATCTAGTTTTTAATTAGTTTTATTTCTGTTCATTTGAATTAAATGTATCAACTACTACTTCCACCATTACATACAATTAAAGTCACACATTTAAGTGTTTTTTAACCAGTCCATGCAACCGCAGGGGTTGCATCCAATTTGTCACTGTCCAATGAAAATTTGGTGATTTTGATTTTTTTTCTGACAAATTGAAGGATTCAGTGCTCCTTTATGGATAGAGAAAATTCATTTGAAAATTCAACCATCTGGAGAATTCATTGACACTTAGATCCTGAAAAGCTGATGGTTTGGAGATGCATGGTTTTCACATACTTACAGTATTTGTTGCCATCATCTGTCCCATCCTAGATGAACTCAGAGCATCTTAAACGTCACACTCCAGCCAAGCAGAAATGAAAGCAAAACCATAAAACAGCTTAACCAAGGGCCACGAGTAATTCCTACACAGGTTTGGGCATATGTTTGGTAATTCAGTTAAATTATTTAATTAGACTTCAGCCTCAAAGAGGGAGAGAGCAAAGAGCAATAAAGCTGAGAGAGGCTCCGGTGTAATAAACCATTAGCAGGAGGAGGCAGCCGCTGGTGTGTACAGTAATGCAGTGTAAATCATCACAGAGTGGCTGCCATTAGGAGCCCTAATCCTGGCCAGAAACCTGCAGTCAGCTGCCAGGGGCCCTGATCCGGTGCCGAGTGGAACCAGATCCGGCGGACAGAGGTGTTTAGGGCCGGGGCAGGAGGAAGAGGAGGAGGAGGAGGAAGGGTACAAGGAGAGAAGAACAGCTGAGGAGATTCTCAGGGTGTGTGTGTGTGTGTGTGTGTGTGTGTGTGTGTGTGTGTGTGTGTGCATGCCCCCCACAGGTCTCTCTCCTGTAGGATAATGGTGGCGAGGAGAAGCAGCAGGATTCAGCCTCATCCCTCTTCATTCTCAGATAGCTTGTATTCTTCTGCTAAGTGACACTCCTCTGTCACCCCCCTGACACACACACACACACACACACACAGATGCATATACACATCCTTCCCAGGACCCTCTCTCTCTCTCTCTCTCTCTCTCTCTGCCTCCCAGTTCAATGACACCTTGGAGCTTCTTGATGCACATGAAGTGACTGAGGTGTAAACACAAAACTTGACAAAATACACTGAATGTAATATAAGTACTGCACCGTTATTTCTTTTACTTTGAAAGTGAAGTCTAATTTATGTAGCTTAAAATTCAGAAATGCATCTCCGAGGGCTTCTGTGTACAATCTGCACAACACAGCACCTTTTGACCCTCAAAACAGACATGGAAAAACTCACTTTAAGGACTTATAATGTTTGAGTCATACATGAATACTTGCAGTTTTAAATCAATAAAATTAAACTGTTTTACAATCATCATTTACACTAATAACATCCTAGAATACACAAGAAACCATGTAGCATTGTCCACATCATCGATGGATAATTGCAAGCTGAGAACCAATTACTAACAATATAGAAAATAGAAAGAATAAAATACTGCAAACATTTATGGAAAAATATTGTATAAATATACAGATTTGTTTTATAAATTAATTCAGAATTGTTGTGCAATTAAACAAGTAAATATTTACAGAATTCCAAACCACAAAACTGTGTAAACGATATCTATCATTTGTTCTTGTGTATCATGTTGGCTACCATCAGAGGAAAATGGCAAAATATATATATATTTTTTTAAATCCCAAATTACATAAATAACAGTAGATAGTAACTCTATATATTTAGTTCATATTTTAAATAAATTAAAAACTTTTTTTTTCAAATGCTTGAAATACGTGGCTAACATCAGAGGAAAATGGCAATATATATATATTTATTTTTTTTAAATCCCAAAATACATAAATAACAGTAGATAGTAACTCTATATATTTAGTTTATATTTTAGATAAATTAAAATAAATACATTTCAAATGTTTGAAATCTGCAAATGGGCTACAAAGTAATAACGTGAGAAAATGATTGAGTATATAAAAGGCTGTATAAATAACTTTGGATCTAATTTTATAGTGTTATATGTGCACCATATGCGTGGTTAGATGTTGGGGCCCATAAAAAGCAGTTCATCTCCCCAGCGTTGTAGTAGCGTCTCTCCGGGACTCGGCGGCGCCTGGTCCGCTCTCTGGCCGCTCACAGTGACGCGCTGAGCGGCCAGCGAGCCCTTCCTCCTCCCGCTGCCTGCCTGGAGCTCCCGCGACATGGCGAGAAGAAAGGAGCTTCGAAAACCTGCAGACAAGCGAGGAGGATAAACTCCACTGTGCGCTGAGAGTGTGTAAACTCAGCGGTGATGGGAGGGGATTTAAATAAGTGATTTACGTGTTGTCTGCTATTCCCCTTTCGAAAGGGGAAATGCAGCTCTGCAGCTCTGCAGAGTGCGTCTCTACCGGTTCTCTGTTCAGCGGAGAGTTCACAGCAGCAACGCCGCGTTTAGCGTCACATCCCTGGGCTTATTTATCTGAGGCTCCGCTGTTGACTCATGGAAGAATTACACAACATATTGTCAAAATGTTGGAGACAAATTTTCACACACTCTCCAGAAATGTTATAAAAAAAAATATTGTTATTGTTCACTACTGAAACAGAATATTGTAGTATTTTCATCTAGTATGTAATGTAGGCTACATTTAGCCTACAGTGAGGATCTAGTGGTGTTTTGCATTCTTTGGATATATTTCTTTAGTGTTGACATGTACATTTTATGTACTGTTCCTGTGCATTGCTTGGATAACCTGCTGCTGTAACACAATCATTTCCCAATTTGGGATCAATAAAGTACATCTATCTATCTATCTATCTATCTAAATGAATACATTCACAATTTAGGTACAACAACTTTTTGTTACAAAAAAAAGCATTGATCGTAAACAATAAGACTACTTAAATAAAAACACAAGGAGATATATATAAAAAACAAATACAAATAAAATGTTGGATTTTGTTTTTGCTATAATATAATGACACAACAGAAAAGAGCATCTTGAAGAAAAAATCTAGTTATTGGAGAGTCATTGTTCACTACTGAAACAGATTATTGTAGTATTTTCATCTAGTATGTAATGTAGGCTACATATAGCCTATACAGTGAGGGTCTAGTGATGTTATGATGTGTCATTTTTGAATATGTCAATTTATGATTATGTTTTTGTGACCTCCTACAGTATACTATCTCTAATATTTACCTACTATAATTTTTTATTATATTATATTTATTATATGTATCTATTATATTATTCCTAAATTGACTTGTAGTGAGGTTTTTGGTTTTACTTTAATCAATTAATTTTCCACTACTCTAATATTAATATTGGAGTAGTGTTGTTTGCCTCTTTGTAAAAAATGTAGGTAGCCTCCAATCTGTTATGGTGACCTCCATGTGTGTTGTTTTGAAGACCATCGACCACAGCAGCTAACTGCAGGGAAGCTGCATGACCCCACACAGAAATGCACTAAATTATGTATAAATTCAATTAAACTCATCTAGAAACCCCCATTTTTTCTTTGCAATTGGCATTTTATTTTATTTTTGGCTTCTATATGCCATGTTGTTATAAAAGCAAGATGTCTATTTAACCTGTGCTAGTGTGTGGTATGCAAATTGAACAAACTTATTTATTTCTATATTTATTTGCAAGACACCAACAGGGAAGCATGACCTGTTAGAGCTAAATTAAAAATATAATAACCCCAGAATTTTATGTATTTTATGTATTTTCCCTTAAAATGTTTAAATCCACCCTGAACATAAAAGGACAAACCCCTATATTGTATTTCCCCTGCGTTTCCTGTATTTACCATCACTGTGAATGGGCTCCGGGTGAAGAATGAAACACCATTACAAGGACAGGTGGTGCTGGCAGAGATGAATGTAATCTTGTGGCGGTTATAATGAATGTGACGGGATATAGATCTGAGATGAGATCTGGTCTGATCATCAGGTAAAAATAGATCAGTCACCGGCAGATCATTACTGATAATTACTTCCCAATGGTTGGCAATGTGAGAGGTCTATATTATTAAATAATTCCGCCCCTTGGTTAGTTAGTGATGGCAGGTTGAGAGAATTTCATGTGTGTGTGTGTGTGTCCATGTATAATAAGTACATTAAAAGTGATAGGGTGGATAGAGGTGTATCATGAATTACTCATTTTTGTACTTTGTCAGGTGACAAATTTGATTTTAGTATTCATCAGCTCAAAAAGCTTCATGCATATCAACCTCAAATCCTCTGATATCCATCCCTCCGCTCCACTTGTATGTGTGTATTTTCATGATTAGCTAATAAACATCATTTAATAAAAAGCAGCAGGAAGAGGGAGGGTTTCACACACACACACACACACGCACACACACACACACACACACACACACACAAACACCTGTGGGCTGCCCTGAGCAGTTGAGAGCTAACTGCCTTGCTCAAGGACACTGCATGCAGTGGATTGTATAAGGGAAAAACATCCCGATGGAGGATTGGAGCTAATTTCCAGTGTTGGAAATCAGAACATTGGAGACTGAGGAGGAGTCCAACTGCTGCTGCAATCACGATAAATGAGCGAACAACAAGCATGTAAAGAGATTTGGGATTTCTCCAACGGGCAACAGCTGTTAAATGGTATAGCAGGCTGCATAATGGTACAGGCTGATGTGTGTGTGTGTGTGTGTGTGTGTGTGTGTGTGTATGAGAGAGAGAGAGAGAGAGAGAGAGAGAGAGAGCCCTCCCCCTCCCCTGTTCATCCACCTATCGGCAGGCTTCATTTATTATGCAGACTGGAGACCCCTGGGCTGGAGGTGAAGGCTAGTCTGTGTGTGTGTGTGTGTGTGTGTGTGTGTTTTGGAAATAGGGGGGTCACATGTGATGCCCACAAGAGCACACACACACACACACACACACACACAGACAGCTGATTCTTTGCTCACTAATACTGTGGGAGTAAAGGGCCGAGAAGAGAGGTGTAAAAACTGCAGAGAGAGATTTGTGTGTGCAAATAATTGATTGCATGAGTAATGCTGAACTTGTTGCATCAACAAGCCTTTTTACACGGCAGACATTTTGACTTGTAGCACAGGTGTACATGATGAAATCAATGATGGCTGAATTCCATTTAGCTGCTTCGATTTCAGGTTCCTGGTATATTGTGCACGCTTGCTCACTCCGGCTTCGTCCGAAATCGCATATTATTATCCGCTATACATGCTCGATGTAGGCGTTCCACATACTTTTGTGTGAATAAACACTAGTGTGTATCTTTTTGGACCCACTGAGCAGTAATTTACGTCGTCACTTCCTGAGAGCCTCCTTTGCCGGTTGCAGACGTGTAGCCATGCCAACCTCATGTGACCAAAACAACGTTTTTTATGAAAATCAAAGCCTGAATTAATTTAAAATATAGAGGTCTCCGTCAACGTCTATTATGAATGTTGTGGTCACTACTGCATTGTATTGTGGGATATTTATTCCGCCGTAGTGTCCAGCATAGCATATTGTAATATTTGCATGCAATTGGTTCCATACTAAGGTTTTGGACATACTAAAATACCTCAAATACTGTTTTAGCGTACTAAATAGCATGTTAGTATGGAATTTCAACCTTGACACTTGAATAGAACAGAGCTATCGTTAGTGTTATTAGTAACACCTGTGCTTTTCCTACTGTGACAAGTCAAAATGGCTGCTGTGAGAAAGACCTATCATGAGATATTAGTCCAGTAAAAGAAGGCAGTGAAGTTGTTAAGGGTTCATATAACAATCAAGTGTGTGTGTGTGTGTGCTGTTTGAACATGTGTGTATATGGCCACCTTGAAAAACACACACACAAAGGAGCCGCCGCACGTCTCTCCTCTGCTAACTTATATCTCTTCTGTTGTTTCCCTTCAGAGAGAGAGAGAGAGAGAACACAAAAGAGCACTCCTGGTGAACTGTAAATGCATTTCACCCTGAGAAACCTCTGTGGACACAAGGAGCCTTAATACAAGATGTTTAATTAATTTAATCACAAAAAATACAATTTAAAAACATATGTGGCATTTTGGGTCTCCTAAAGTAGAAGACAAAAAAGCTAATATGATCCTTTAATTGACAAAAAAAACATGATTTTTCTTATTGAAGGTTTGGACTTTAATGCTATCGTAAGCTAAACACAAATGTCACAAGTGGGATACCATAAATTCTCCCGTGAGGTGGCAGAATAAGTAGTTTATAATCTAAAAGGCAACTGTGCATTTACTCAAGTACTTTACAATTTTGAAATAAAATAAAATAATTGTATATAATTAATTAATTAATTTTATTTAAAATTAAATGCATTGTTAAAGATTAAAGTAGTGGTTTCCAAACTTTTTGGCTTGTGGCGCTTTAAAAAAAAATCAGTGTGTACTTTACATTTCAGATATGAGACAAACAACAGACATTTCCACTTCTCTATTGGTTAAAAGGACCCAATATTTCACTGAAAAAAGATTAGCCAAAAGTCCAAAATATGTGTAAATGACCTTGGCATGGTACAGTTTATTTGCATAGTATGTTGTTTTCACGTTTGTTCATTTTCTAGGTGTTCCTTTGTGCTAATTTGAACCTATTACATTATAAAGGGGATTTTATTTTGAGAGGGTGACACCGGTAACAGCACCTGTTAGTTACATTATGAAGGTAAACATGTCTGTCGTCCTGCCTTCCCAGGACTGTGTTTCCTAATCTTTTATTGTTTAGTAGGCTACCTGGCTGTTTAGCACCTGGCTGAAAAGGGCACAATGTTGGTTAATGTTTCGTTTCTTACCTCAATTGATAAGAAGTGACTTTACAATGTAGTTTCATAGCATTTGCTTAGTTAAAAAGTGTGTGTGTAAGTTATGTTGGCTCTACCTGCCTGGTGTGAATTCTGCGTGACAGCTGCATTTTATGTGCGATTTAAAGGTTTAAAATGGGACTAACAATTTCATTTTATAGTTGAATATGCTTATCTGTAGCACGTCATTTGTGTCAAGTTAAAAAATGGTAATATTATGTTTTTCTTTTGTTTTCTCCATAACTCTTATGGTGTGTTCGCAATGTGGTCGCAATGATGTCTTTCTTGCTGAAGCTACAATGCCTGTGTGTTTCGTACTGGGACGTACTCACAGCAGCAACAGGTCTTGCTTGTTTTTTTACTTCCCGGCTGATAAAAAGACCAGGAGTCACTGGATAAAACACATCAGGTAAGATAACTTTTCATTTGTGCGCGTAACATAGCTAAGTTAGCTAGCTAGCTAGTGTTGGTGACATACAGTATATTGTGTGAGACAAGAGATGTGGTTCACTGAGCGGTTTCACACAAAACTAAACGATACTACGACAAACTGTGACTTTCTTGACTTTCAAAATTATGTTTTAAATTAACAAACATCACATGTGAGATTCATGGCAATTCAAATGAGATTAAAACATACATATTTTTTCTGAAATAAGGTCCCGTGGGATCCACCGGAGGGGGCGGGACCTTGCCTCTCTATATGAATACAAATGTGTGACCTGGAGGGGGATAGACCCTCAGGTTGGGAAACACCAGACTTAACTACGTAATTATATATATATATAAAGTACATACAGTAGTTTAAACTAGATCCATCATGACCATTCAATAATGGGAGATATTTTTCTGCAGTAGGAGTACTTTTATTTTTGATTCTTTAGTACATTTTGCTGATAATACTTTAGTGCTTTTGAGTACTTTTAAATAGCCATATTGGTAGTTTACTTAAAGTAAAGGATCTAACTCTTTGGAGTGACCTTTTGATACCGATATAACTATTGCATTGTGATACAAAAGACTAGACCTTAACACTATATAACTGACCACATGCATATCTGTTCATCACTATAGCTGCAGAGAAACCCACCAGATATGAGTTACATAGGGCTCAATAATCTGCCCTGACACACTATACACGATCATATAAGAGTATAAAATAACTAGAAGGTGTAGTGGAAGAGGTGCTTCTGATATTAAAGAGTAGTATTCTCCATTAGTCTGTTGACACGCATTAGTGGCCCAATTATAAAAGCTGTGGTCTAATCTTTTAAAAGTCCCAGGGTAATGTTGGAAATGGTCAGAGGAGAAGGGGAGAGGGGGATGGAAGAGGGATAAAGGGAGGAAGGGGAGGAGAGAAACTCAATCTAAAGCACCAGGTGCACCTTTTGTCGACATAATCTCCCGACCCTTGAGACCGGCGCACACACTGGCCAACATATACAGCCTTTCATACGTACACATGCTGCTTTTTCGACCGGGGGATTTGGATCCTGGGTTGGCTCTGGTCGTATATGTAAAAGGGGGACTCTCAGGTCACTGCGCTGCCAGAACGGGGTTTGGTCCATTTTGATTTAGGTGATAATCAATAGGACACAACCTTTAACATTGCAGTGATGATAAGGATTTATCACAACAAGTGAACAATTATGTACAAAATTGAGGTCAAAAGAATACGTGTGCAGATTTACCAGGAATCAGGAGAAAGAGCCTGCATGTCTTCGGGGGGAAAATGCTGTCACATGTGAAAAACCCACATGTGAATTTAGAGCACATGTGCTCCTCCGACACAAGTGCTTTCATGTGTGAACCAGTTTCCACATTGTATTCTGACATCAAATGTTTCTACTGAAAATGGAGATAAAAATGGATATGGATATGTATCATTTACATGTAGCTACGAACAAAAAATTAAATTAAATAAACACACTATATTGTAGATTAGTTGTCAACGATTAAATTAATTGTCAACTATTTCGATAATCGATTAATCAGTTTGAGTCATTTATAATGAGCTTCTTAAATGTGAATATTTTCTGCTGTCTTTACTCCTCTATGACAGTAAACTGAACATCTTTGAGTTGTGGACAAAACAAGACATTTGAGGACGTCGTCTTGGGTTTTTTGAGAAACACTGATTGACATTTTTCACCATTTTCTGACATTTTATAGACCAAACAACGAATCGATTAATTGAGAAAATAATCAACAGATTAATTGATAATGAAAATAATCGATAGTTGCAGCCCTAAACTACCGATTACTTACTCAAGAAACATTCCTTAACAACTGTGGCATCACTGTAATAATGAGACCAAAATTGTGACCACGAAAAAGGTAAAAACAAATAATTGAGCACATAAGCCCAGTAACAAAAATAAATTTTAATAAAACTAAAGGTCACCATTAGATGTTAATAAACTATCTCCAGAATCGATTAATCGAGAAAATAATCGACAGAGTAATCGACAATGAAATGAATCGTTAGTTGCAGCCCTTACGTATATAAACACTTAAAGCAAGATTATAACTTTCAAAAGAAGAAACAACACTCTCTTCCTCTTGCAAATAAAATGTTTAATTCAACAAAACAAACTGACATTACAGAGTCTGTTTGCTGACTTTATTTCCTCTCTGCTTGTGTTACATTTTAGCATCTATCATTATCCTGTAATTGTCATTTGTGCCCGCTGACACAGGCATGCTTTATAAAAATGCCCTTATATTTGTTACAACTATGTCTTGTAAAGTATTTATATTTTAAGTGTTTATACTGCTTTTAAATGCTAAATAGGTTGCATGTGCCCAAAAGTACCTGTTACTATTTTTCCAGGGGTATTTGCAAATGAAGAGGGGATAAAAAAACAAATTCTTAAACAGAAGGATATGCAGAGCAGCAGTGGTTGAATGAGCCTGTGTGTGTGTTGAAGGGAACAAGACCTGAGCTCTTATCCATTGTGAGCCTACGGACATGTATTGACGCCTGTCAATCAGACATTGAACGGAGGAGGACAAGGGAGGGAAAACAAAGATCCGTCTTTGGAATAGAAGCAGTTGTTGTTGTGCATCTAAAAAAGCTTGAAATGTTGAAAACCTTGGATTGTACAGAAACACGCCCTTGAATAACATTACAGGCCGTGTTAATCAATGGCTCGCACCACAGTGGATTTAAGCAGACCGGGCCGCCCCCTTGTCCACAATCCCTCACCCGTCATCCTTTAAGCTCGACCCCTAAACTCCTGCGAAGCCTCAAGTAGGGACGAAGCCAAGGACGGAGCAGGCTGCTCATTTTGATTTAATCTCTCTCTCCACTGCCAGAGCAAACATCAAATATGGCCTCCTTATCAGGCCAGCCCTGCTCTATCTATCTATCGCCAATCGATACCTCCTATTCTGTGTGTGCAGGCTTGTATGCGTGTGTTTGTGTGAAACAGGTCTCCAGGGCTGCGCTAACTAAGGTCAAAGATCAGGTATAACCCTCCAGCGTGGAATGACAGATGTGGCCGGAGGGAAACAAGATAAAAAGAAAGGAAAAGAAGAAAGAACGCGAGAGAGATTTATAGAAGTTGCGTGTGTCCTGAACAACAGATCATAAAAAAAGAAGGAACTGTTATTATTGCTTCTGTTGTTTCTGCAGCATGTATGAGATGGCCTCAGGCACCAGATCAGCTTACCTGAGTAAATGTCGGCCTTGAACAATGGACTGGGAGCTTGGTCAGAGTCCAACCACCAACTAAACCAACTGTATGGTCACACGGTTTGGTGAATAGCTCTTTATTAAATGCTTCCTTCAGTCACAGGGAATAGGAATGAATATCAAAAGAGGCGTTGGCTTCTTGTGCTTCCTGTTTGCAGTGAGGAAGGAGAACCGAATGTTCACACACACATATAGGGGTAAATCGTACACACGCATGAAAGCCATTTCCTCCCCTGCACGGACGCAAATTAACATATAAGAAAGTAAGTGTATGCATATGCATCAAGGGGGGGCTCCAGAGGTGATATGACACTCTGTCTGTGCTTCTATTCACCATGAAACAGCTCCATATAAAGCTGCAACATGCTGCCAGAGCTGCAGCCGGCTGCAATGGCTGTTTGAGAGATAGATAGATGGAGAGAGGGAGAGAGAGAGAGAGAGAGAGAGGGGGGAAATCCTTTGTTCTGTCAAGGACTTAACACAATCAGAGTGTACAGTGTGTCAGGAGCGCACAGGCATATATCAACTTCAATCTCTTTTTAATGAAAAATCCTGCCCTCTCTAATATGTGCAAATTAACCTCTTCTCCTCCCTCCCTCCTCCCCTCCTGCCGCTTCCCCTCCTCTCTCCCTCGCAGAGGCCCCTCGACTCCCTCTCTTCTTTTTACTCTCCACCCTCTTTTTCTGTCCCTCTTCTTCCTCCTTTTCGCTTCACTTTCACCAATTTTTCCATGTCTCATTCAGAGGTGGAGGGCAAAGACGAGACAGCAAGAGAAGAAGCTTTTCCATTAACTTGTTGCTTTCGCCATCCAACCCCCCCCCTACAGCAATTATTGAGATCACTTTAAAAAAAAAAAAAAAAGAAGAAACAAAGCAGAAAAACATCCCAAAGTCAGTGTCCAGCAGCAGAATTAAAATTCACCCTCCATCCTTCTTTTCATCTGTCTCTCTTTCTGCTCCAGCAGCACACACACTCTCTGAATCATGCTATTACCCTGATTATCCTGATGAGCTGGTCAGATCCTCGCCTTCTCATTCTGCCCATGCTGATTGTAATTTAGAAATTACACCTAATGAGGAATTTTTTAAAAACACGGCGGCCGCTCTGTGCTGCCAGCTCCACGCCGCTCCCTGCCCTAATGGATTTCCTGGTATGGAATCCATTTTTCCCCCCTCTCTGCCCTGCAGGGGGTCCGGCGAGCCATGCAGGCCCTCCCTCTCTCCTTCCCTCCCTCCTCTGCTCTCACCACCCTCCCTTATCCCCTTCCCTCCTCTCCCCCTCCCACCCCTAGTCCACTAATTGGCGACTGGTTTTGGTGAAAAGAAGTCATAATCATTGTTTCTGCTGCTAATTTAAGTGGTTAAGTGTACGGGATCAGCTAGCAGGATGAGGAAATGAGTATGATTAAATTTACATTTTTTAAAATCTTAACAGCTAAAGTGCCAATTTCCCTTTTTATGGTTTTGTTGGAGGTTTCTGTAAGTTAAACCCCCATATGGCAGTTTGCACAAGATAAATGCATATGTTGAGGGGGTTTGGTAGCATCTCAAGAGAGTTGGTGCTTATATTTTTCATTTAAGTGTTGATTAAGAAACACAAACCAACTGCTTTTCACAGGTCATATTGTGATCTGTGCTATTAATAAAGAGAAATGTTTCTTAAAAGCATCACAGAACCAAACTAGGTTTTGACTCGTCTGTATTTTACAGAGGAATGTGATCCATCTTATAGTTTTAACCTGTCCTGTTAGTCTCACAAACACCTGTATGATGTGTGTTTTCGGGAGTATTTGGCGGAAATCGGGGAGAACAAACACACACACACACACTCACACACAGAGGCACGCATGCAAATCAAAGCCATCAACAGCTTGTGATGAAGTGAGACGTCGTGGCATAAACAGAGTGTGCCGTTACCATGGAAGCCACTTTCACCTCACAGGCCGAGAGAGACAGGCCGAAAGAGACAGGAAAAACACAAAGAGCCACCGAGACAGGGAGGGAGCGACAGAAAAACAGTAACAGACAGACAGACAGAGTGTTGCGAGCTCTCCTTCAGCTACAGTTAATAGCTTTTCAAACCCTTCTGAGCTTTTTTTCACTGCCTCCTGGGAAAGAAACACTGTATTTGTACAGCAAGAGCTCCAAAGAAAGGGAAAAGTTCATTGAGACGTTGTTTAATAGCTGGTTGAACATTCACAAGTTTAATGAGCACATCACTAAGCTACAGAAGCGTATGCGTACAGTGGCTGTTGGAGGGGTTTTGTGGTTTCGGAGCCACATCTGTCCCTGTTTTGGCCTTTTTTTTCTCTTTTCTGGTTCTACTGTAGGTCACAGCCTTTAGACTCCTACTTCAGATGGCTTGTGGCAACATTTTTGTTGGGAGAGACAGCCGGTTTACCTCACATTTGAAGCTGTCTTACATGCACTAACTTGGACAGTTTTGCTTCATCCGTTTTGAAGAAGTTTTAATACAAATTCTTAGATTTATTGCTCCCTTTGCATCAGTTTGATCATTCTCACGTAAATTTTCTACCATGGCACATGCATTTTACTTTATGAGGGGAGCCATAAACAAAATTCACTCAGCTAGAACCGGAACAAATCACTGCCTGCATTTTCTGCATAGCACTGAATGTCCACTTCACTCACCAATTTATAATAATCTAGCCTGCTACAGGAAATTGAACATAGCGACCTGGTCATATGACATCAGACAGAGATTCACAAGCAAAGGGGCACTCCACGTATCTCCCTTCATTTGACAGAGACACTAATGACAAATTTCCATCCTTTATACTTTATAAACGATTCTTCTTAGCCAAATGGAAACCTTTATCCATTTAATCAGCACATTTTCTCTCTCAGAGATGTAACAGCAGGTTACATAACTTCCACAAAGAACAGGATAGAGATTGAAAATTAAGCTTAGATTTACTTCCAAAAAAAGGAGTAGAGAAAAATGTTGCTAATGGAGACATGATTTCCTTTAAAGAGGACCTATTATGCTCATTTTCAGGCATATATTTGTATTTTGGGTTTCTACTAGGACATGTTTACATGCTTTAATGTTCAAAAAACGCTTTACTTTTCTCATACTGGCTGTGCTGCAGCACCTCTTTTCACCCTCTGTCTGAAACGCTCTGTTTGAGCTCCTGCCCCACCCTCCCGAAAAGCCCAGTCTGCTCTGATTGGTCAGCAGGCCCACTCTGTTGTGATTGGTCAAACAAAACAAACTCTACAGACTCTGCTCTAGCTCCGATCTAACTAGCTTTGTTTGAGGGCGTGCCGAATTAGCCACTAAGCAGGTATTATGCAAATGTGTTACTTGGTGACATCACCACATCACGGAAGAAAAGGCGGGACTTCAAGCACAGCGTTTCAGGCAGTTCAGGAGTAGTGTTTCTGTGGGGAAGAGTGACGCCAATTCACACCAGAGTCGCGGAGAAGTGCGGCTTGCGGCAAGCTGCCATGTAATATTTATGAAAAGATGGGGCAGCCGCTCCAGAGCTTAGCGAGCTGCAGCCGTTTGAATCTGCAGCGAAGTGCAGCCAAACAAAAGTTGGGAAAAGTTTAACTTTTAGCGGCAAAGTACGGCCAGAGAGGGCATGCAGCCAATCTGTTAACAGATCCGGTGACTCCTGTGACATGTTGACCTATTGTTACAAAGAATTTCTTTCCACCTGAAACACATGAAAACATCTCCCGGCCGCAGAAAGACGTAATTATTGCGGCGAGCAGCACTTCACCACTGCCTGGTGTGAATGCGGTGTAGCTCCCTTTGGCGTGGACTTTGGGCTTTGTAACATTGTAGACCTTTTACATGCACAAAAAAACTATAAAACACACTAAAGAAAAGGAGAAAAGCACAAAAGCATAATAGGTCCTCTTTAAGTTAAAAGTCTATCAGGTCACTGTGTTTGATTTTCTTGCAATCAGTGATTTTGCATGCTTTTTAACTGCACTGTCTCGTCCACCTCAAAGCCTGATTGCTGCAGAGTGAAAGCATAGCCTCCATACCTCCTGTGAAAAGGTCGGATGAGCGAGGCCGCTGCAGCGATCCTAGCTTTCAAGGTTTGCCAGGGAGGTTACAGGAGGTAATCAGAGGAAAATATGTCCTCTCGTCCTCCTCTTCTTTTAGACCTCCATTAGACCAGCCTGCCTCTGTCTGGGAAAATTGATTTTCTCCCTCCCCTCCTTCCTCTCCTCTCCTCTCCTCTTTTTTCTTTGCGTCTCAGGTTCCATTTGAGGCTTGTTCATCCACTCTCAAGAGCAGTTCTGCGAGACAGAGAGAGAAAAGAGAATAGTTAGGCCACGACAGGTTGTTCACACATATAGTTACCCACCCCCAACAGCAGCCACCGGGGCTCATCTTTGTCATGTGCAGACACACAGAGGCCTGCAGTGGTTTGAACTTCTTTCTTTCTGTTTTCTCTTTACTCATCTGCCTAATCCTTTCCTTCCTCTACTGTTCTTTCTCCATCTCTTCCTCTTTCTGCTGCTCTTCCACCAGTCTTCACACTTGCATCCCCCCCCCTCTTCTCTCAGAGCCAAGTCTTGGATCAATGCACCATTGATTTTCCTATCAATGAACATTAGTATGGATCAGACTGCTGCTTGCACTGCCCTGCCCTGACACACACACACACACACACATGCACGACCACACATACATGCACTGAGAGCGCCTGTTGCCACAGGGACCCCAGATTTCATCACTGCTCAGCCACAAGCACACAAAAAAAAGGAAGAGCTGGGTGTCGCGGACAAAGGGAGAACAGCAAGGAAACACAGCAAGCAATAGAAATAAAGGAGGGTGGGATTGATAAAAGAGAGGTTCTAGTTGAAAGCACAGGAGCCAATCAATGAAAGGAGTGACAGAAAGGGTAGGAAATGAAATCAGACTGAGCAGAGTTAGTGTTTGTCATTGGTCAACTGCCCTGCTAGTCGATTCATTGCAGAATAATTCAGTCTGATTGGCACCCAGCTCGGGCTGTTGATAATGGCTGCTGATCATAGAAAGTGTGCTTTATACACCTTTGGGTGTCTTTCTCTTTCTCTTTCCCTTTCCTGCTCACACATACACAAACACACACACACATATCTCCTCTCTCACCCTATAATGGGCTCTGAGTCAGGTGGAGATTGACACTTTTCTTTCTGCTGTGCTCCTTTTGTGTCCAACATTGTATTCATTCCACACAAACCTGACGGCGGCGGCCTCTCGGCGAGCACATTTCTGCACACATCAGCTACATTTTGCATCACCAAACAATGAACCTGTGCTTGCACTCTGCGTTACCGTCTCTCAATTAACTCTGCATTTGGGGGGTGGGGGGAAAGTGGAAGGAGGAAAAACAGTAAATATTTTTCTATTTTTGTGTGTGGCCACCTTGACAATGTACACTGTAATAAATAGATTACTGTATTTAAAGGGTGTTTATAATTAACTGTCCTTTCTTGCACACATGTGCGAGAGCCGCTGTATGTCTTTGCCTTTATGTGACGGTGTATAAAAGGTCTTCTTTGGGCTTTTTCAGAAGTAATCTTTCATAATTACATTTCCTCATCTCTTTCCTTTGTCAAATAGAGAGAGAGATTCTGTGTAGACTGGTCTTGATAGAACAAAGAAACATCCTTCTTTGGGAGTGCTTTCATGAAAGTTGATCCTCGGTTAAGACCCCACGTACAAGGAAACTGAGACGCCTCAGGGCCGTCCTTCACCCTGCCTGATTGGAAAGTGTTTTAATTTGGGCTGCAGTGGACGCCTGCCTGTCCCTCTGTCTGTTATTATTTATTTAGCTATGTTTATTTCTTTATTTTGATTTATTTACTGTGTGCCAAATTATATAATTTCCTTAGTGAACAGTAACATTTGTATCTAGCTTACTTCCATAATTTCTAATATTCTAACACCTTGATAATATCAGTAGCAGAATATGCAGTAGTACGGGGCTCTGTTGCACCAAGTGAGAAGTATGACTGAGTATGTAGTATGTGTCCGCATGTGTAACAGGGTTCAAATGTTGCAGTTGTAGCAAAATGTGTTATGTATATAAAAGTATTTCTTCTAAAGGGAGACAAAAAAATGTTGATTTTCCTCCATTTCTTTTTTTTTTTTTTAATTTTCAACAAGTATTTACAGCTCAGGTTTGTGAAGGCAAATGTCGTTCGCAGGATAAAGCTTATTATATTTGAGGTTTTTGAAGAACTGATTGGGAGGTTCTTGAATGTGCAAATAGCCTTCAGAAATAAATAGGCTATGTGAGCTTTCACACCATGCCAAAAAAAGAAAACCTTAGCGCCGTTTCAAAGCATCATAAAACATCTTTACAGATTTATTTTCCCGACAACGTCACATTCATAATCTCAACAATCCTTTTATGCTCAGCTGTCCTTTAGACTTCAGCTATCAAACTGGCCTTGAGTCTAAAAATGTCTGTATTTCCCAAACGTGCTGACAGAAAACAATTATATTTGCTTCAAAGACTGAACCCAACACAGATGGCCTACCATGACCTTGTGGGAGATGTACAAGGCAGGCGAAAGGAGGAATATTCATGAATGTTATTGCTGGATGTATGATATGATGTGAACTACTGCAGAACTGTTCGTCCTCTCTGCACTGGCTACAAACTTCCCTTGGACACACACCCACAGAAACAAACAGTCAACCTGTAAGAGCTGAAGTGTAGAGGAGGGGGTGGCTGCAGATTTTTCTGGCAACATGTCAACTGAGACTGTAACCTTTGTAACCACAAAGTTCAATTACTCACTTAACTCACTTTGATCCAGACCTCTGCCTCTGATTGAGGCTTTAACATGTGGACTGGCTAAAATGAGCCTTCAGTATATAGGCTCAGTTTTGAATTCAACAACAACAACACATAGTTGTGGCAAACTGATGGGCTCATCATAAAGAAACTTTCAAACCAGCAGCTTCAGTGTTGAGCAGAAAGATAGCTAGATAGATAGATATATAGATAGATAGATAGTAACTTTATTGATCCTGAGGGAAATTCAAGTTTCCAGCATCACAGTTCCATAGTGCAAAACATGTTAGTAAAAAGGCAGTAAAAAAAGTTAGTAGTACAAAGTACAAAAAAATATACCAGATATAAAAATGCAAGTAGATGAAGAAAACTGTTAAAACTGAATATAGTGCATGGTTAAAATGAACACCACCTTTACCAGCTGTAACATTAAATTGATGTACACATTAATGCATCAGTAATTATAATCCTATAATATATATTATTCTAAAATAGGTCATTCTGCATAATGAGTACTTATACTTTTGGTACTTTAAGTATATTTTGATGTTATTATGTGCTTTTGCTTTAGTAAGCTTTTTGAATGCAGGACTTTTACTTGTAACAGAGTATTTCTACACTGTGGTATTGCTATTTTTTGCAAAGTACAAAAAAAATATACCAGATATAAAAATATAAGGAGATGAAGAAAACTGTTAAAACTGAATATAGTGCAGGGTAACAGCTGTGATACACGACTATTAAAAAAAAAGTGAATATAGCGCACAAGAGACTGTTAAAAATGAATATATAGTGCAGGGTAACTCCAGTAGCTTAGTCTATGAAAGTGCACTGTGTGCATTATTATTATGATATTATGAGTGATAACTTCAGAGGTTTTCACAATGTTGCAAAACAGATGTGAGTCCAGATGTACATTTGTAGAACATACAATGTAAACAATTGCTGTTAATTTACAGCAGGATTTCAACACTATTAACCTGTTATTGGTAAAACAGTGCTTTACTGTTAATACAAAAGAAAACCTGTTAAATTACGCTCATAGGCCGTTTTTTAACTGAACTATAATGCCTTCTTAAAAAACAGCACTTTACTGCTGATCAGCTGTCTAAAGTATCATCAGTAACAGTTTCATGCAGTCTTTTGTTTTAATTCTGGGACCTGATCTGCACATGTGAGGCTTGTACATTGTACATGATTGTAAAATCAGTGAATTAGCTCTGTTCTTCACTCACATGTTGTTCTGGTTTGCATTCTGTGCTTGTAGCCAGCTATAGACACACATTTTTGGGAAAAGTGTCAACAAGTCTATTATTGCCTTTTTCCTAAAAAGTGCCTTTAATTGTATTTAGTGTGACTATTCCTATACTATGTCTGTAACCTGCTAAGTCTATTCATCTAGGCAAAAAATAATGTTTATTAAAATGTATGTTAAAAAATACAACTTAAATAGTGCATTAAAACAAATGAGTAAGATAATGTAAAAGAAAGGGGAAAGAAACAGCTATATAATGTATCTTTAAACAGTAAATTAACTGTAAAATACTGTGAAATTAATTTAAAAAAAACCCCAGTATTTTTCATTAACAGTACAAAGCTGTAAATTTCAGCGACAGTATAATAATGTTACTTTTACAGTAACATAAAGGCAACCCTGCTGCCAGTTCTTTACTGTTATTTTACTGCGAAATTCTTAACAGTGCAGAAACAGGAAAACAACGCTTTTCTTTAAGTTGGTTGTAAGTGGAGCAACGCAGAGAACAAATGTGTTAAACTATAAAAGACCCTAACTGGCTGCCGTCGTTTGTCAGCCTAAATATGGCCGGTCCTCCGTGAGAATAAAGCAACAACACTCGTGTTAAATTCGTTTTTTAAAACTCTAAATGCTTTTTGAGATCGATAAAGTCGCTAAACTCCTCTCTCAGTTTGTCGTGCTCGGTGCGAAGCCGCCGTACCGAGGAGCCGAGCAGAACGTGGCCGGAAATCGAGCCTCTGACAGCGGCTGCAGGAGCAGCGAGCAGCCGGCAGGAAGCTGCTTTTCACCGGCAGGCTGGAGGAGGAACAGCTGCTATACTGCGGGGCTCGGGGAAAAAACACCAACACTACGGCTATACGTATAAAAACAATAATATATTATTAATAATTTATAAAATTAAATCTAAAATATATGATAGCTTTGTATTCTAGCCAACAATGTAGGAATAAATTGCAGACACAATGGCACAGCCTATATATTTTATTTAAGAAAAATAAAAAAGCGGCTGAAAATCAAATTGCTGATAATAATTAAAATTATAACAATTATAAAATAATTTATTAAGATATATGTTGTATTTATCTGAGGCACTAAATAATTATTAATGTGACTATTTAGTTGGCCAATTATATTTTAGCCCATCTGGTGTCTGTTTTATTCTTTATTAGAGGTTATTGTCATATTACAATATTAGGTTGTATATTTTTTCTTTATATATATATATATATTTATATATATTTAATTAATATCTAATATGCATGAGTTGCAGCGATATGAAAAGGTGAACAGCAGGTTAAAGACTATGAGCTTTTTATTGAATTTTACGTCAGGGTGATATTTGCATTTAATATCCCTCCGCCACACATATATTGTAACTGTGACAGACAGGCTTAAAGGACTGTAATTAGGCTACAATCACGTTGAACCCCAAAAGCTTTTATTGTCAGAGTATGAGCACGCGCACACACACACACACACACTCTAGAGGGGTATAACCAAGCTTATTTCAGGCTATGTATGTACACTTCTTCTACACATCACAAAAAATCACTAAGGAGCCTCTATCGTTGTTACATCTGTCACATGTCATCAGGGCTTCTTCTGCCTTTAAGCAGTGACGCGCTGCCTGCATGGATGCGCGCTCCCGCGGTCATCATAATGGTGCTTGCTGGTGAATTGGAGCGCGGGCATGCGCGCTCTGGTTTTGGTATATAGAGGTGAATGTGAGCCATTCAAAATTTCCATATATGTCCTGTCACAAGGGAGACCCCCTCTTCTCCTCCTCCTCCTCCTCCTCCTCCTCTTCTTCACACACACATACACACACACGCGCACAGCCTCCCCCTCTCTCTCCCTCCCTTTCTTTGTTCCCCTCCGATGATTCCCTCTATGAGCTCCACACAGGACAGAGAGAGAGAGAGAGAGAGAGAGAGAGGAGAGAGAGAAAGAGAGAGAGAGACAGAGAGAGAGAGAGAGAGAGGAGAGAGAAAGAGAGAGAGAGACACAGAGAGAGAGAGAGAGACAGAGAGAGAGGGAGAGACAGAGAGAGAGAGAGAGAGAGAGGGAGAGAGAGAGATACAGAGATAGAGGAGAGAGAGGAGATGAGAGAGAGAGAAAGAGAGAGAGGAGAGCGAGAGGAGAGAAGAGAGAGAGAGAGAAAGAGAGAGAGCGAGAAAGAGAGAGGAGAGAGAGAGAGAGAGAGAGAGACAGAGAGAGAGAGAGAGGAGAGAGAGAGAGAGAGAAAGAGAGAGAGCGAGAAAGAGAGAGGAGAGAGAGAGAAAGAGAGAGAGAGAGACAGAGAGAGAGAGAGAGGAGAGAGAGAGAGAGAGAAAGAGAGAGAGCGAGAAAGAGAGAGGAGAGAGAGAGAAAGAGAGAGAGAGAGACAGAGAGAGAGAGAGAGGAGAGAGAGAGAGAGAGAAAGAGAGAGAGCGAGAAAGAGAGAGGAGAGAGAGAGAAAGAGAGAGAGAGAGACAGAGAGAGAGAGAGAGGAGAGAGAGAGAGAGAGAGAAAGACAGAGAGAGAGAGAGGAGAGAGAGAGAGAGAGAGAGAGAGAGAGAGGAGAGAGACAGAGACACAGAGAGAGAGAGAGGAGAGAGAGAGAGAGAGAGAAACCACACCACTGCCACCCAGCGGCCGCGGAGGCGCGCGTGACCGTGCCGCGCGTGCTCTTTGTTAGCCCCGACCTCCATGAATTTCCATCAGTGGGTATTTAAAAAAAAAAAAAAAACTGTGCAACTTCACCACATTTTTACAAGCATATTCACGCACAAGGCCGCTCTCCTCTCCATCCGTTTGGCACTATACTGCATGGCACCGACGCACACACACACACACGCGCCCTGCTGAAGTGTCCTTGAGCAAGACACTGACCCCATCCTGACCTCTGCATGGGGACTGTGAGGGAGGAGGGGATCTGTCCTCCTCCTCAGATTATCATATTATCATCAGAGTGTCTTTCTTACTCCCTTTTTCACCACCATATCTGACGGATTACGCATCAGAATGATTCAATAAAAAGGGGAATATAGGCTCTGCAGGACAATAATTTAATTAGCCCTATATATAACCTAGTTAATGAGGTACTTAACAGGGAGACGTTAATTACAGATTCTATATGGCCCCTGCTTTTTTTCCTGCAGGGCATCCTCCTCGCTTCTCTCTCTGCGCCTTTAAGTGGGATTAATCAATCATAATGTTGCGCCTTTAATTCATCTGCTGATACAAAACTGGGTTCATATATTCCTTATTTATTCATTTATTGTGGTGCATTTCATAATTGGTGTTTTGTGCAGACAGTTCCCACACAAAATATATTTTTTTAATTTATTTTTTAAAGCAAAAGCAACATAATATGTCAGGAAATAACCTATAGCATGATCAGAGTGTGAGTTAAAATAATAAATAATTTAAACGTTATAAAAGCAGCAGGAGGGAGGAAGGTGGAGGAGGGGATGGGGAGGGTTTTTTTCCAACAGGGGGCAGAATTACTCTGCAAAAAAAAACTCGTTTTCTCTATCACACACACATATGTCATGCACACACAGGCTCTGCTTTAGGATCTGTTGTTTTTCCTCTGCAAGCAATTTTCACCTCCTACCAGCTGCCTTAAAAATTCCCTTTAAACAGCCTCAGCGCTGTTTGTTTGTTTAACAAATAAACCGTATAGAGCCAGATCAGAGGAGGGGGTAGATTACTTCCAGGGGTTCTAATCTATTTTAGCAAATGAGGCTGAAAGGGTGTTTAAAAACGTGCTTAAACAGTTAAACAGACTTGAGTGCAAAAGCAAAAGTTTTCTTCCCTCCTGGGAGCTCAAATGAAGTTCTCCTCTAAGGTTACTGTTTGGGATTAGTTTAAAGTTTTAAAATAATAACCAGATGAATCACAGTAAATTTAGTATTTTTTCCCCCTCCTCCTATAGGGACCTCCTTTTTTACATCGTCCTGACCCTGGAGCTGGTGGTTTGGGAGTTGTGGTTTCATGCTGCTTCATGGTTAATTAAGTTTTAATTAAAGCAAAATTTGGATGTTTGGAGCTTATAAATAATAGAATGCAACATGGCAGGGCAAGTGCAAAGGGTAGTTAATATTGTTGCATTTATTTCCCTCACGTTTTTTTATTCAACATGTAAATTCAAGCAATACATATTATTTGCATATTTCAAGTATTTTTTTGACAGAGCAAAGAAACTGATTTTCCACGTTATTTTTGGGGATTTTAGATTCACCAAAACATGCCTCTCAAAATCTCTTTTGCTCCACCGACAACCGATGAAGAGCTATACCTTTGGGTGCAATGTGTATAAAAACATATCCTGGTTTTAAACCTTTAGTTTAATCATCTTAACGCGCAGACAAACATCCACAAAGACAGTCAGTTTGACATTTATTTTAAAGATGAAGATGGGAGGTTTATTTATAAGCCAGACCTTTCTCCTGTTCTAATTTAATTTATGTGATATCTGCCAAGGTATTTGGCTGACATATTCCTACTGAATGTATCTTAAAATGTTAGGCTAGTTTTTTTTTTTTTGTTTTTTTTTATCTCCCACAACATCCACTCATAGCAAATCAAATCTGGTATATGGTTCAAGGCAACCACGTTATTTGCAAATGATCATTTGTAGGAGAAAGTCTTAAAATAAACCTAGTCTGTGTACCATCTTCTTGTTCTAAAGGCAGAATTAAGGACATTTTTTCTTTGGATCTGAGGGGTCTTGAATCAGGCAGACAAATTAAGTGATTCACAATTTCCACCTCAGAAAACGTGCAGCTTATTCGACAGTGAATGAACTCACCAACTACCCATTTTTCTATCATCGTTGCACACTGTAGATAATAGCAGCCAGATGGGCTATAAAGGGCTGTTGTGTTGAAATTCTAAAAAGACATGTTAACAAGAGAATAATTAAATGTCACCAATGCCTTATTCACGAGATCACACTGAGGGTTGTTATAATTTATGAGATAACATAATGTTTTTTTAGGATCTTCAGGAGTCTCGAATAGCTTATAGCTCTCTGCAACGATGCTCATAACTAATTGTATTTCCACTGTACACTGTAGATGCTGTGCAACATTCATGGTATGAGTCAGACATGAGTATAATAAGGTTAAGGTGGGTCACCCCGGAAAGAGGCCAGTCACCTCCTCTGTCTACGTGGAGAAATGTTACAGGGCGAACAGTGCAATATATTGCAACAATGCAGATGCACAATCGTGGTTAATACAGTCTTTTAAGTATAGACTAGTTGGTGTATAGAGAATGAAAACATGCTCTGCAGGTACTGGTAAGCCCTTTGGATCCTTTATGTCACATGAATCCTTCCACACACTGAAATGATCTGATGCTTTTGTAAAAAATCCGTTGATTTTACTGTCACAGAGCTGTGAAGAAATTAGGAAAACAAGCCAAATTTACTTTTCAGATATAGGCTGTTATCATTTTGGAAAATAAAAGCAAGCATAAAAAACGGTAACCTAAATGTGACAATCTGTCAATCATCCAGGGTTATAATAACCCACGTTGCAAATATATATAGGAACATGCAGTCCTATTATTAAAACCAGCAAGGTGAAACAAGGAGATATGCCCATACATGTCTGTCTTAAAAACTGTTTTTTAAATATGTGTTCCCTTGTTGTTGACAATGCACACGTTTTCCAAGGTCATGTTACCGCAGAATCTTCTTAAAGGGGATGTTTCCAGTGTCATTGTTAGGATGTAAAGACAGCCAGTGGCGGGAAATAATAAGTGATTATTCGACTATTGACCTTCAGTCAATCAAGGATTAAAAACAAGACAGAAAAGCGGAATAAAATTAAAGAAAATAGAGTTTAATAGAGATGCAGATCAGCGTTTCTTTATAGTTGTTTGCCACAAAACTTCATCCAAACATTATAGGCTAGAGGCTATCCATCATTTTTTATTTACCTGTCAGTAGGCTTGCAGCTCTAAACTGTATTTGGCAACAACTCAAACTCTGGTGGCTCCTGCAAAGGTCTTAAAGTTGACAAGTTAAAGGTAATATCCATTAAATGAGAGATTCTAGCGCACTTTTGACTTGCATGTGACACCTCTGACAGTTTTTCATATTCATTTAAAGAGGTCACAGGTTAACACATCACTGCATCTTTCAACAATTCAGATATTTTTGTAAGATTTCTTTGTAGGCTATACAGCTGTATCAGAATATACTTATAGAGGTTTAAAAACAAAAGGAGCTGTGGCTCCACCAACATGATGCAGGATCAGCCTGGTTTTCATTCTGACAACAGGAAAAAAAAAATGTGTTTCCGTTGAACTGGTGCGCTTTAATCTTTAAAATATTCACAGAAGCAACATATTAGTGAAAAGGAAACGACTTGTGATCAGCTGTAAAAGTTATGTGTAAACAGATGAAGGATGAAGATGAAAAGCTGCAGAAATAGAACTGTATCAATATATATATAAAGTGTTAACTCACATCCAGCCAGTTATTCGATTTGAGGGTTTTATTACTGACTTTTATTTTGAAGGAATTATTAAGAAGCTGCATATGTAAATACATTATAGGCTAACGGATTACAAGGCAGCATATGTCCACACATGTTCATACAGTATGTGTGAATGGGGTTATGCGCAGAAAAACGCAGGTTTTACGCATAAAAAAAAAAAAAATCTGTCGATGCAATAAGAGACAGAGAAGGAGACAGTGGGATGCACGTGGCGAGAAAGAGACACATCTTGGAGGAAAAACAAAACAGCAGAGAGAGAGAGAGAGAGAGTGAAGGCTAATCTATTTCACAACCCGGACCTGGAGCCAAAATGGACTTTGGACAAAGCTTTGGAGTCAGAGGTCACTCCGATAGCTGCTGCAGCGTGTAGATCCTCCAGTTCTCGTTTCCAAATCTCTAGATCTCTCACTTATAGGTGAAATGATGCAGCCCACAATTAGTAGTGTGATTTATAAAAAGCATTTGAAAACATTATTTTTTCCTCCAAGAGTTTTAACCCATTAACTGCTGCTGGTGGTCATAAAAATGTGCCAAATCAGCAGCAGAAGCCAAGTAGCCTCAATGATAAATAAAAGAAGCAAGTAATGCTGAATCATCTCCTCTTTCTTCTCCTCTGCTTCTCTAAAAGATGCTCTTCTTTTGCCATTGAATGTCCCCATGT
Source organism: Sebastes umbrosus (assembly GCF_015220745.1). Taxonomy (NCBI): domain Eukaryota; kingdom Metazoa; phylum Chordata; class Actinopteri; order Perciformes; family Sebastidae; genus Sebastes; species Sebastes umbrosus. The sequence continues at coordinate 14,354,258 of NC_051289.1, forward strand.
TGTTCACATGATCCAATCCAATCCAATCCAAATTTATGTATAAAGCACATTTAAAAACAAAACAAAAGTTGATCAAAGTGCTGTACAATTATATATAAAAACATAAAAACAACACAATAAAACATTAAGACCAACTTAAAACCAACAGGACATTAAAATAATAACAGCGTTAAGACCAATAGGAAAGGAAAAAAGGATTAAAATAGTCATGATACCATGACCTTGTGTTTTTCTGACAGTTTGGGGGGAAATTTAGGAGCACATCTATAGCCTATGCAGTTAATATGCAGTTGTGTTTTTATGCAAAAGGGTATTTCCTTTCTCTGTATATGCTGCATTACACACTGATAACACATGTTTTGACCTACTCTTGCTGGTGACTGCCTATTTATGCAGCAAACAGTTAATAATGCAGTTGTGTTTTTATACTAAAGGGTATTTCCTTTCTCTGTATATGCTGCATTACACACTAATAACACATGTTTTGACCTACTCTTCCTGGTGACTGCCCTACAACACTCTGTGAGGGAAGTTCCCCCACACGAAAAACAACCGCATATGCAGATGATTAAAATAGAGAATCATATCAACATGTAACAGCATGATGACTTAAGTGTTAAAGTGTTTTAAACAGGTTATAGGGTTAGGCACTGTGGTATAATAACCCATGATAATTCAGCACAGATAATGCTTTGGAAATTAAAAGGGTGTGTGCTGCCTTCACTTTACACAAGTCAGATGTGGTTGTAAAAACAATTAAATGTTGTGTGTACTTTCCCACAATCCACATCTAAAGTGTCTTAAAAATCATTTACCTCCCATTTGTGTATCTTGATCTTTAACAGGGAAAACCAATACGGCACAATGCTGGTTTCGACTCTTCAGGTCACCTAATGAAAAGAGTAACTGATGTAACAGGTTTCAATGTGGAAGTACATTAGTAGCAAAACTGCATAGACAATGTTCTTGAAATTAAACTGTAAAAATGCTGGTACTGTCTTCACTTTACACAAGTCAAATGTACGTTGGTTGTAAAAAATATGAAACATAAAATACATGTTTTGCATCCTTTCACACAATCCACATTTCAGCTGTCTTAAAAAATAATTTATCCCCGTCTGTGTATCTTGATCTTTAACAGGGAAAACCAAAAGGTCACATTAGATTTATGCTGGATCAACTCTTCAGGGTAATCAAAGGAAAATCATGTAACATGATGACTTAATTAAACTGTAACAGGTCTCAATGTGGTAGTATATTAGTGGCAAAACTGCATAGACAATGTTCTTGAAATGAAACTGTAAAAAGGCCGGTACTGTCATCACTTTACACAAGTCAGATTTACATTGGTTGTAAAAATATAAAACATAAAGTTCATGTTTTGCATCCTTTCACACAGTCCAAATCTCAACTGTAAAAATCAAGATGAATAACAGGTTTCAATGTGGTAGAATATTAGTAGCAACTGCATAGACAATTTTCTTGAAATGAAACTGTAAAAAAAGGCTGGTGCCTTCTCCACTTTAGCAACTACAGTGTGTATACAAAAGTCTCACTTTCTCAATGAATAATCCCTTGTCTTCTCAGTTTCACTTCATCTCATTTTGCTCATATCACTTTTATGATTTGTGTTCTATCTTGTCTCTGTATGAATGTCCTGTATGTCTGTAAGTTTGTGTTGTTTGCTGTTGAGTCGGTATCAGGCCCCTCTTGAGAATGAGACCCTGTGTCTCAATGAGGTTACCTGTATAAATAAAGGTTAAATAAATCAAATTAATTAAATATCCTGTGCGATGTGATTTAGCCTAAGAGGAGAAACCATTGAGAGATTCCTGGTTTCAGCTCTTCATAATGAAACAGTGGCCCTAACAGTTAATCAATGTATTGCAGATATTGAGCTACTTCAGATCTGTGTGAATGCTTGTATGGGTAAAATCTATTTATGTAGGGTAACAGACATTAAAACAGATGAGAATTACAGAAATTCATTAGGTTTTCCTCTGTGAATGAGTATTTTTGTTTCAGTTTACTCAACAGCAGAAACCATTGAGAGATATAGATCATTTCCTGGTTTCAGTTCTTCATAGCCTAAAGAAAGAATGGCCCTAACAGTGTATCAGTGTATATACAGGTAATGACAATGCACTATAGAGCAAATATTATCAGGCTATAAAATTAGCTACAGCCAGATCTGTGTGTGAATAATTGCATGGTAAAAATCTATTCATCTATTCAACAGACTTTAAAACACATGAGGATTACATGAATCCATTAGATCTCATGGTTTCAGTGGGACTATTTTTTTGTGTCAGTTTACTTAAATAAGCAGCTATAGCTGCAGAAAGGGGGACTACAATATTTCCATTGCACTCAAATCCAAGTCACAAGTCTGAATTAAACTTTATTTGCCCACAACTAAAACACCGTTGGTTACTGCAAAAGTCTTAAAGTTTAAAAGTTAAAGGTTATCCATTGATTTAGAGATTCTAGCACACTTTTGACTTGACCTCTGACTGTTTTCATGTTGACTTCAAGAGGTCGCAGGTTAACAGACATAGGCTATAATATTAGAGCAAATCATGCATCTTTCAATAATTCAGAGATTTTTGTAAGATTTCTTAGTACTGTATAGAACTGTATCAGAATATAGGGTGAATTAGCCTAATGTAGGACATTTTTTGCATTTCAGAATTCTGGAATATATTGTGATATGAAGCCAATACATTAAATTCAAACCCAGTACCACTCCGAAATCCCCAGGATGAGTCCTAATCAAACCAACAAAAAAAAGAAAATGCAGATATCACACTCATAAAAAAAACTGGTAGACATATCAGTACTCTAATGCCAAGATTTCTCAGACAAATCTTGATTTTCTATTGTGGGACAGTCATGTCGGAAATGTTGGACACTGAAAAGTCTGTTAAAAGGCCTAAAATTACCTTAATCAACATAGGAAACACTCAAGGCTAAATGTGCAATCTCATGTTCAGTAATTTTACCACTTACAATGTTACTGCTGTTACAAAACCTTGAAAAAAATCAAACAGCAACATCAAACAAACAATAGACTATAATAGTTTTGAAGCATTTAGGCATATTGGAATGACATATACTGTAGACCAAGACCTATATTACCATATCTGTTATGCAAAGAAAGCATAATTAAATGCAATACAAATATAAATAATAATGAATAAAGACTATAATAGTTTTGAAGCATTTAGGCATATTAAAAAAGACATGAAATACCAATAGTTTTATTGACTTGTATTTGTTTGAGGAAGACCTACACCCACTGGAGCTTATGGTGTCCCAAATTAGGCAGTGTCCCACTTTTCTCTACGTTTAGAGGTAAAAAAAAAAAAATGTGTGGCTTCACCATGTAGTGGCAAGTTTGTCTTTATAGCCTCTTTGGTGCACATATGAGCAACAAGGGGAGAATCGCAATATGAAGACCACCACATATCCTAATAGCAATCCCCCCAAAATCGTGCTCCCATAACAGGGTTCTCCACATTAACCAGCCCTGCAGCTCTCTGGTGGTGGAATCAGCCTCAGCTCTCTGCTGCTCCACCACACGCTACATCAGCTGATCCATCACGTGGTCTGGTGTCGTGGGTCAACCCTTTTTGCAAAATGGAGTTGTCTGAGTCTGTGCAGAGAGGACTGCAGTCTCTAGCCGACCCGTCCTCCTGCTTCGACCAGAGCAGCTACCAGGCGCTGCTGGACGCGTCCTTCCGCAGCCTGCTCTCCTCTGCAGCGGACCCGGGCGTCCTCGGTGAGCCGACTCTCCTCCTCTCCACCGCCGACGCTTTTGTCTCCCTCCGCCGCTGCTTCCGGTTTCTCTCTCTCTCACCCCCGTGTGTGTGCATGCCTCGATGTGTTTTGCTGTTTTTTTTCTACGTGCATGTTGCTCTTTCTTTCTTTCTGTGTGTTTATATTCAGATCTGTAATGAGGCGCAGCGGTGCAGCAGCAGACAAGCCGCCCATCAGCTGCACTAAAGCGGGTTTATATTAGTCCTCTTTCTGCTGCTGCTGCTGCTGCTGGAGCTGCTTTACATTCAGCAGCAGTCACACAATCACACGGCCACTCGGGGATGCCTTTTGTCATTTTAAACTGGCATCAAGTCTACTCAGCACATTAGAAAAGACTGTTAGACTATTTCAATCACCATTAGTCCAAAAAAAAACGATAATGGAGATACATCCGATTGTGCACTTTAACCACCAGATCTTTGGAACCACCAGTAGGCTATGTACTCATTTAGATTTATGTCTAAATATAAATAATGCAAAATGACGAAATACTTGGCTACATCATGCAATAGTTACAGCTTCGACTGGTTGTTGTTTTGCATATGTTGTCCAACTTCTGCAGCATTCCGACTCTTTATAATGGCAGAATCATAGAGAAAGTGAAATGTCTACTCAAGTCTACTCAGCACATTAGAAAAGACTGTGTTAGACTATTTCAATCACCATTAGTCCAAAAAAACGATAAAGGAGATACATCCGATTGTTCTCTTTAACCATAGATCTTTGTTATAGCCTACTAATTTAGATCTAAATATAAATAATGCAATATGAAGGCATGATTTGGCTACCTCATGCAATAGTTACAGCTTCGACTGGTGTTTTTTTTTGCATGTGTTGTCCAACTTCTGCAGCATTCCGACTCTTTATAATGGCAGAATCATATAGAAAGTGAAATGTCCACCATGCAAACAAACAAAGGACCCCTGGCTGATGCAGCTGAGGGGCCCATTCACATGCAAATTGTCATTGATTTCCATTCTGGCACGTCAATCTGGAGAGTATATGGATCCCCTACATCATTTATACCAATCAAACGCGTCTGTTGCGTCCACAGAGAGAGAAAGATCTGCGTGTTTCTACCTGCAGAGTGTGCATCCTCACATTTAGGTGTTTTGTGCTTCCAGATCAGCCCGAGCTGAAGCAGATCGACCAGATCCTGCTGAAGCAGAGTCACACCGCAGTGACCACCTTCATACTGGAGGCGGTCAAACAAAACGCAGACAAGTCAACGATCAGGTAGGAGACTAAAAGTTTTCCTGTTGACTGTTTTTAACCCAACACACTTGCTAAAAAATAGGCTCATTAGTTATCTGTATATGGCTCTGAAAATTGTGCTAATATCACAGTGTGACATCAAATGTATTGCTCTATATGGTTTTATATTGTAGCCTATATTCATATTGTTAACCATATGTAAGGACACTATTGTTACCTTCTGATTCCATCTCCCAATAGACCATGAGCCTATAGGCTATTAGACTGCAGTAATAAATTGAATTAACAAAATATGTGAGATAGGCTTATTTCCTAGAGGAAACTGTATAAAACAGCAAACAAATATTGTACATTTAAAATACTGCATCAGTGTGATTTGCAGGAGGTCACAGTGTTGTTATACTGAAATGAGTTAATTAGCCATGCTGCTGTTGTGTTCTGAATGTGTGGCCCAGATGTCCCAGATGTGTAACATGTCCTGCTTGCAAAACAGCAGAAATGTTCCCACAAATAAAACAAAGGGCCAATCTTTTATTGGCCCTTTTATTATTAAGCAACTTTTGAAATTTGTCTGCAAGTTTTATGGAACAGCAGATGGATGCAAATCAATTAAAATAATATAGTTACATTTGACATGTTGGTCTGAGTCGATCAGTGGTAGATTATGATTGAAATACAGTTTCTCACAATTGTCCACCTACATTGCCTTAATGTTTAGATTTTTAGTCAGAGAAGGGAAGGTGATAATCTGATCATCAGTTGGGTGTTCAGGATATATAAAGCTAAAGATCTCTTAGGCTTCTAGGAAAGTGTTTCATTTTTTCTCATAAAAACTCCAGCTTTTAGGTTGCCTTGTATTTCTTAAAAACTGCAATTTAACTGTGATTACAAACGTTAACTTGGACAATGGAGGCATCCGCATTCATTCATTCTACATGGTACCAAAGTAGCACTGATGTATTTGTTCCCCTGTAATCTCTTTTTGGGAAGGGAAAAATACAAAGGTTACAATTAAAATGCTGGTGTAAAGTTGTCCAAAAATCTGCAGTTTTGTGAAATCTAATTAAAGTGTTGTTTTGTTCTTGCAGCTCCTGCCTTGAAGAGCTCACATTCAGTGCAGAGAGAATAGAAATCTTCTATAGCACACATCAGGTGACACTTCAAACAATATTGCATTTATAAAATTTTACAAAAAAAATGTTTTGTCATCTTGTGACTGTGCCCATAACTCATTGATCTCCATGTTTTGTTTTACAGAAACATAAAAAAGAACTGGAGCGCCTGTTAGCAAGGTAAGCTTGAAATTCTTAGAGCTGTCAGTGGTGAAGAGATTAGTGGAGGTGATGATGTTATTTTAGAGTTGTTTTATCCCAAACTGATCATGTCTCCAAGATAAAACTGGAACATGAGATTTTTTTTGAGTTGACACACAGAGATATTTCTAGAAGCTACAGTAGAGTTTGTATTGAACTGTGTTGAAGTGTGAGGTCTTCTTTCCAGAGCTTTCAGTTTAGACCAACTTTCAACAATCAAACATGGAGATTTTTCTGAAAAGAATTCACATTTTGTGAGTTCACACAGTGAAGCCTCAATACATCAATAAACGTATATACATACAAAATTCATAGCATGAGTTGTAAATTAAATATTGCAGAATTATAACTGAAAGTTTTTGCTCATTGATGATCACAAACTGAATTTTTATTTCCAATTGGTATTCGACTCCTCAGTAATTATGATTGACATGAGATGTGAGAGAAAAAAAAATAGTTTTGACATAATCTTAAAGAATTGGATTAGATTATTTACTGAAAATGAGGGAAGAGCAAGAAAAGTTGTTGCTTCAGCCCAGTAAGAAGCAGAGAGAGTCGAAAGAGACATGGAGTGTGATTAATTGCAATGTAAATGCTGCTTTATGACGCGCCATAAACAAACGCTCTTTGTGAAAGAACCTCATTGTCTGCAAACTGATTCGAAACAGTTGCAAACAAATGGTCAATTCATATAAAAACACGGAAAGTATTTTAATCTTCATAAAAAAAAGTAGGCACACAAAACTGTGGGACATGTGGTTAAATAACCACAAAAGGACTATTTGTTAAATACTGAAAGTCTTTAGAGGATCCGGCTAAAAATGCTCAAATGGGGATACATTTTGAGAACACATTTCTGCTTTTTCTCCATCATGCTGATCCTGTTTTCTGTATAATTTCTACTTAATCGAGATTACAGATGCAACACAATCTTTTCTGTCCCTCTCCTCTAGCATAGGAAGGTGTCCACCTCAGATTACAGACGCGTCATGGCGTCTACAATACCACGTAAAGGTACATTAAACAAGTTTTTTGAGCACATTTTTGTCTTTTTGTTGCACCAAACTAAAAATGTTGTTTCCCCGACATGCAGAACGCACAGGTCGATAAGGTCAACGAGCCTTTCTACTTGATTTCATTGAACACGGAGGTAAGACTCTAAGCATGCCTCCACTTTCCTGGATTTTCTTGGATGTGTTTGGTGCGCTTCTGCAGTGCGTAAAACAACGATTGTGCCTTTTTGTTAGAATGAAGGATCCACGGAAGATATCAACTTCACCTGCACAGTGGAGCAGCTACAGGTAGAGGAAGGATTTTATTCCTTGAATGCTGCTTTTTGATCTACTCGTCTGTCATTTTTACTCCAGAGTTAGACCATCTTAGTTGTATCATGAGCTTTTACGCACCATATTCAGCCTCAGAAACGAAAGTGAAAGAAGTCGACTCACTGAGCAGTTTTCCTCTTCAGAGAGGGCAACATCCAAAGAAAATATGTACTAAATTGTATCATTATATCTGCGACTTAATAAATGATAGAGCTTTTCATTGCTGCAGCCAAACCTTAAATATAATAAATGGAACCAACTGAACTTCGTATTGATGATGATGCATTAAGTTGATCAAGTGTGAAAAAAGAAATGCTATACTGGCATAATAACTTACAGTACACTCGGCTGTTTGATGCTTTCTGTTTATGTGATGTGAGGACTGACCTGTTTTTAAATAAATAATACAATTTAGATGAACAATGTTGGATTAACGTTGCAAAATATTTGGTGAATTCAGTTTTACCAAATATTATAATATTCCAGAATTCAGTAATCAAAATTCTGAACGCTTACTAATTCTGTTTAATTCTTATTTGATTTATTCTAATGAGTATAATATTCTTTTTTTTTTTTTTTAAATATATATATTTTTACCACCGGACGTGTTTCCTATTGAAAATGATCGATGGTTGCTTGTTTTCAGGATTTGGTGGGAAAGCTCAAAGACGCTGCCAAGAGTGTGGAGAAAGCCAGTCAGATGTGATGCCGGTGTCCAGTTTCCTCCTCGCCTTTTCGGGCACCACAAAAGCACTGAACTTCAGCAGTTTCCAGCGGCATTTTGCTCATCTCTCTTTAGAGCTTCTTTTGTACCTATAAGATTGACATGATGTGCACGTGAGACCATTATCATTCCAAGTTGTGTGTTTCAATTAAAACAGAAAAAAATCAAATCCACCTTTTGCTTTGAATAAATCCATGTGCTCACACTGATATAGCTGCACACATTGTCTTTTAGAAATTACCATTTTGGTCGGGGAAATATTTTTAATAACATTCAGTTGATGTCATTGTCATATTTTAGGATTTGTGTCGGAGAGATGTGAAACATTTAATTTTGAGCCAATGAGGTATAGGCATGTTTTGTCAACCCTGAATAGGATTTTTGCCATAGTTTCATGACAGCCGTGTGTTATTGTTTCCTGCAGCATTTGTTGCAACAAGAGCAGCTTTTTTCTGGATGGGATTTAGTTTATTTATAAAAAGTTATACTTTTTTATTAGCTACATTTCTCTGCAGGAATTTTGGTCCCCCTTTTAGACCCTTCATAAGCTTTCTGCATCCACCTCACACAGCTGAAAAGTTCAAAGCTCCTCAGCTGAAGCGCCACAGCGGCTCAGATTCCATAAACATCCGAGATGCCTTCATTTTCTGCGGCGCTGGCTGGAGGATAAAGGCTCCAATTCATCAAGTGGATGTTGTGGCGCATTTTTTTCTTCCTTTTCTCTCTCTCTTTTTTTTTTTCTTTTTTTTTTTGCAGATGTCAGGAAAAGCCTGTGACAAAGGTTTGACACCAGAGCCATTTGTCACATGGGTCTTTTTTTTTTTAAGCAAAGATGAACAGAGATTATTATAAAGGTTATAAAGCTGCCTGGCATGGTGCTCTCCAATAGACTGCGTTGTTCTTCTTGTGTGAGTGGATTTGGACGGTCAAAACGACACGGAACTGTGTGTGTGAGAGAGTGCGTGCTTGTGCTGCAGTTATTTATAACATCAGAGAGAGACGAGAGGGCACACCATCACCATCAGTAGCCTACTTTCTATACACGCGCGTAATAGTCTCATTTGAGCCAAAGTACATGAGAGGATTGGGCTATGTGTTGTGTTTCTTTTCGAGGTGAAAAGTGCATCAAACTGTTATGAATGTATATTATGGGTTATTTAAAATCATATGCGTCATAGCCTACATTATAGAGAGACCAGAATACACCGAGGGTAATTTTCAAGCAGCTGCCATCCATGGTGTCCTTTCAGCTTACATAGTGAGGCACAAACTAATACTTAATCTCTGAGATTTGCTGCTTAAAAGGCTGTTAGAATGTATATATGTGTGTTATTTTAGTCTATGCGAAGTAGATGAGGAGAAAACAGCATACACCGACAGTATTTTTTCTGCGCCCTTAAGCAGTGTCCTTTCAGCTCAAGTGAGGCACAAAACTAATACTTAGTTTCTGAGATTTGTTTCTTAAAAGGCTGTTAAATGTATATATGTGTGTTATTTTAGTCTATGCTTAGTGGATCAGGAGGAAAACAGCATACACCGACAGTAATTCCTAGGCACCCTTAAGCAGCTGCCTGGTGTCCTTTCAGCTCCAAGTGACGCACAAACTGCTACTAAGTTTCTGAGATGTGTTGCTTAATAGGCTGTTAAATGTGTTATTTAAGTCTATACATCATGCGTAGTAGATGAGGAGAAAAACAAGCATACACCGACAGTGATATTCAAGCAGCTGCATGGTGTCCTTTCAGCTCCAAGTGAGGCACAAAACTGACACTCAGTTTGTGAGATTTTGTTGGTGAAAAGGCTGTTAAAATGTCTATATATGTGTGTTATTCTAGTCCATACATCATGCGTAGTAGATCAGGAGGAAAACAGCATACACCGACAGTAATTCCTAGGCACCCTTAAGCAACTGCCATGGTGTCCTTTCTGCTCCAAGTGTGGCACAAAACTGCTACTTGGTTTCTGAGATTTGTCGCTTAAAAAGGCTGTTAGAATGTATAGATGTGTGTTTATTCTAGTCTCATGCGTAGTAGATCAGGAGAAAACAGCATATACCGACAGTAATTCCTAGGCACCCTTAAGCAACTGCCATGGTGTCCTTTCTGCTCCAAGTGTGGCACAAAACTGCTACTTGGTTTCTGAGATTTGTCGCTTAAAAGGCTGTTAGAATGTATAGATGTGTGTTTATTCTAGTCTCTACATCATGCGCAGTAGATCAGGGGAAAAACAGCAAACCATAGTGCCATGGTGTCCTTTCAGCTCAAAGTGAGGCACAAACTGCTTCTTAGTTTTTAAGATGTGTTGCTTAAAAAGGCTGTAAAAATGTCTATATATGTGTGTTATTTGAGTCTATGCATCATGCGTAGTAGATCAGGATGAAAACAGCATACACCGACAGTAATTCCTAGGCACCCTTAAGCAACGAGACCACGTGACCAAAGCGGGGCGGTCGAACTACAAGCCATTTTGGGGACGGTGTCAGTTTCCACAGAGCAACACACACACACACACACGCTGACTGCTGCTGCTGCATTTTCTACTGGAGGGGGTTGAAGCGGAGGATATTTTGGAGGCAAAGTTGTCGGTGCCGAAGTGGGAGTCGAACCGGGAGCACTGGAGCTCCGTGGATATCGGATACGCTCACAGCGCGCAGAGGAAAAACGAGGAGTTTTGTTTTTTATTCTCACCATCTGAAATGCGCTCCGGTGCGCCGTGCGCCTCCTCTCCGCCACTGACAGCGTCTGCAGCCTGCTTCAAGATGGCGGCTCGGCTCCTATTCATTTTCTGCTGAGCTGCACTCACCAACTTTCATTGTCTAGTCGCCTCAAGCTCCACGGATTCACAGCCGAGCCTCCAGGTACGCCTTCATCGATATCGTCTCCAACTAACGGGCGCAAAAGGAGCGCTTCTGCGTGGTGCTTTTGTGCGTGTTTTTTCCCCTTTACGTTACCGATCCAAGCTGGTGGATGTGGAGCTTTTCAAACGGTAGCGATCACCGACGTGGAGCTCCAGTATGTGTGTGTGTGTGTGTGTGTGTGTGTGTGTGCAAGCAACCACTTTTTTTTTTTTTTTTTTTTATTCCTTTCTGCAAAACATGTTCCTAGCTCGTGCACGAATGCGAATTAAGATCCACGCGCACCCGGTGTCGCATGATGTACTATTGAGCAACGTGTGCGTATAAGTTGATATTGGCTGGGGTTTGCATTGCGTCGTTTGGATTTATGTAAAGTGGGAGATGTCGGGTGAAACAGGCTGAGGTTGGATGAGATGAGCACAACAGCAAGTGCTCCAAACGCTCTTTCTAGGTTCATACTTCCATATAGAGGGTTTATTTTATAGAGATTGGTTCTTTGGAGTGTTGTGGACACGATGCTGTGTTGCTTTTGGTTGTATGTGACTAAATTCTGGTTTTATTAACTTAACATGGATTGTATATCCCATGAAACGTGACAAGGAGGGCGAACCATTTCAACTGTGCGTAAATGTTTCATGACGGCTGCTTTGGTAAAAACACTGGATCATGGTTAAACAGTGGTTCTTTATGTCTTGGTGTGTGGTTATTATATTTAAGAAGGATGGTTGGGTTTTTGAGAAATTAAAAAAAAATGTGTGGAGCGACTCGTCGGCCAGGAGACATAAAGGCTGGTGGAGTCTCTCTATAGCAGTCACTTAATTTCACATAGACTGTTTTGTTTGTTGACATGTATAAGCTCATTATGGATTTTCTATATTTTCACCTCCATGCAGGCTAAATGCTGGCGCACTGTGTGTGGCTCTGGATCTGGTGCTTTACAGGACAAGCAGACATGAGCCAGGGCTTTTTTTTGCCTCTTGGGGGGATAAAAAATTATCATTTTACTCATGAATGCTGTTGGGCACCCTCTGTGTGTGCTTAATGGGTTAAAATTAATGTATTTCCCCCCAACCCACACTCGGGTTTGCAAGTTGACAGCCTCACATGTCTGAGAGTAGATGTTCTAATGTAGCCTGGATGGTTTAGTGTGTTATGAGTCACATTTAAGACACCAAAAGTGCTTCTTGTTTGTGTTGACTTTTCAGTCATGTGGTGGATTAGGAATCTCCAGGTTATTTATTTCAACATTTTCTGGATTGTCTGAGGTCTTTGGGTTTTTCCCATTGCCGATTTTTTAATTGGGTTATTTCCAGCTGCTGCTGATTTACGTGTAAAGGGGGGAACCTTTATTACAAGAGGAACTGCTCTCTGTTTTGGGTCATTGCAAAGAAGCTGAGAGGAAATCTCCTCATTTGTTGTTGCTTTATTGAGAGAATTACAGCGGGTCTGAATTAATTGATGTGTTATCAACACCAACTAAAGAACACAGCCAATGTGATGTATATAGGCTGCATCTTCTGTATAGCCCACAGTCCCTGTTTCTTGATTTAGTCTTTACAGCAGCGTTTTGCTGGTTTAAACACCATTCGTTCCCAGTCTGAGCAAACTTCTTTTTGGATTCGTGGAGTGATTGACTCTTATAAAGTGATCATGCAGCTCCCACAGGACAGAGAGGAGACCAGTTGTCCAAACACCAAGTCAATCGATTAATGGTGCAACAGGCTCTCTCTCTGCATGTATGTAGACATTACATCCATCATTATCCATGTGTGGAGTCGCTGTCCAAACTTGCCTTGCTGCTGTGGCTCCTCCATAAAGTAACAGTGTGTGGTTCAGAGCTGGCTGTCATCCAGTGCTGAAAGAGGGATCACCTCCTCTTGTCTATGTCTTGTGTGTGTGTGTGTGTTACATTTAGACTTTTTAATAATCACTGGTGTTTTTCATTTCATCAAAGGGATGCCCTGAAAGTCATTATAGCTTTTTTTTTTTATTAATACGCGCCGATAGATTATTGTTTTACAACCTTTCTAGAAGATGCTTATAATGGCTTATAAATACTGGATAAAAGGGAATATGTGGATACTTTGTCATTGGAGGACGTATATCCTCCTGGGAACCGAGTTAAAAAGTGTCTTCCAATTACTTTTTTTTGTGATTTCCTTCCTATTTAGGGGTTAAAAGAAATGTAGGCTTGTTAAACTTTATTTTTATTGTCCACTGTATAGTGGACTACAGGACTATTTCAGTGTGAAAAGACTAAAAAAAAATGAATGTGAGTGATATTAAACCAAGAATACATTCAAACTGATTAAAAAAAAACAACACATGACATATCACTGGAAAGCCTAGGATGTCCTCTTTACAATACACCAGGGGTTGATAGAGTAGGTCAAAAGAGTAAGAGGATATGCATGTGGACAAAACGTCCACTACAGAGGACACATGTCAATGGGCTCAGGAGGATATTCACCCGTTTGAGCTTATGATGTTTGTGGGTTTGTATAAATGCCAAATGGCACAAAGTATAAGCAATGTTCAGGAGCTGGCTGTCATCCAGTGCTGAAAGAGAGGTCACCTCCTCATGTCCATGTCTGTGTGTGTGTTACATTTAGACTTTTAATAATCACTGGTGTTTTTTCATTTCATCAAGGGGATGCCCTGAAAGTCATTACAGCTTTTTTTTTGTATTAATACGCGCCGATAGATTATTGTTTTACAACCTTTTCTAGAAGATGCCCTATAATGGCTTTATAAATACTGGATAAAATGGAATATGTGGATGCGTTTGTCGTTTGGAGGACGTTTTATGATGTTTGTGGGGTTTGTATAAATGCCAATTGGCACAAAGTATATAAGCAATGTTAAATAAATGAAGTGTGTGACTTTAGTTGCTTAAATGGCGCAGAATATAATAAGTATAATCCAGTGTTTTGCGCTTCAACTTCAGCAGTCGTGTTGTCCATGTTGGTTGGTTGGTTGGTTGGTTGGTTGGTTGGTTGTTGGTGGAGCTGCTGCTGCGCGGCGCTGCTTATCGCGCATGAAAAACACGCAGAATAGAGCCGAGCTTCTGCTCCGTTTTGGGCGCATATGCTACACCTTTCCTGTGGTGCGTAAAGATTTTTGGGATTTTGCGTAAACGCGCTGGATAGTGTGGTTTTATTTGCCCCTTTTTTCGCAGCCCCGTTCAACCGATACGGGCTTTTTTTTTTTTTTTTTTTTTCCTCCACAAAATGGCAGCCGTGCTGTCGGCAGCCTGGCAGTCCAGCCAGCCGCTGTCTGTCTGTCTGTCTGTCTGTCTGTCTGTCTGTCTGTCTGTCTGCCTGTGTGCGCTGGAGGGACCAGGATAGTCCCTCCGGTTCCTCCTTAGACTTCTACACGAGAGTAGCTCGCCGTGCTGTTTGTTTTGGTTGGAGATCCTGTCTTGTTCTGGTGGTTTACTGGCGACCAGCCATGTGGGCTAAAAAGCAAAAGGAGTTGCCATAGAAACGCTCAGGTTTTCCCCCCATAGCGCGTGTGGCACACCTGACGCAGTGAATGGGTGTCTCCATATCATCCACACACTCACCACACATACTGAATATTATTTTCCACCAGAATTTCCTCAATTTCAGGTCTAGTTATACAAAACAACTTTACTGTCAGTTTGCACTGAAGTTCATTTTGCATCCAGCTCAGTTTGAGACAAAGTACACACATACAATAGACATACTGTTACCATAGACACAAGTAAGACCCATCAGACAAAAAAACAAACAAAACACATCACAATAAATCAAAAAGTAAGGAAAGGCAAGGCAGCTTTATTTGTATAGCACATTTCAGCAACAGGGCAATTCAAAGTGCTTTACATAAACATTCAAGAACATTGCAAATAAAGTGCAAACGAACATTAAGACATAATTAAAAACAGTTATAAAAACATTAAAGATTAGAAAATACAAACAAGCTAAAAATAAAAGAAGCTATAGGATAGAAACTAAAATAGAGTATAACACACAAGAGTAAAAGCTCTAGTGCAGTATAAGATCATGATCTGGTTCAATAAAAAACAGCAAACAGGAACGTTTTAAGCTTTGTTTTAAAAGAACTCAGAGTTGGAGTTGGTCCTGCAGGTTTCTGGGAGCTTGTTCCAGATATTTGGTGCATAAAAACTGAACGCTGCTTCTTCTGCATGTTTAGTTCTGACTCTGGGGGACACTAAGCAGACCTGATCCAGATGAACCTGAGTACACAGACAAAGTAGACAAAGTACACATACAATAGACATACTGTTACCATAGACAGGCACACAAGTAAGACCCATCAGACAAAAAACAAAATCACAATTATTCATACATAACACATTACAAAACTACCATCTGTCCTCTGGATTTACATGTCTTTTAGCAGCACATTAATTGTTATTATTTAGCAACAAGATGGACTGATGGACAAAAGCCTTTCTTTAGCCTGATGCAGGTTAAATGTACAGTAGGGACTCTGAATCGCCTCTTGGAGGGCAAAAATTGATATTCCACCATTTAAAACATGTAAGGGATCAGAAGAGATGCTGTTGGCAAGTCTTCGCATACTCTTAAAAGTGGAACGGCCACCAAATAAATCTATCCATTTTTTATTATGAGAGATACATTATGAGACGCAGATGCGCATTTTATTTTGAAGGGCAGCCTATTGATGCTTCATTGGTCTTATTTGTTTTTATAAGTGTTATAGCCTATATCTTTAGATTTCTGTCTCGACTCTTGCCCACTGATTTTAAAGCTACAAATGCCGCATTTAATATCAGATTATCCAAATCATGACGCATGGAACCCAGAATATTCTGTTCTAGAATTCTGTTCTAGATTCTATTCTGTTCTCTTTTTTTTTTTTTTTTTTTAAAGCTGAGAAACTCCTTTGATTGAAAAAAGCCCGCGTGTGTGTGTGTGTGTGTGTGGTTGGATCTGCGCTGTTCACTTCGTCCTCTGATGTTGCCATGTGTTGAACCATGTTGATTTAACATGAAGCTCGAGGAGGAGGAGGAGAAAGAGCGCAGCGCCTCCATCGATCTCCAAGTGATTGATTTATGATTATTCACTGCGTCTCTCTTGTCAGGTGACTCTGTGTGGCTGCAGCTATCAATCTGCCACCGCGCTCCTTCTTATTTGATTAGCATAAAAGATGATGTTTCTTTAACACAGTCAAACAAACAGCAGCCCTTTTTTTTGATTTCTCCAAATGGTCTGCTTTCGCTGTTGTAAAAAGGAGGAACCTGCATCACCTCTGATGCCTCCTCTCCGGCCATGCATGCCATTGTTTTGACTTGCTCGTCTCTTTTTCTTTCTCTCCACGCAGGATTGTTGTTCCTTTCCTCTCAACATGCATCGGACGACCAGGATAAAGATTACTGAGCTCAACCCTCACCTCATGTGCGTCCTGTGTGGAGGATATTTCATAGACGCAACGACCATCATCGAATGTCTTCATTCATGTGAGAAAACTGACACAAGAAAAATGGCATTTGTTGTATAGGGGGGAAATGTTACCATGGAGTTGTGCACATTAATGACTATGAGAATATGTTGCATAAGTTATAGCCTATAGAGGAATCTTTCTTGCATGTTTCCCTACAACTGTGATTTGATATAAACTGTTCAGTGTTAATGTTGCAGACAGATTTCTCCTTAAACCAGATTGGTGTACATCCAGGATATCCTTTGAGATTACATCTGATTTCTTTCTTTTGTTTTTCTATGGTTTGCAGTTTGCAAGATGTGCATTGTGCGCTACCTGGAAACCAGCAAATACTGTCCCATCTGTGATGTACAAGTGCATAAAACCAAGCCTCTGCTCAACATTAGGTGAGAAATGTGTTTATTGAGAATTCTGCATCTTATTTGTTTGTCTCTTTTATTGCTTTTGATCATAGATTGTATTTATTATTTAGGGCAAAGGAGTGTGTCTTTAAGATACCTAAGATTCACAGTGTAAACAAACTGGCTTTTGTGCCCCTGCAGATTTTGTTATTGGTTATGTTATGCAGCTACAACAGTAGTTTGAACATGCTTTGTTTCCTCTTTTTTGCCCTTTTGTGTTTTTCCCCATTTGTATTCGGGCTGGATCAACCAGTGCTTGGTTTTAAAAGACACAAGGAACACTTACATATACTATATGTGAGATTTTCCACAGCCTTGAATACCAGTTATGAATGTCTATTGAATATGTGTGTGTTGCATGCAAGCTGCATATGTGCTGCAAAGCAAGAAATGAGTATTTATGAATGTATATGTTAAGCGAAGAAAACACACTTTGCAGTGATAAGCTTTTTATTTTTCCTCTTCTTCAAGAGCTTAATTGAAAAGGAACGATTCAACCATGCAAGTCTTGGGGATTCCAGTATCTCAATGACTTGACTGAAGTTTCTCTTCCTCTCTCTCTCTCTCTCTCTCTCTCTCTCTCTCTCTCTCTCTCTAGGTCTGACAAAACTCTACAGGACATTGTGTACAAGCTGGTTCCCGGCCTCTTCAAAAGTAAGAGCGCGACAGTTGAACCCTATCTAACATGTGTTTACTTTCATTCTGACTCTGCATCTGCACACTTGTTCTAGCTTTATTTTGATCAGTTGTTTCATTTATAGTCAGCCAGCCAGCTGTAACATCTGTATTACCACTTCTACAAAAAAAAAAGACTTACACATATTTATGTTTTCAATGTTTTTCAATATGTTCATAATCTGTTATAAATGCGTATGCTGCGGTGGCTGAGCTGAGATCATATCTACTGCTGTCATCATCACATCGGGTTGTTTTTCGTGCTGGTTTTGTTTGGTGTTATTCTGTATATGCTGTTGATCAAACCTCTCAGAATAGGTCAGGCAAAACTACATTTGTTTTATTGCAAAGGCTCATGTATTTGATATGTCCATTTGATATGATAACATGAATGTTGAATGTATGGCAGGTTTTGAGGCACTATTTTTGCTGTAATGAAATAACCCTGTAATGTCACCAAATGTTGGTAATTGTTACATATTCTGATTCCTGATCGAGATTTTATATTTCTGTGAAAACTGAGAAAGTGAACAGACTTGTAATTGCTTGTCTTCCTGAATGTCCTCAGATGAAATGAAGAGGAGGAGAGACTTTTATGCGGATCACCCTGTAGATGGTGAGTTAGAAAGCAAATGTATATAAATATGTTATTTCATTTCATTATAGTCACCCAAGAGAGAACCACATTTCTTGAAGCTATGGATGAAGACTTAATTTCTGCTCTGTAGGCGTTTCATTGCAGTTCAGTGTTCCAAATGATATATTTTTGATTCGTTGTTTTTTTACTTAATTTTCTGGGTATTCATATGTGTTTTTCTACAGCCTCTAATGGATCAAATGAGGATCGTGGAGAGGTAGCGGACGAGGACAAGAGAATTATTACAGATGATGAGATCATCAGCCTCTCTATTGAGTTCTTTGATCACAGCAGGTAGGCATTGTTGTTTGGTTTTGTGCCACTAAGTATTAATCATTCCGATAGAAATGTCATGATTTATAATGCCATAATATGCTTAAGGAAACATTTAAGCATACATATTGTCATGTATTTGATCAGATCTTGTTATTTGAATGACATATTGTCTCAGATAGATCATAATTGATCAGGTCCAACCCAAGTGTTTTCTGGACCCATTAATAACTCTGCTGTCCTGCATCAGAAGGCATACTGTCCTTTTGTCTTCCAAACTTAGTTTTCCTACTGTCCAGAATAATAGATATCCAGGGTGGAACACTGCCAAATGAGTCATATACTGCTAAGTTATGTCCTGAACACCTATTTTCTTTAGGTTAAGTCGTGATGGAGTGCAAAACCCCACCGGAAAGTGTGTCTGTTTTCTTTGTATGTTCTTTTATTTCCATACAAGTGTAGAGAAATTCGAAAAATTTAGGTTGAAACTGAGATGTTTGTAGAGGGTTTATTAAAGCAGAGATGAGTTAGGATTGTAATATTTGGATAAGGTTTAAGAAATTGGCCTCCAGTTATCATTTCTGGATGTCACTTATGTAGGCTCTTTTTTTTAAGGAAGCGACTGATAGATGTGTAACGGATTGCCCCTCACTGTTTCAGCCTTAATGAAATTATTTCAAAATATTTATGTTATTATTATATTTAATTTTATGTTTTGCAATTTTAACACTTTTTTAACATTTTAAGGGCTGTTGACATGAGTAATAAGCCAAGTACTGTACTAGTATGTGTCAAATATGGTTTCAAGAAAAAAAAAAAATGTGTTCTCTTCATTCAAGTGGTAGATCATTGGGTGTCCACAAAATATATGTTTTTTTTATTTTTAAATATCATGTTATTTATTGCTAATAATCAAATTGTGTTATTGCATGTAGGTATGATGTTGGCACCTGGAAAAACACAAGTATCACAGAGCTGTAAAGTATTAATATTTCCTCTTTATTTTATTCTGTGCAGACTGGGAGGTGCAGTGGAAGACAAGCCGTCTAAAGATCAAAATATTGTGAGTAGATTTTTGGCCACGTTGTGTTCTCTGCCAGCATTATTTTTCTTGTTAACATCCTTTAGAACAAAATAAGAATGAAACGTCCTGCAGACTCCTTTTTAAGGAAGCAGCTATATTTAATTGTTCACTTTTCCTGTTGTGAAATCTGACACATGTTAACCAAACATGGTTTCCTCTTGGGAAAGGGCTACATTGTTTTCTTATAGCAAATCATTTTCCTGCTCTGTATCAGTATATTTATATACAAATGGGTTGCCGTGTGTATAATTTTGGAATATTTACATAATCTGCAGGTGGCTAACAAGAGGTACCTGCAGTGTCCAGCAGCCATGACAGTCATGCATCTGAGGAAGTTTCTGCGAAGCAAAATGGACATCCCAAATGCCTACCAGGTCTTAATTGATTTACTGATTATTTATTTATTTATATAATTTTTGACTAACTTGAATATAACTGTCGGTACAAGGGAATTGTGATATTATGATTTTTATTTCAAAAATTGTATTTAAATGCAGATATATTTACTGCTCTATTCAAGTTAAAATATGTTTTTTCTCTCTCTAGGTTGAAGTCATGTATGAAGACGAACCTCTGAAAGATTACTACACGTTAATGGATATAGCATATATCTACACTTGGAGAAGGGTAAGAGATCTTTTTGGACAAAATACACTTGATTTCAGTTGGTTTATCCACATGTCTAGTCATAAATCAAATGTTCTTATTTTGTCCATTTATGTATGATGTTGTATTGATCATTTTAAGTCTTCTATATTATCGAATACATTTAGCTATTATCATGTCCGTTTTATCAGCTGGAGCATTCATTTAAACACTTTGTGATTTATTGTTTTTAAAAATGCAGTTTTTAGCATTTTTTTTAGCAAAGACAACCAATAATCTTCAAATGAGTGTATTTAGATTTTATTTTACTAACAAATAAATTCAGGTCACACATTTTGATTTTAGTTGCATCAAATAGGCTATAAGGCACTGCACAGAAAATAATTGTATGTTTGTTATATATGGGTTTCCGCCACTCTGTTGGTGGTGCAGACACTATAATGTGGACCATTTAAAAATATTTTCATTTGTTAAACATAAAATACAGAATGACAGGAGGCTGTTGGATGGGGGAGGTTCTTGCTCAGACAATTTTATATACATTTTAAAAATATTTTTATTTGTTAAACATAAAATACACTGACAGGAGGTTGTTGGATGGGGAAGGTTCTTGGTCAGACAATTGTATATATATTTCAAATTTTCAATTTTTTTTATTTGGCTTGTAGGCCCGCATAGAGGTTATTCAGAATCAGAATCAGAATCGTGTTTATTGCCATGTGTAAGAGGTATACACTAGGATTTTGCTTTGGTTTTGTTGGTGCAGTATAATAACAAAAGAATAGATCAAAATGTTAGAATAAAATAAGAATAAAAAAATTTAAATTCTACCAATATATAATATAAGCTATAAACATGATATAAAAAGATAGTGCAAATATTGCCGGTGTGCAAACAATTATGTACCAGAGAGGGAGAGAGGGAGAGAGGGATACAGTAGGGGGGTGGTATTGAGAGTGTATGAAAGAGGGGGAGAGTCAGTTATTCTCTGAGGAATGGAAAAATACATCTCACCTAAAAATTCATTTGATTATAGGCAAGGGAGAAGTCATATTTTGGATGTTTAAAAGAGCTTGGTTACATGCTATTTTCATTTTGAATAATTACCAAGTTTATATTTGGTCATGGATGCAGGTGATCTCCATAATGTGACTAGATTTTGAATTAGGTTGGACAAATGCATTTGGAGTTCATTTTTTTTGTATAGGTCCATTATGGCTGGTTCAAAACATCTTTAAACATAAGGTGAAGAATAGTATGTATAGGCTAAGATAAGATAAGATAAGATAAGATATTCCTTTATTAGTCCCGCAGTGGGGAAATTTGCAGTGTACAGCAGCAAAGGGGATAGTGCAAGAAAAACAACAAGATGCATCAGCTAACACAGTAAAAAAAGAGCTAAACAAAGTGTAAACCAAATATGAAGCATTTAAATAGAAGGAAGTATAAAATAGGAGCAGTATTGACAATAAACAGACTATTAACAAAATTGCACAAGTGGAAAATGATATTGCACAGTGAGAATGAAATGAATGAATGAATGAAATTCCACCTGAAAATATCAGGTTATTGTTTTATTTTTTATTTATTTTATGCATTTGGATTTAATTCAACAGTTGTAGCATTTTATTCTATCTTTATTCAACCCTTGAATTAGGTTGGACAAATGCATTTGGAGTTAATTTTGTTGTATAGGTCCATTATGGCTGGTTCAACACATCTTTAAACATACACTGTGAAGAATTTCCCAGTAAAATAACAGTAAAGAACTGGCAGTAGGGTTGCCTTAATGTTACTGTAAAATTAACATTATTATACTGTTGCTGAAATTTACAGCTTTGTACTGTTAGTGAAAAATACAGTTTGAACTGTTTTTTTTTTATTAATTTCACAGTATTTTACAGTTCATTTACTGTTTAAAGATACATTATATAGCTGTTTTTCACCTTTCTTTTACATTATCTTACTGATTTGTTTCAATGCACTATTTAGGTTGTATTTTTTACATACATTTTAATAAACATAATTTTTTGCCTAGATGAATAGACTTGAATAGCAGGTTACAGACATAGGAATAGTCACACTAAATACAATTAAAGGCACTTGTTAGGAAAAAGGCTATAATGGACTTGTTGACACTTTTCCCAAAATGTCTGTCTATAGCTGGCTACAAGCACAGAATGCCAACCAGAACAACATGTGAGTGAAGAACAGAGCTAATTCACTGATTTTACAATCATGTACAATGTACAAGCCTCACATCTGCAGGTCAGGTCCCAGAATTAAATAAATACTGCATGAAACTGTTACTGATGATACTTCAGACAGTTGATCAGCAGTAAAGTGCTGTTTTTTAAGAATGCATTATAGTTCAGTTAAAAAACGGCCTATGAGCGTAATTTAACAGGTTTTCTTTTGTATTAACAGTAAAGCACCGTTTTTTAGCAATAACAGGTTAATACTGTTGAAATCCTGCTGTAAATTAACAGCAATTGTTTACAGTGTAGTGTGGAGAATAGTATGTATGATAAACTTGTTTTATTTTTTTATTTATTTTATGCATTTGGATTTAATTCAACAGGATTTTTATTATATCTTTATTCAAACCTTGAATTAGGTTGAGCAAATGCATTTGGAGATAATTTCGTTGTATAGGTCCATTATGACTAGTTCAAAACATCTTTAGTGTGAAGAATAGGCAATGTTAAACTTGTTTTATTTTTTATTTATTTTATGCAATTAATTCAACAGTTCTAGTATTTTATTATATCTTGTTTATATATATATTTTTTTGTTTTGTTATATACTTCCTTCTATTTAAATGTTTCATATTTTGTTTTGTTTGTTGTTCTTGTTTTTTGCACTATCTCCTTTGCTGCTGTACACTGCAAATGTCCCCACTGCGGGACTAATAAAGGAATATCTTATCTTATCTTATCTTAGCCTATACATATTATTCTTCACACTATGTTTAAAGATGTTTTGAACCAGCCATAATGGACCTATACAACAAAATGAACTCCAAATGCATTTGTCCAAGCTAATTCAAAATCTAGTCACATTATGGAGATCACCTGCATCCATGACCAAATATAAACTTGGTAATTATTCCAAATGAAAACTGCATGTAACCAAGCTCTTTTAAACATCCAAAATATGACTTTTCCCTTGCCTATAATAAAAAATACATACATATACAAATGTCCCCACTGCGGCACTAATAAAGGAATATCTTATCTTATCTTATTCTACCTTTATTCTAACCCTTTCCTCTCCAGAACGGCCCGTTGCCTCTGAAGTACCGAGTCCGACCCAACTGTAAGAAGATGAAGGTGAGCCACGCACAGCAGGAAGGCCAGAACAGCGTGAGCAGAGCATCCGGTCCAGAGAGCGACTCAGCCAGCGACAAAGCAGGGAGTCCCACCGGGGCTCCGTCCACGTCCTCGTCTCTACCGAGCCCCGGTACACCTGCAGCTCAGTCTCCGCAGCAGCACCCCGTTAACGGGACTCCGGCTGTGGCTCCTCCGAACCCCAGCCGGTCCTTCACTCAGTGCGGCAGCAGCAGCAAGCCGAGGAAGGTGTCTCTGAACGGCTCGTCGACCTCCTCCGGATGACGCGGAGCTCCGGACCAGAAACCAGCCAACGCCAGACAACCGCTCAGCTAATATAGGCCTCCTGTTTCCATGCCAACGTAGCTCCATTGTGTAGACAACTCTTCTTCTTCTTCTCTCCATCATCTGTTGTTCTGAATATTATGGCATCATATGTAAGTTTATAGTGGAATCAGAGACATTTCAATAATAATAATAAAAGGAACAGAGGAAAGTTGGGTGGGAATGTTTTTTTTATAATATGAAAGCAGATTTTTTGATGTTGACTTTAAAAAAAAAAAAAAAGAAAAAAAAAGAAAGTTGGAAAAAGGAGATGGACAAGCATTTATCCCCATTTTTTTTTTTTTTTTTTTTTTTTTAAAAGCTACATCTTTATTTTAACAGAAGTGACCGAAGAAGATTTTATATTTTCTTTTACTTTTTTTCAGATTTCAAAAAACGTGTATAAAAATCATGATTATTATCATGTGTGTTATGGGATATTTTGTCAGTTTAAAAAACATGCATGCTCATGATAACACTTTTTTTTTTTAATTTTATGAAAGAGGATTCTGTGTGTTTGCCCCCACAAGTCTAGTTTTTTGGAAGTGTTTGAGATCTTTGTTCCACTTAAAGGAACATAACTTTGTATGCTGTTGGCTTCATGGAAAACATGCCTATATGGAGGAGAAAAAAAACAACTTTAAATTGCCTTTTACTGGAAAAACAAACTTGTAGCTGCAGTGGAATCGGATTGCTTATTATCCTCCACGTCTTTAACACGTTATAAGCGAGAATCCACGTGTAAATATAAACAAAATGCATATTTAATCAGCGATGATGTTATTCTCTTATTCCCCTTTTGTTGTTGAGGGAATGACTTGGGCTCCTTGTTTCAGCTCCATTTCATGCTCAATGATGTTTTTGATGTCTCTCCTCGTGTTTTCCGTATTTGTATCGCTCGATTGTATGGACAACTTATTGTATTGTTACTGTTGCACAGTATAAAACATCTAAATAAAACATTTTACACTTATAGAAGAAGTCAGTTCGATTTCCCCTTTTTGTGATGGAGGACCAATCAGTCAGGTCTGGTGTTTTTTGCATTAACAACCAAATAAAGGAATAATAATGCAAATGGGCAGACAGACGGTGCAAAGCGCCAGATGTCTGTGTGAATCAGATGTAGATAACTCGGTTATAAGGAGGCTCTGAGCAGTCAGGAGATCTGGAGGTCCATTACATTCAATGAAGATCGAAGCCTTTTTGATTTTTTGTTTTGTATTGATGATTTATCACATGAATTAATTACATTTACTGCACTGACATGCAGCGGGTTTAATTGGAAAATTAATTAATTAAGAAGATTAAGAACATTCTAATTTATGTGACAACAATTTATTATTTTTAATAGTCCAGTATTAAATTTCAGTGTGATTTTTCGTTGTCAAGTAACGCTGCCTATAATGCTCTTTGTCCTATTTTAGGCATTTTATGATTAGGCCTATATATGGGATGCTACCTAACCAACGAGTTTTAGTATTTTATTTCAAAATATTTTTTCAAAATTGAATTAATTATAAATATATATAATTAATTCAATTTTGAAAGAATATTTTGAAATAAAATATAAAACTCGTATATCGTATATATATATAAACTATATATATACATATATGATTAATTATAAATATATATAATTAATTAAATTTTGAAAAAATATTTTGAAATAAAATAATAAAACTTGTATATCGTATATATATAAACTGTATACATATATATATATATATATATATATATATATACAGTATATATAAATATACTGTATATATATGTATATATATATACATATATATATATATACAGTTGTGAGTTGATAATAAAACGAGTCAAAAATATATGTTAGAAATCTAGCTTTCCAATAAAACTTAAATATAGGCTAAATAAATAAAAATGTAAGTTAACCTAGATAAGTAAATAAGGCAGGTTTAAGAATAGGCCTATCAAACAGATGGACAGGTTGAAGAAGGAACCATATCACGCTGATATAGGACAGATATGGCCAATGTGTTTATATTTTAGCCTATATATATTCTAAAAACCAGTGTTTCACAGAACAGCTTCATAAACATAAACATGGAGTCAGGTCGAATTTAATAGAATGATCAGTTCTTTGAGGCTTAACTGAGTGATAATAAGGCTAATTTAATTTAATGTGATAATTATCCCTCCGGTGAGAACATACTGAGCTCAAACGGAACGACAATAATACGCATTTACATCTAGTGTTAAAAAAACATAATAATTAAAAACAAAACTGTCTGCATTTTCTTTTATGTAATGCTTGTCATGCATGCCAGTGCTGTCCTTTTATAACTTTTGATACTTCTTTTTACACCCTTCCCTCAAGAGGCTTTGCCTTTTGCCAGGTCGCCATTGTAAATAAGAATTTCATCTGAATTGACTTGCCTGGTTAAATAAAGTTTAAATAAAATAAAAAATAAAATTTGCAAAAAAACAAAAAAAAACATTAATTAAAAATAGGCCTGTACCTAGTTACACCAGGCAATATTTTTTATGTATTTATTTGCATATATAAAACTGCACAAAATCCACAGAATATAAAAAAAACAAGAAATGTGTCAGGAGAGGTCAAAAAGCCACAGGCTTATACACAAAGGACCTCCCACCAACCCCAGGAGAGAAAAAAAAAACAATAACAAAAAAGAAAGAAAGATCTAAACTAACATAATTTTAAAAATACAACAAAAGTTAAACAACAACAACAAGAAGTATGCAAATTGTGCAGAAAAAAACCTAACCAAACAGTGGGAAACAATCCAGTAAAAACAATGAAATACATACAAAAATCAGCACTGAAGAAAAGAAAATATATCTAAAACAATCAAAAGATAATTAGACATCATTAAGATGTCTAATTATCTTATAAATCTTTATAAATAATAAAATAATAAAAAATAAATCGGCACTCTGCCATCTGAGTCGGTGCATCTAAAATAGGCTATATTTCACAGTAACATGACTGATATTATGCAGTGTTGTGTCTGTGTGCCCGATTGGACCCATTTCTATTTATACGTTTTTTTAAATGGCCATTTCTATACATATTGTTATCATTGCCATTATTTTATTCTTTGTTTGCGGTTACAACACTAACAGGACACATAATAATGCACACAGTGCACTTTAGACTAAGCTACTGGAGTTACCCTGCACTATACTCATTTTTAACAGTCTCCTCTGCACTATATTCACTTTTTTAATAGTCCTGTATCACAGCTGTTACCCTGCACTATATTCAGTTTTAACAGTTTTCTTCATCTCCTTGTATTTTTATATCTGCTATATTTTTTTGTACTTTGTACTTTTGCACTACTAACTTTTTTACTGCCTGTTTACTAACATGTTTTGCACTATGGAACTGTGAGTCTGGAAACTTGAATTTCCCTCGGGATCAATAAAGTTACTATCTATCTATCTATCTATCTATCTATCTATCTATCTATCTATCTATCTATCTATCTAACATGCCTATACCGAGAAAGATAGAATAATGTTTGGACTGATCACATTTCATCTATTTTATTTATAGGCTAGTAGCCTAATAATAATGTTAAGGGTTATTTTGGCCTATCACTTCTTTTAAACCAGGTTTAGCCTACAAAGTGCAACAAGAACAACTCTCCCAGGCAGGTCATCTGAGGACACACTCTCAGAGCAGGCAAGGCATGCAAAAGTTGAAAAAAAAAAAAAAAAAAAAAAGTCTTTCATGATGAAAGTCTGTCTAAAATCAGCTCAACACGTTCAACTGTATAGTCAGCGTTTTTATCAGCCAATCCTGCATGTTTCTCTCCTCTGGTGGTGAATAATGATGTTGTGCAAAGTGTCGTGCGACACGTTCTCTCTTTTAGCTGCAGCAGAGACGAGGAAAGCAGCACAGAGCTCTCACACTGAACATATTTCTGCGAGGTGCGAACGGATTCCTGCCAGGGGGTGATTCATCTTGGCAATAGACGATCTCTGGCAGGAGCCATTCTGCTTCCTGTGCGTTGCCACAGCAACACCTAACAACATCACCATAGCCCAAACCTGCAGACCTGCAGGAGAAACACGGATTATTGTGATCAATTCAACGTGTTTTCTGTGTAGATAATCCTATAATAAGTCTTTAAGAGGAGGCATTTTCCAATCAGGGTAACAATGAGTCAACGACAGATAATTCAAGGTGAGAACATGAGCTGTTTTTAATTCATAAAAAGGAAAGATGGAGCTATAAAAGTCAAACTATCTGTCTTCTTGTGTTTTGCAGTTTTTGAGCAGTATCAGAAATCAAGGATGCAGTTTGTGCAAGCTGTTGCTGATCTGGCAGCCAGACCACAAAACATAGACTTCCTTCAAAATGCTGGTAAGAAATTATAACCACTGAGACTATGTTGTAGCTTTATAGTTTGCTATTTGCAGGGTTTGTCCTCTCCTGTTTATTTGTTTGTTTATTTGTTTTGCACAATTTAAGACTATACAACATAACAAAAAAATAAATTAATAATATACAGTGCAAGAAGAGGCAAAAAAAAACACTGGGCTTATCTGAAGCCTCCACCTAGAGACAAGATTAATATAAAGAAATAATATGACTATATAACAGTGATAACAAAACAATTAGGACAAGATATATATATAATAACAATACAGTAAATATATAAAAAAAAGACGTGTGTGTGTGTGTTGCATGGAAGTGTATGGCTAGTGTTTGTGAGGAGGATATTGATTTAAATATCTATAAAGACTTATTCAAACAACAAACAACTCCTGCAGGTGTGATGTCCATGCTGCGTCCCCTCATGTTGGACGTGGTCCCCGGCATCCAGCAGACGGCAGCTATGGCTCTGGGCCGCCTGGCAGACCACAGTGATGACCTGGCCGAGGCCGTGGTGAGGGAAGACATCCTGTCCCAGCTGGTCCAATCGCTGGCCTCGCAGAATGTCAGTATCTCATCCTTAAGTGCCAGTTTCATACACACAGGTTGTCCAATACTCTGTCACCGCCATTTAGAGGCTGGTGTGTGAGCGAGAGAGAGGAAAAAGAGACCCTGCAGGACTTCAGGGTCATGCTCCCTGTATGTGAGAGTGTGTTTTGGGCTAACTTGGCAGCTCGCCTGGGGGCTACTTCAAAACCTAAGAGCCCTTTACCATGAGAGCAACCAGGCCTTTGTTTTCCCTCTCTTTCTCTCTCAGGCCTCTCAGAGAAGACAGACTGCAGTTTCTTGTTATTAATGGGACATTGCAGTCTCATACGTTTAAAATCTGATACATTTTTAAACATTTTATGTCAAATGTGACAAGAATTCAGTGTTTTCTGCAGAATTATTTTTCACTTTATTAGTGAAAAATCTCCATTGAAACCTTTAGAAAAAATCACAATGTTTGAGGTGGCTTTGCAGCTGTCTATGGATTATGTTATTGGCAAAATTAATACATGTTTTATTTGAAGAGTTTCTAGGGAAAATAGTGTATAAAACATATAAAAAAACATGTCCTTTTTTTGGTGTGAAAACAATGATTTATGGTCATTTAAATATATTGTCTTTGAAATATGAAAAACCCTGTGTTAAAACTTCAATACTTTTCTGTTCACTGGAAAAGAAAAGAATATTTGAAGGTAAAACAAATAGCTGGTCTTTGCAATTATTTTAATTTTTTACACATACAGCATTGGGTATTATGTGATCCCAAACAATGAGGAATTAAAGCCAGTGTCAACAAAACATGAGGGTTAAACAGTACAGGGAAAACTCTAGGATACATGAGATGTTTAAATTATTAATAAGTTAAAAAATCTTATTTTTAAAACACAGGGAGAAAAATAAAATATCATTCCAGGCTTTACATGGAGATTTGTCATCAAATCATGGAACAATATACATAACTGGCTGGTCCTAATTAAAGTCTAATGTTAGTTTAATCCTCAATTTGGGCCGTGACAATGAATGTGTGTATCTCTGTGTGTGTTTGCATGCAGAGGTTTTATAAGAAGTCAGCAGCGTTTGTGCTGCGTGCAGTTGCTAAACACTCCCCGGAGCTGGCCCAGGCTGTGGTGACCAGTGGGGGAGTTGATGCCCTGGTTCTCTGCCTGGAGGAGTTTGACCCCGGGGTGAAGGAGGCTGCAGCCTGGGCTTTAGGCTACATCGCACGACACAATGCATGTAAGGAAAACACACTGACATGCTTAGATTTCTATGATTTCTCTCTACCTTTTTCTCACTTTCTTGGTTTGAAGAGAAATTTTAGCCCATGGTAAGATGTTTTAAATATCATTCTTTGCACTACATCCTTTAAATATGTGTTTGTTTTCATGTTTTCCCTCCTCTTTCCATTGCTGTGCAGTTTTGTCTCAGTCGGTTGTGGATGCGGGTGCCATCCCCCTGCTGGTGTTGTGTCTTCTGGAGCCTGAGTTGGCCCTCAAACGCATCTCAGCTTCCACCCTCAGCGACATCGCCAAGCACACACCAGAGCTGGCCCAGACTGTGGTGGACAATGGTGCCATCGCACATCTGGCACAGATGATCCTCAACCCAGACGCCAAACTAAAGGTAGGCCAGCTCAAAGAACAGTCTCACCTAAACAGATGCTGGCCTAACTCAGTTGATGATGTATAATGGCATGAATGGAAAAAAAAACAAGTCTTTAAATAACACCTTATTGGGATTTTCTTTCCTTATAACAATGCTTGCCAAGTATGGTAAAAATAAGCAACACCTGAGACATGCATGCTAAAAATTCATGTAACCTAAGCGCCCTCTATTGTTTTGATTATTGAAGCTTAAGGCTGTTTTTTTTTTTTTACCTTTTCCACTCTACCCGTCTTTACCATAGACCCATTTTTGTCTTTTTTAGAGGTGGACAGGGGGTCTTTAGGAGGAGATAGCAGGTCAACAGTAGAAGTCACATAGAAGTGATGTACATCATCTGAAAGCTGGGAACCTGAAGATTAATTTGAGATGCAGCTCAGCAGTGTGTCAAGTTATTCTAGTCATAAATCAGAAAAAATGAATGAATTAAGTGTGTAATGGTTAAGAACATTATGATAGCTGTATACAGTATGATGGCCATTCCCATGCTCTATTATGTCTCATAAGTTGTTGCAGCAATTTTTGGGTTGATACCATTTGTTACACAGATTTGGTGCTAAATTTAACTATTTTTACAAGACCAAAACACCAAGACCTTGGGGAACACCATATAAAAAGTCATGCTGTGATTTGGAATTGAAAAACTTTTGATATTTTGATATTTTTTTTTCCTTCTTTTGAAGAAGAATTAGATGAATTGAATTTTTCGGCAATTAGATTGAGAGCATTTCTGTTCTGGAAACTGCTCAGAAACCCCGCTATAGTCAATATAACTAGAAAAAAAAACAATCCCATGAATGTCTTATAGGTCTCTAGTTTGTGGTTGTAAAGTTTCCCAAGGCTGTGATTATCCTAGAGGTCACAACAGGTGATTTTATTATTTATTACATTTTATACAGTGAGGTCAAGTTTCTAAAAACGGTCTCACTACAACAAAATGTCTACTATGGGGACTAACATCATCACGCATGAATACAATTGGACTCATTGGATCCACAAGAGTCTCAGCTTTACAGTGATACCCAATTTATGTAATTCTAAGGCTGTTTAGGGACAGAAATATTCAAACACATCATTTTTTAGAATAGGAAAAAATAACACATGTATAGTGCATGCAAAAAAAGGCATTGTGTTTGCCCAAAACTGCATGTGATTAGGATGAAGTGGGCATGTCTGAAGATGAGACTCATGATGGGTACCCATAGAATCATATCTTGAGGTCAGAGGTCAGAGGTCAGGTGACGCCTTTGAAAGTCGCCATGACAGTTGTCTCCACGCCCAAATGTAGTGTACTTTCGTAGCGTTTTTTATCCTCCTTCCTGACATACTAACATGACATGTTTGGTACCAATGGATTCCTTAGACTTTCTAGTTTCATATGATACCAATATATTTAACTACCCCACGTCTGAAGAGGTAACGTTAGCTATAATATAAATGTTTTTCTTTCTTCTGTTCTGAAAATATTTCTATTTCAAAAATGTACTCAAGATATAGAGATACTGTCTAAATATATAATTGTTCTTTCTCCATTCACTTTTTTAACAAACATCTTGCCCTGTCAGCA
Source organism: Sebastes umbrosus (assembly GCF_015220745.1). Lineage (NCBI taxonomy): Eukaryota > Metazoa > Chordata > Actinopteri > Perciformes > Sebastidae > Sebastes > Sebastes umbrosus. The sequence goes on from NC_051289.1 coordinate 14,386,444, forward strand.
TTTCATGTGATACATTGTTTATTTTTATTTTTTATTTAACCTTCATTTAACCAGGTAGTACTCATTGAGATTAAGAATCTATTTTGCAAGACAGACCTGGCCAAGACAGCAGCATTTAAACATACATTAAAGTTTCAGACGCCACAACATAAAAAAAATGCAAAATAAATACATAGCATAATATCTACAAAACACATTAAAATCAAGTGTTTGAAGCCAACGTTAAAGTGAAAATATTCAAAAACACAGACAGCTCCCGATTGACTCTGCTTCTACGTCTTGCATTAATGTTTTAAATTCATCAAAAGTAATCAGTTGTGATTTAATTGTGAATGAATTATGATTTAGAAAATGTCCTTTCAAAAGAATTTTTATTGAAAATACAGAGATGAAAATATTCTTTGTCATGTCAAGTTAAAATGTTAAAATATTCTTTTGTATTTTTTACATTGAGTACAAATGACCATTGTAGTAACTCAGCATTTTTGAGTAAACAAAAGAGCAACACAATCATACAGAAATCTGAATAGGGGTGAGATTTGAGCTAAGAGGGGCACCTATCCACCTAAACTTCAACAATATTAACATTAACTGCAGGTAGTTCTACTTTAGAAACAACTACATTGATTGTAAATAAAATAAAATGGAATAAATGTGCCATCCAAGTGTAGCTAGCAAAAGAACCACATATTTAATAAAGAACATTTCAACATAGATACTGGCTTTAGAAATGTACAACATGAAGCTGTAATTGAATTTGCAAAAAATGTGAATGAACTCTGGAAATAATTCCTGTTTTTGTCTCCAATCCAGAGGCAGGTGTTCTCAGCCCTCAGTCAGATCAGTAAACACTCCATCTGCCTGGCAGAGATGGTGATAGAGGCTGAGATCTTCCCTGCAGCAGTGACCTGCCTCAAAGATCCAGATGAGTATGTCAGGAAGAACGTCGCCACTCTGATGAGGGAGGTTGCGAAACACACACCGGAGGTACGTCACACTTTCACACTTGTGTGGGCACAAATATGCACGGCGGGACACAATGTAATCTGTGTCTTTGTTTCCAGCTGTCCCAGGTGATTGTGAATTGTGGTGGCATGGCAGCTGTGATCGACTATCTGGGCGATTGCCGTGGAAACCTGCGGTTGCCGGGGATCATGATGCTGGGATATGTGGCAGCTCACAGCGAGAACCTCGCCATGGCTGTCATTCTCTCCAAGGTGTTAATCTTTCTTGTGATTCCCCTTCGACACGCCATGTGACAGCTAAATCCACCTCTACAACCAGAGACATTCCATTCAGGTCCAGTATGTAGGTCATATTGACTGTCCTTTTGTGCTGTGTGTCCTTTTTTGTCCTGCAGGGGGTGCCCCAGCTGGGCCTGTGTCTGTCTGAGGAGCATGAACATCATATCAAGGCAGCCACAGCCTGGTCCATCGGTCAGATAGGTTATCACACCCCTGAGCACGCCAAGGCAGTGGCCAACACTAACCTCCTGACCAAACTGCTGGAACTCTACATGGACGCCAGAAGCTCAGAGGACCTGCAGGCCAAAGTAAGTGCTGCAGCTCTGCAGTGTTTGTATCACAACTGAAATCAAAGTGAAACTTCTTGCTCATGTTTTACCTCTCAATGTAGTTGTTGTTTTTGTTTATTTTAACATTGTGATCGAATGATTCAGATATTATTGCATCTGCTGTTCTTATTTGCCTGCCAATGCAAATGGTGATTTACCTTTTTATGGCACACTATACTATGACATTTTTTTGACGTGCTGATGTATGTCTTTTTACTGTACTATGGGTTTTTTGTGACTTTGTTCGACATACTATACTGTGGTTTTTTCAACTTGCCAGATAATGACTCTTTAATTACTTTTTTCAACACACTATACTATGACTTTTTTCTGACCTTTTTCGACATACTATACTGACTTTTTTTTCAACATACTATACTATGAATTTGTTTTGACATACTATAAAATGACATTTTTTTATTACTTTTTTCGACATACTATATACTATGACTTTTTTTGACTCACCATAATATGACTTTTTTCTGACTTTTTTTCGACATGCTATACTATGACTTTTTTCCCCCAACATACTATACTATGACTTTTTTTTCGACATATTATACTGGGACTTTTTCTACATACTGTACCATGACTTTTTAGCAACATGCTATAATATACAAATAAAAAAAGTCATAGTATAGTATGTTGAAAATATAAAAAAAAGTCATAGTAGAGTATGTTGAAAAAAAAAAGCCATAGTATAGTATGTCGAGAAAAAAAAGTCATAGTATAGTATGTCGAAAAAATAAAAAAAAAGTCATAGTAGAGTATGTCGAAAAAAAAAAGTCATAGTATAGTATGTTGAAAATATAAAAAAAGTCATAGTATAGTATGTTGAAAAAATTAAAAAAAAGTCATTGTATAGTATGTTGAAAAAATAAAAAAAAAGTCATAGTAGAGTATGTCGGAAAAAAAAGTCATAGTATAGTATGTTGAAAAAATAAAATAAAAAAAAAGTCATAGTATAGTATGTTGAAAAAATAAAATAAAAAAAAAGTCATAGTATAGTATGTTGAAAATATAAAAAAAAGTCATAGTATAGTATGTTGAAAAAATAAAAAAAAGTCATTGTATAGTATGTTGAAAATATAAAAAAAAGTCATAGTATAGTATGTTGAAAAAATAAAATAAAAAAAAAGTCATAGTATAGTATGTTGAAAATATAAAAAAAGTCATAGTATAGTATGTTGAAAAAATAAAATAAAAAAAAAGTCATAGTATAGTATTTTGAAAATATAAAAAAAAGTCATAGTATAGTATGTTGAAAAAATAAAAAAAAGTCATAGTATAGTATGTTGAAAAAATAAAATAAAAAAAAAGTCATAGTATAGTATGTTGAAAATATAAAAAAAAGTCATAGTATAGTATGTTGAAAAAATAAAAAAAAAGTCATTGTATAGTATGTTGAAAATATAAAAAAAAGTCATAGTATAGTATGTTGAAAATATAAAAAAAGTCATAGTATAGTATGTTGAAAAAATAAAATAAAAAAAAAGTCATAGTATAGTATGTTGAAAATATAAAAAAAGTCATAGTATAGTATGTTGAAAAAATAAAAAAAAGTCATTGTATAGTATGTTGAAAATATAAAAAAAGTCATAGTATAGTATGTTGAAAATATAAAAAAAGTCATAGTAGAGTATGTCGGAAAAAAAAAAAAAAAGTCATAGAGTATGTCGAAAAATATAAAAAGGCATAGTATAGTATGTTGAAAAAATATAAAAAAGGCATAGTATAGCATGTCTAAAAAATAAAAAGACATTGTATAGTACGTCGAAAAAAATAGTAATTTTTTTGTACTTTCTTCAACATACAATTACTTTTTTCATGACTTTTTTTGTGATGTGCGTACTTTCTTACCACACATTCTTGCTTTATAAATACCCGATTAATTTGATAAGAGGGAGCACCTACATAACATCACCTCCTGAAGCTCACCAAAGTTCCATATATTAGCTTTTATCAGTTCAAAGTTTATTGGTCAAATAATAAAATACTGGTTTTACAAGCACATGATTCTTGACCTCCAATTCCTTTAATTGTGCCATAACTGACACATAAAAGACAATTACTTAAAGAATCAAAATATAATAGTTTAATAACAAAGAGTTCAAGTGTGTGTGTGTATGTGTATGAATGTTGGAGCCAATATTGGTGTTTTTTGGTTTCTTTTTGAAAGACTAGTTTACATTTTGTGTGTATTAGTATGCCACGCCACCAGAGGGTAGTAAACACGGTGATGGGTCGGGCCTCTCAATCAAGTAACAAGTGGACACAGTTGGGTAGTTTCAGTGTATTTGGAATGCTGGAGATGAAATGGTTCCTACTGCAAAAACAAACAATTAAGCAACACAAAACAATAAGAGATTCTATATATAGTACTAACATAGTCACATTTTGAGTCACAGGTCAGCTGGTATCAAAGGTCACTTGGTAAAAAGATGAGAGCCAGGGAAAAAGGTTAATATGACTGGATATGTATTATTTTTCCTTCCTCTTGTCTTTTCAGAGTAAGAAGGCCCTAAAGAGCATTCTGCAGAAGTGCACCTACCTGCCAGGTCTGGAGCCCCTCCTCTACGATGCTCCAAGCAACATCCTTAAATATGTTGTCTTCCAGTTCAGCAAGGTGAGTGAGTCTATGGCTGCGGTAGAAAAGTAAAAAAAAAGAAAAAAGAAATCACAACCTAATGTCTTTTCCTAACCACTTTTCCTCGAGAACCTTCCTAAAAAGACTATTAGACCGCAGCCTATGATGAGTATCGCAATCTGAATCAGTAATCTGCATTTTTCAAGTTTTGTTGGTTAAGATTTTATAGCTGTATTATCCACTCTGCCTTCCCTCCCCTCAAAGGTGCTGCCTCATGACAGTAAGGCTCGCCGTCTGTTTGTGACCAGCGGAGGGCTGAAGAAAGTGCAGGAGATCGAGGCAGAGCCTGGCTCCCCTCTACAGGAGCACATCAACACCATCAACAGCTGTTTTCCTGAAGAGATTGTCAGGTGTGTGTCTCTCCCCAGTACTAACACACACACACATGCTAAAACACATACTTTGTCGACATCGAAACCCTGTGTGTGGAGAGAGAGCTGTAAACAGCAATATGGGGCTGTGGTGGAATCATAAGAGCTGGTTGAAATCTCTAAATGCTAAGGAAAGGTGTTTCAATGCTTCCTTTATTATTTCCTTTAGCATAGGATACACTGGACCATCCTTTACGAAATTCGGTCGTCTAAAATGAGTCGTGCGGCTCAAAAATTGGAACAGAAACGGGCTAAAATCGTACAGTGTATGCCCAGCTTAAGTCCTTATGAATTCTCCTTCTCCTCTTTCCTTGACCTCATGACGTTTTCCATTGAGGTCAAGGAAAAGTGGTTAGGAAGAGACATTAGGATGTAATTTTGACCACAGCCTAGGAGTGACTGATCACATCACAGCGGTAACGTCAGAGCTGTGTGCAGACTCAGCATCATCCGTCCTGTAACAATCATAACATCATAATCTGTTTTTTTTTAGCATTTATTCAGAGTAACAAAATGCTTTAACAAAAAAAATTGCCTAAATAAATTTCAACTAAATGAAGAAAAACACTGTATATTTAGAATTAAGGTTACATAAGAGTAAACAAATATAATTGAATAAGTTAACTTAAAAAGCAGAATTTAGCTGTATGATAATGGTAAAACAGACAAAATATCCTTCAGTATAAAACACAGTGTAGGGTATTTACAGTGTGTGTGTGTGTGTGTTGTTTCAGGTACTACTCACCTGGCTACTCAGATGTCTTGCTGGAGCGGTTAGAGAACTACCAGCCATCCTGACCTCCGTTCACACTACACATCCTGTTGAAATGTTAACATGAACATGTACGGTGTGTGTATGCCTTTACAGTAAAATTCAAGCAGTTTTAAAGAGTAGTTTTCCTTCTTTTATATCGTCTGGGTTAAGCTTTAAATGCATGTTGGCAGTATAACTGCAGCTTGTAGGACGGATATGAGAGTATATGCTCATAATATTGTCACTATATGTTGTGTAAGGTACTCTAAAGATAGAAATAAATAAAGGACATTTCATGGAGCTTCATTAAAACTATTTTATGCCCCCCTATAGAGAGGTCAAAGGTCAGGTTCAGCAGAGCAGCTACAATGGAGGTGGTGGAGAATTAGTGTGTTGCTCAAAGACACTTTCAGGAGGCTGGATGGTTGCTGACACCTGGTTTTGAACCCTTTTTTTAAGAGCAGAGTCATGTCTAGCTCATATGCGTTGTAATTTTTGTATTGCACACGAATAAGATTATGAATCTGTCTGTGCTGTGCTGTGGTTGCAGGTTGTCACACTGCCCCCTGGCGGCCGTGTGACTCCTCACTGCAGCTCAGCTCAGCCGTGTGTGTGTGTGTGTGTGTGTGTGTGCAGCAGCTGCAGCGCACATGGCGAGCCGCTCTTTGTTTATTGTCTGCTGGTTTGTCTCTGTGTCTCTCTGCTTGTTCTCCACATTGTACTGACGGTGCAAATGAGCCTCCGCCTCTGACCGCCGCAGAGATGTGATCGGGCTCCTGGCTGCAGCTGCCTGTCTCCTCCTTCTTCTCTTCTCTCTTTAAAAAACAGACTTTACATCCGCCTCCATCTATACGACTCTTATCGCTTCATGTATTTTTTCAGGTCTGCAAATGTAAATGTCTTTCTAAATGAAATGATTCAGTTATAGAAAAAGCAGGGAGATTTTGATTTCAACATAAATGAATAAATCCAGACCTGCAGGTTGATTATAAACGAATAAACCTATAGCTATCGAGTTTATTCAGGCTAATAATACAAATGTATATATATTTCATATTCAGCGGATGAACAACAAAAACAAGATCGAAAACACAACATTTTTTCCTTATTATAGCCTATAACCCTATATAGGAAAGCCTGGACATTTAAACTAGTGTGCAAGGCGTGTTGCAAAACAAAAGACTGCGTTTTGCTTTTATTAGTGCAATCATTTGTTTTATTCTAATTCGTTGATGTTGAATGAAAACCTGTGAACCCGGCTTTGAAATCAACATACGACGAAATGACAGCATTTATTATATAGTTATGAAAATGTTGGAAATGTGACTCCTTGGTAGTGCGTTGCTGCGTGCGGCGATAAGAAAGGATGGTCACTAATGAAATCTTAAAAGACTTTAAAAAAAAACTGCTCCATTCCTCATGTATAGCCTGGTTTTAACTACATTTAAATAATCAAAAACTAGTAAAAGCGCACATCTTCTGCGCACATTTTTTTTTTTGCGGTAGCCTAATAAACCTTTTGTAAATAAGAAAAGCAAATAAAACACTCAAAATAAATATTTCTATGTAGGCTACAAATGCAGTCTGTGATGTCCAAATGTAATGATTCATTTTCATCTACTCCGGTACATTTGTTTTTTATTTGTGATAATTCATATTTTGCGTGCAGAAAAAAAAAAGATATTTTGAAGTTGAACGTTTTTCCATTAACGGATTCATATATCATATTTTGGGTAATCCTCCCATCCTGCTCCCACTATGGTCACCTCTGCAACCAGACTAGACTAAATGATGCATGAGGCGGGTTAAAGTAACTTTAGGTATTTGTTGTTGTTGCTAAATTCAAGTGTGTAAAATGATGCAATGATTTTAGCGATTGCGACGTTTTGCTACTTTCTATGCCACTAACAACTAGAAGTAAAGGTTTCCCTTGTTGCGTGGACATTTCCAAAGCGGGACTTCCTCTGGACATAACTGCCAATTTAGTAAAACAGACCTCGTTTGCGCTTTTTTATAAATCCGACAAACAAAAAGTAAAACATTTTTTTTTTTTTTTTTTTTAAGTAATAAGCATTTTTTTTCGTTATCGTTCATCTTTCAGCTTTTTTGTCCATTATTTAATTTAATTACATTGTTACTTCAAATGTTAAAATGTATTCTATTATAATTATTAACAGGGGATGGGACAGATGCACGAGGTTAATAGCTAATCATAAAAAAAACAATGCCTTTAGTTTTCTTTGCAAAAATGACATCATAGTTACACAAACTGGGACAATTAAACCATACAAAAATCATTTTCTTTAACTGTTCATTTAAGAGCCACAGGAGAGCCATTTTTTCTTAGCCTCTGCTAAGGAGGAGAGGAAGAAAGAAATTAACTAGAGTGTGAAATGTGTCATTTAAAAATATAAAGCGTCAGTGTAAAACAAACATGAAGGAATAAGTATAGGATGTGGGAGAGTAAACAACAAAGAAAAGCCATCAGAGGTAGAGTTAAGCAGAACAAGTGCTTTAATTGGTTTGAGTGAACGCTTATGGAATGGAGTGTATTATTATCATCACCATTAAATGTGAAGAACAATAAACATACATCATCATTTTGGCCTCTCTGCCACTGAAAGGGAACTCTCACCAAACCATTGTCAGACAGCAATAAACACACACTCACACATACACACAGTTAAGTCTTTTAGATGTAGTCTAAAAGTACTTGGGACTGTTGTGAGGCCAAAGCTTAATTGCAGGAGGGCATTTTTGGACTTGCACATGCAAATTCAAAGGATTCAATTTCAAAATGATATTTTTCTTCACAAAGATGTTGTGATTTTTTTTTTTTAAATCTTGAAGCCCAAAAGGAAATCTTTCCATCTCTGCAGATCTCGCCTGGCCTCCACTGTTTTTTGTAATCAAATTTTTTTCCCTTAACACTTGATAAACCACATGAACACAGGGGTTTTGTTTCTCATAACTTTGGACAATGTACACATATCAGCGATGCACACCTCGCTCCATCTCCCAGTGCATGTAAAAAAAAAAAAAGAAAAAGAAAAAAAAAAATATTCAGTTCAAACAAACAGACACATTACACTATACACAATGTTCTTCAAGCTCATGTGGGGTAGTTCTGACTGCTAAAAGATGCTTTTGGCAAGTTAACGTGGCAGCAGGTTGACTGGGGGTTAATGGGTGAAGGAGCTCATTCGTGAGATAAAGTCACAAAAGCGAGGATTTATTAATTTCAAGGTACAGCAGCAGGGTGCGTGTGTTATTATCGTCTTTAATTTGCATTTGTTAAAGTCTGGCATCATCAAAGATCCAGAGTTAATATTCCCAAAAACAAAAAAAAAATCACTCTCCCAGCATGCAGTGCTGTTTTCTACTTGCTTATGTCTGACTACAGGGAAGCCTCCAGGGCCATACAGAGCAAAGCAGACTAGAAGATGATTGTGTTCCCTCATTCCCTGTTTTTCTTTATGACACAACCTATGTACAGTATGAGCTACGTGACAATAGAAATAAAACAGCCCATTAATAGTGAAAGAACACTGAAATATCAATTAACCACTGACTCAGGATGAACTATCAGCTGATGACCTCCCTAATAACAAACAGGTGATCCGGGGTTACACGAAACGCGAGAGAACACAAACCTGTTCTAAAGAAATGAGTGGGAGTCTGTACGTAGACGGTAAAGTGAAATATCGGACAAACACTTCATGAAAAAAAAAACAAAAAAAAAACACATTCCTGAAATCTGTGGTTAGAAAGGTAAACGTGATGCTGACAGACTCCTGAGGTGAAGCCAGCCGTCAGTTAGCGAGGACGAGCACGACAAAACACAATCACATTCCACAATGCACTCACGCACGCACGCACGTTCTTTATAAAGGCAGGACCAGCGTGAACGGACAAGGGGTTAATATCAAGCAGACGCCACCCCTCGCTCTGAGGAGGAGGAGGAAAGGGACGCTTGCCCACACCGAATAATCACAATGACAGATTTGAATTTACAGAATCCAAACCGATCCACCATATTCAGAATGTAAGACAGCTATTCACGTTTTTGTGTCGGTTTTTAAAACACAAATCACTCGAATGGTTTTGTTTAACTCACGTGACAAATCTAAATATGGAGGCGTTGGAGTGGATGAACATGAGGGGGTGGGGGGGAGGGGTTGAAAATAAAGTTGGAAATAATGCATGTCAAAGTAAACACCCTATTATTAAAATAACCTTTTACCTTTTGTTTTAAAAAAAGATTACAAAATATAAAATTAAATAATTTTGGAGTATAAAGGCACACATCTTGCACAGTGTATACAATGAAAAACAGTTATTTAAAGCATGGTAGGGACTATTTTTACGCTGAACAGCTAACAAATCTGGTTAAAGTGTAGGGACACGAAGAGAACCTGAACAGCCAACAACACAGACTAGAGAGGGAAAAGGAAACTTAGTCCTGTGACATGCAATTTTTTTTTAATGACTTTTTCTTTTAAAGTACATCTATAGTAAGTATAAATTCAAGCAGTTTCATTCTTCATTTACCACAGCACCATCATTCATTCCCAAGGGTGGCTCCTTTTTTTTTTTTTTTTTTTTTAATTTTAAATACAACTATATTTCATGACTAAAATCCAATGTAAAAATATAAATGTGAATATAATCTATGATATCTAAACAAACATATCGTGATGGAAGCTTTTTGCATGGGTTACAATAGTCAAGGAGGACGACTTTACTTGTTTTAGTTGGTTATCCAGAAGTGATACACAACGTCACACGCACAACAACTTTTCTCACTTACACACAAGTATATTGCATTTCCCTTGTTAAGACCGTTATCAACTAATTGGGATCGTATTTCGTAACATTTGGTTCCTTTCCTCTTGTGCAAAATATACAAAAAATAACCTCAAAAACAGAAACGAAAAAATTATTACCACATCAATTCATAAAACCGCCAAATTCAAACACAGATAAACCACCTTTAAAAATGTCAACAACAACAACACTTAACAACGATGAATAACAGACTCACAGCCGAGGTTAGAGAAGAGGACGATGCTGTTGGTGTTAATGACTTTAACGCGTATCTTTACATCTGCAGCTTCCCAACCTCCCCCCTTCCCCTTTACAACTTTTGAACACTGACACACACACACATCGCTCGCCATCATTGAGTGTGTGCTGGTACGATGCTGGAGGTAAACAGTTTTTTTCTGCCTGCCCTGAACGCACAGTCACACTTGTCGCCTGATCCCAAAACCCACCTCCCCAACACCACAGAGCACTTCTAAAAAAAAGGATTGGAAAGGTAATTTACAAAAGCCCCGTAAACAGAACTCGTCCACTTCCCCGTCTAATATTGCAGTAAAGTCTTCCCGACCAATCCCTACAGTAAGAAGCACCCATAGGTGAGAAATTGCAGAGGAGATGGGATATGAGATCAGGCCCCTAAATATTCAATTCTAAGAGAGCTGAGTTCATTTTTTCTCTTTGTTGCAGCGCATGTAACAGAACAAGAGCTCCTAACCTCTAATAACAAATAAAAGTGCAACATTTTTGATTTACTCATAAGGTGCTGATGGCAACAGAAAGGTAAGGGCTGTTAATGTTTCAATCCGACACCATATATGAGGATATAGAACAAGGAGTGATTTACTCTTAATCACTACAGCCACACGCGACTTCTGGGTCATTCCCTGCCACAGGAACAGAAACCAGGCCTACCTACTTTAACAATGCCCAACGTGTTCAGAGGGAACGCAAGTAAACAACACTTACTGTGTGCTCAAATCCCTCTACTAACTCATTTCAAGGTACACATCCTTCCCTTAATCATTCTTAATCCCTGTGCATCACAACAAAAGCAAAAAAGGACAACCACTGTGGTGCAACTAGTGCCGGAAAACAAGCGTCACAGCTAATGAGAAGTTGTGGGTGTGTGTGGCAAGAGGATAACCCAGAAGCTCAATTCATCAAGTGTACACGAAGGAACGGGTGGCATGATGAAGGAGGAATCCACATGGGAAGATTTGTTTGGCTGAGTACTTGTATAGCATTTGGGTGGGGGGTGGTCTGGCTGTTGGCCTATTGGAAGACTGCTTCCCACTTCCTGAAATTAAGCAATTGCATTAGGCGAGGCTCAACGCGAACTTCCTCGTTACATCCCGCTTAAGCATTCTTTTTGCAAGAGGGGCCTCACCTTGTGCCGTAATCTGACCTCTGCACTTCCCTTGACCTCACACTATACACATCATACCTTCCCCCTAAACATCACAAGGGGAAGACAAATACGAGCATCAAAAAAAAAAAAAAAATGCAGGGTGCTGGATGTATTAGAGGCAATAAAAAAAGCCATATTTCCACATAAACAACCAAACAGACAAAAACAAATTATGTAAAAAAAACAAAACGTAATGACCTGGACGCTTGCTTTCAACACCCTCAAAGTAACACATGAACAAAAGTCAACAGAGGAGAGGTTAAATGTAAACGAATGATGTTTTTTTTTTTTAGCTGCAGAGCGTGGCACGCCACTGAAAGAGAGAGAAGCAAACAGGGAGGGAGGAGAATGCATGAGGGAGAGTGATACAAAGCCATCACAGCACCTTATTAATTCAGCCTCTCGATGGTTTTTTTCTCTCCGTCACTGCTCTTCCCCGCCCTGCTCCCCGCTTGCCCTCCCTTTTCCCATGTGCCTCTGTGCTCCTTGTCGCTCCTGGAGGCTATGACAGGATAGTGGTGATGAAATCGTAAAACCTCTTGGAGTACTGCTCTGGGTTCACCGTGGAGATCTCCGCTCCGGCCTGAAGAGGGACACAGAGGATGCAGTATATTTGTCTTGTAACTCGAGTCAGTTTTATAGACGGGTTTCTGTGCAACGTCATCACAGAGATGCGCGCGCAGCTAGGGGGCAGAAAGCACGGCAAGTCTCGCAGAGCCAAGCTCCAAAGCACAGATGATGAGGAGTTGTTTTGCAGTAAACTGCACCAACAGCAGAAAAGATGGATTAAAAATGTTTAATATTCCGAGAATATTGCAAGACTTCGTTACGGCTCTAAATTGCCGTAATGTTTAGCGACTATGGCTGGGGAAAGCTCACTTCGGTATGCCGTAACATTACATTTTGAATGGAAGACGACTGGTAGTCTACCGGAGCAGCCACTCCTCCTCCCCCCCCGTGGTCACAACAACAACAAGCGGCCGTGGAAGATAACGTTAGCTGATGTTCGTTTAAATTTGAATCGCACATATCAGCAATTTTGTATCGACTTTTGGCGTTACGTTTCCGACAGAGGGCTAACCGCTAAAGTTAACTAGCAATTAGAAACAGGCTATTTAATAGAGAGCCGTCAGGGGTCTAATGTTAATGTTCACCTGCCCGACATACAAAAAGCTGCTGTGTGAGTGGTTGCACTAATAACAAGACCAAAATCCAAGTCTCTACTTTTATACTAACGTTATACCTGTTGAGGAATCGCTAGGGAAAAAGTGTCTGGCGGCGGCCATAAAAAGGGACTCACGTAACTTAAACTCTTAAACAGACATAGATCCCCCAAGTCAAATCACACTTATGTCTGATCTAACGTTACCCGTTTCATAACATTTTAATACATGATAATAATAAACAAATCTCATACTAATACATCATATGATAATGATATCTGCTAGTCGGACTCTGCAGGGTCTAGTATAGTCAACAAGAATGTATAAACAATGCAAAATCTACGTTGATTACAGCGGCTGCCAAAACGGTTTTGCCCCCTGAATGCGCACGCACCCAGTTATGTTTGTATACAAGAAACCCGTCTATACTTCTCAATATTTTTTAGATAGAACCATTCAAATAGCTCTTGTATGCGGCTACGTACCCCATGTTTGACAGTCTTGGCGGCGTGAGCAGCTTTCTTCTTGGCATCGTAATGCTGCAGGATGTCTATGACAGCCATGAAGTAAACCTCCTTCCTGGGAGCACCTGAAGTCAGGAGCAGACTTTACCGTTAGGCACTGATAGGAAACTGCCTGGAGCATATTATGATGTTTAGAAATGAAACATATTCAATCATGTTACTGTTCTGACTCATTGTACCCCAAAATAACTTACAAAAGGCCCCCAAAGCACTTAAAAATATGCAACCCAACTGTATACTCCTTACTGTGTGTACTTCTATTTGAGAAGAAAACATAGTAGGTTACTACATTTACTTGACAGAGAAATGTTACTGGATATGTTGAAGATTCAGATTTGACTCACAAAATGTAACAATTAAAATATGATGCATTATCATTCATTAAATTATCCAGCATCATATTAAAATTTAAAGCTCCATCTCGAACAGACATTAAGTAGACATTAAATAAATACCTCTCTTTCACTCTTCACTTCATCTGAATAGGACATTTACTGTGCGGTAGTAATAGTTTTACTATTAATAGTTAATAGTTTTATGTCAGAAAAAAGGTTTACTTCTTCTACCACTGTTTATACCAACAATTCCAGTTAGAGAGGGTGAAAAGTAAAGCAAATCACTAAATCCGCCCCTGCCTGTAGTTTAAAACAAATACACCTTGGATGAGAATCTATATATTTGCACAGTGTAATCAGGCAAAATCAGGTATTGTTAAATAAGACAAACAAAATCCTTCTGACGGCAGCAGGTTTGACAATGAGAACCACAATACCCAGTAGGGGGAGCTCTCAGTACTGTGTATATTATTTAGCTGTTAAATACAAGCCTCACATTGTAAGGGTTGTACTGAGCCTGAAAAACACATGCATCTGGCTACTCACTATCATGGCTTTTGATGGCATAGACGTCAATGGCGGGGTCAAACTCTCCAGGTGACAGAGGCTTGTTGCTATCCAGCGTGTTGCTGGGACTGTCTGGGGGCGTTCCAATGCCCCCTCCGTCACTCTCGCCCTCCTCCTCGGCATCGTTGTCCTCGCTCTCCACGTCTTCCTGCTCGGCTCGCTCCACATCGTGGATCCCCACCAGCAGACTGTAGTCCATGAGCTTCAGCTGGGCCAGGAACTGCGGACGATTGAAGAAGGTAGTACGGTAGAGGAAATAAAATCAAGTGAGGAGATGGGAGGAGTGTTTAAGGAGGCGGGAGATAGCAATGAGTAGAGAGGGGAAAGAGAAAATGTATTAATACAGACGGAAAGGGGTGACACTGAAGGAGGGGGTTTCTGTAATTTTCATTTAACACATACCTCCACATCTTTCCTAAGCTTCTCCAGGAACATTTTCTTGTTCTCCCCGTCGATGTTGATCTTCTGCCCGTCATTGATGAAGTCATTGTCCTTGTAGGTGGGCAGCTCCTTGGCCTGCCCATTAGTATTGCAGATTAGCAGCCAAATAAACAACAGTCAAAACCACAACACTAGACGGTTCAAACCCGAGAGGCATGGTAACGTACGCAGCAGACCTGGGCAAAAATGTGACAGAAATCTGGTGCTCAAAGTGAGTGTTAACTTTTCTTTGAAAAGATGAGGAAGTTTCCATTAACATCAGTTCATCCAAATTTGAATCCTTACATTTTTTGATTACATTTTGGTTTGAGATATTTGACATAAAAGGTCATAAATTGACAAGAAATACAAGATTTACTAAAAGCTATAACACCAGCAACAGTGTTCTTCATCCTTTTTCCCCAGAATACTTAAAAAAACATTAATTTGATAAACAGGAGAAAAAGATAGCATAGAGCTGTCTTGTTCAACTAGAAGAATTAAGGGGTATTTCAAAATGCCTGATGGCAAAGATTAATCCTAATCTTAGAAATTAGTCATGTCAACAGCGTATTTAACTGTATCTGCCTGACAAGACAATCCTGCATGTTGAAATGCCCCCTTGGCATAAATGAGGCTTTGAGCCTGTGGTTTGTTAGATAAGCCTGTCTGATTCAGCCAAATACAACACATATTACTGGTCAAATGAGTTGGCTGACAAAGTACAGGCAGTCTGTCCAAACCAAGGCTGACTGTGTGAAACCGAACATGCAGCATGCTCACAGCAGGGTACAGATCCATCTGATGCACCAATTTGCATATTTGTATTCACTTCTCAGTACCATGAAACACAGGAAATTCAGCATTTTTGTGGAATATTGCACAGACATTTTGGACAGCTTTTTTAAATGCATCTGGTAGATCCATACTCTTTGTGTAATGAAAAAAAAAGGACGTCCAACTCAAATCCATGAAACGTCCCTTGTTGGCACTGGGCTGGTCTCCAAAAAGCATCCCGTTCTTATTGGTTTGATAATAGAGTATATCCTTCGCTGAGACAAATATACACACATTGTTCAGATGCTTCTCGGAAACCAGACTGTGGTTTGCACCTAATCTAAACTCTTTTTTTATTACTCTGTAAAGCCAGCGCGTACTGTATCTTTGTGACGGATTCCCACTATTCAGCCTACAAGCAGAATTTCCTATTTAAGTGTCTCATCTATTGGGATTAATAGACTTCATAACCAGGCTGCTGCAGAGCTGCCAGCAGCCTGTAGGGGGAAGAGGTGTTAAGTGAGGAGGGACGGGGCCTAGTTCTGAGTCACTGAGGAAAAAGAGAGCAGGACATGAGGTAAGAGGGCAACAGCAGCGGTTTAGCTACTACAGTGTTTCTATGGCAGCAGGAGAAGAGCAGCAACACAACAGCACTTTGTAGCACTACAATGAGCTTGGACAGCACACACTGACACACATACATACATACACATACAGATTACACATTTACACAGATGAAGACAGGAATACATCTCACAAAATAGGACGTTTGAGCACATATATTTATACAGACATAGACCTCCAATTTGCAAGAAATATGGGATGTACAACTTGGCTAGACTTGATAATAATAAATGCGACATATAAAAGTGAATGAGGACGCAACATGAGGCCAACTGCAAAGAGTGAACGTAACCTGAAAGCAATTTGCAGGACTGTCACCTAAACCGACACCTCATCTCTTACATTCATCCATCTCTTTTATGCTTTCAACCGTCTTTTATTTCCATGCCGTACATTCTCACAGTCTTTCTAACCGGTTCATTAAGTCTTGTGCTTTTCTCCCAGTCATGCATAGTATTCTATCAGCGGGCCTGTTACGGATATTCTCTATTACAATGAAATGTGTCTGACTCTTGAGTGGTGCACGACATTGAGGTAGTAAGTAGAAAAACAGAAGGATATATTAGAGGCAGGAAGAAAGGGCGGGTTGCTGATGTAAAGCTGTGTGACAGGTGAATTTCTCCCCGACCTTAAAAAAAAAAAAATCAATCTAATTTTATTTTTTCCGTCTCCCATCAGCTGGTTGGAAATGGATCTTGGCCTTTGACAACGTTGATGTCTCAGAAGAACAAAGCTATGCCTTTTCTGTAGGATTTGTGCTATTCCTAGACTTTTGTATCCAGTTATATTCCTACTGATGTTGTCAAGCGTAGATTAACATCCACGAGCAGGTTTCACTGTTAATGCTTTATGTGGAAGTATCATTCAATACTTCGATCAGCTACTAGCAAATCAGCAGGATCATATCAACCACATGCAAGGGCAACGTGAATCAAGCACTTCATGTGTTTATCTAGCATTGTTATTTATGCAAAATCAACTGTTTGGGGTGTGTATGAGAACAACGTGCTCTTGAAAACAAAACAGTTTGAGTATGTAAGCTGGGCATAAACAATAATAAACGTCATTCAAATAGTTTGCCCTTAAATGATTTTGTCAAATGTTCCCAATCTATTCCTGCCTCTACACTAAAAGCAACATATCATCATATGCTGGACTATTTGTTGGAAACAACAGGCCATGTCCCCCCAAAACTAGAAACAAACTGAGAATTGAGACATCGGTAACTGCCATAGTCAGTCAAGTATGCCAACAATACTGACTCATAAAACACTTATTATCTCAGGGGGCTGTAGCTATAAAAAAATAATAAAAACTGACCAGTCACACCGTGTTTGGTTCGATTACCGCTGAATACTGTACAGCCTTAAAAAAAAAAAAAAATACTCGGGTAAGTTGTTTTCATTGGTTTAAACTGTACTATGAACTATTTGGGTCACGTACAGTTCATTGTTTTTAATAAGGTAGCGTTAGCACTCATTTGGTTGTTGCCTTGCAACATATAAAATAAAAAAGATGCAGCAAACAGCAAAATAACGCTCTGTCTGATAGGGCAACAGAAAAGCAGTGCGGAGCACCTCGTGTTTTCAACCTGCAAAACACACTCTGTCTGATCAGGGCCTAATGCATTTAATTTAGAAAAACAAAGTGCTTTGGCTGAAGTGGGATACAATACATAGAGGCAGGACATCTCATCTGCACTCTATTGTCTCGGGACAGGTTCTCTACATCACAGGCTATATTAAATCTTAATAGCTTTAAGAAACTATTCTTCACCGATTTAGAAGACAAATCAAAATGTGCACTCCGTTTTATACACTGCTGTGGGTAGCGTACATAGGTCGGTTAATGTGGTCTGCTTTCAATTTGTACTGCAGAAAATAGTAGCATTTTGTACAACTCACTAGTTAGTTTTAAACTTGGAATAAAAATAGCAACAAAGCATGGAAGCTCTGGAATAAATCAACTTTCCAGGAACGTTAAAAGTATGTACTTTCTCTTTCTGATTTTTTTTCCCGACCATGCAGTGTGTCCTTCCCATTCATGCCACCACCTTACTCCTCCACTTCTTGCTCTCCAGTGTTTCACATACACGTTGGTGCCGTTGAGTGAATGGTGGGAACGAAAACAAACTCTCTGGCAAAACTAAAACTGAACTTGCTGTCAAGTTGAGCAAAAGGTGACTGTAAATGGATGAAAAGTGTGCAAAATATGGCCTTTAAATAACAGTGTATCAGCTTGGAGAAGACGAGGACACGGAAATGCTCGGGCGTACAAATATAAAAATAAAAAAAGATTGGTTTAATAGATCATGCCTGGTATATGAGCCCTGGTTTCCTTACATCTCTTACGTGTTTCATGGCGCAGTAAAAGCGCGTGGCAATCCGCAGTGTTTGCAGCCTTTGCTGAACGTTACCAGATTTGGGCCGCGGGGGCACATCCTCTGGTTGGGGCGGCTGCTAGAGAAGGGGGAGCGAGGGAGGGGGGCGGTAGGGGTGGTGGAGAGGAGAGAAGAAAGGAGAGAGGAAGGGAGGAAGGAAGTTGGAAGTAAAGGCAAAGTGTTTAAAATGTAACAGAACACAATTGTTTTCAAATTGGTAGAGGGTTGGAAAGGGCATGAACGCGGAAAATACGTATAAAAATTAATTATAATTCTTAGATGTCTTTACAATATATCAACAATGTCCAACAGGTTCATCCAATGACGATGTAAATAAGTGGAATGATTTTTGCAGTTATACTATTTCCATACTCTTAGTATTTTATTTATATTCAAAGTCATGACTCCGGTCTGCCTACACTGGTATTATGACGGTTTCCTGGCATAAACACCTGGTAGAGAAAGGAAGCAGCAACAGCGCTACTCTAAGGAGGCTAAGAGCTGGAACTACGCGCAGCAAGCAAACAACCGTAAACTAATTCTAAGGGCTTATTACAATAACTGGATAAGGGGCTACTAAGAAAATATCCAGGCATTTCACACTCAGTCATACAGACACATTAAAGCCATGTGCCCCCACAGGAGATACCAGCCGGTGCTGGCGTGAGGAGAGAGAGGAGAGTAAACAAAAACACAAACAACTGTAACAGATAGCTACTGAGCAGACACCAAGTGGAGACAGGTGGTATTCCACAAACCAAGGACCAGTAGCTATCTAACACCATACAAACAAAACCTCTATATTTTCCAAGTCACATAACAAATACTGCGATCGCACGAATGACCTTCATCAGTATAGGCCAGTGTCCTAAATGGGTCATGGACAGATTTTTTGTGGTTAACCACAAATAAAGTAACGTAAATTAAAGTAACTAGTATGATTTGATGGGCCTAAGTGAGACCAAATTGACCTAGTTCGGGCTCTAGTTAAGATAATTTGAGAGTAAAAACAAGTAAAACCTAAACCCACTGATCATCTGCTTGGTAAAATGCTGTACATAAAATGTGTCAGAAAGCCAATTGCTGCTGTTTGACAGCCAAAACCCTGAGACAGCAGCTACTAAGAACCGCAAAAATGTATTTTATGAAAAGAAAAATACATGTCATACGTGGGTAGAACAGAACATATCCACAATGTGCAACAGAATGGAGCTGGCGTTCATACACATCGGAATGTGTTAGAAATAATGTAACTTCAAAAAAAGATGCAGACAAACATTATATACCATGCAGACGCATGCATGAAGGGGAGACGGTCATGCAGTTAGGAGAAAAACCCCGCCGTGCTTGTTGTTTGTGTGTGTGAAGCAATGTTTTTAAAAAACGCACACACACACACACACACACACACACATACTGTAGTGTAGTGTTCACATACTGGACTTTAACTACAGAAGAATTATTTGAAGGAAAGGATTGATTCATAGCCGCTGAGCACTCGTGGTAAGTAACTGCAGGTTAATTTAAGCATGTCTGTAAGTGTGTGTACGTACAAAGGTGTTTCATGTGGAGAAACCAGCATGTCTCTCGTCAGATCCTTGTCTTTGATGTCTGAGCCTTACTTGTGTCTCTGAGACATGTTGTAAGTTGGGTGTGAACGTGTGTGTGCACATTCAAAAGTATGTATGTACTAAGGCTTCACTTAAGCGACGACTGTACAATGCTTATTGTATTAGCTGCATTTCAGTGAAAGATAAAGAAACCACAGAATTCCACACAGACTTACAGCAACAACTTGTAATAATTTGTGAGTTAAGAGTCAGTGGTAGTAAGTGTGTGGGAAAATAACATCTTCATTCAAGCCAGCTCGGCAAAAATGTATCCTGTTCCTTCTCTATTGCTAGACTGCAAATGGTGTTTCACACACAGCTGAGCCACAGACAAATTGAGGTCAAACAGAAGCCTCACGTGTGTGTTAAATCCGCAGCTGCTTTGTTTTTCCATTCATCTGTTTTAACCCCAATAATGTTTTGTTTCTTCTTCCATTTACAGACGGCTATATTTAGCTTGGGGATTCCCTGAAATCTTCCATGCCTCACCGCATGGGGCCCCACGATTAAGCCCCTGTAAAACCCGGTGGAAAGTTCAAACCTCTCTGGGTCAAACGCTCTCTTATAAAAACTTGTTTCATGGTCGGACAAACCTGTGCAGAGCGACGTGTGGAGACATGCAATGAAAAACAAAACACTTTGGACAACCATCCCCTTCCAATACTGCTGAGATGACAGGTCAAACGAACAGTGGTCCAAAGTCATAGTGTTCAAGGACGCTGTCAGCCACTTCCATCACTCAAAGGTTAAAATCTATACAAATATATATTGTTTATATCTGATAAAATATCCATACTAATTGTTAGCTAACTTTAACAGGAAGCACAGTGAACCACCAGGTCCTTCACAATTTCAGTGACACAATTCATTTTTGACAGGTGACTGTCCAAGCAGCCAAGAGCAAAAAAAAAAAAATCAAAATAGCCAGTCTCACACAAACAGCAGCATTTCCATCACTATGAGTCACATAAAAGCACACACACACACACACACCGCCCATTCAGATACACAACTACATAGAAAACATCATTCACAATAAAGCTCTAAACCCAACACAGACAGACACACACACATACACACAGAAACCTCCATCTTTCACACATAGACAGCAGGCAGGGAAACTGATGGAACAGCAGAAGCGAGGTTAGAGAGGATGAAGCAAATTAAGGAAACACAAAAAGCGTGCAGGGGCTAGAAAGGGGATGGGGTGATGAAGTAGGTGCTAACTTAAGGAGATGGATATGTGCTACTGTCATCCCCACCCAAAGGGAAACAAAGGCAGACACCAAAGTTGTGTTAGTTTGGGGCATTTGGGTGATGACAGTAAGCCTGGAATTGTTTGAAGCTGTGTCGGTTATTGAAACCACTGGAAACACAGTTTGTTCTCTCTCTCATTCTCTAATTGTCCACATGGCTTTTAATGAACATCGAGTTCAATCGGAATATTTAACGGACTCATTTTCAGTACATGACAGCAGCGTTTAAATTACTGGAAAGATAGACAATTAATGTTTAGTGTGAATTGGTAAAAAGTTTCTGAAACGTTTTAACTACCCTACGAAAATTACACCAGAATCGAGACGTCAGCAATGTGCTATGGAAGTGTCCATTTGTTCAATCCATAACGACCTCCACTATCAACACTGCTCTTTCAGCAATGCACCTTCTGATGCGCTGAAAGGAGAGCGGTTTGTTCAATGGACAAAAATAGTTTGAGAAAGCTGCATGAAAAGTAATACAAGAAGAAAATCAAAATAGTTTATGTTAACTGATTCACTTGTATTTCCTTGGAGCATAAAAAAGCAGTTTGCATATTGACATGCACCAACGTGGTGTCGGTGTGGATACACTTTTAGTTCTGAGAGAAAGATAAAAAAGGGAGGAATATTCCACAGACGTTTTAAAAACACGCTGGCGGTGTGGATTGTTTGACATATTTCTAACTGTTGTTGTGCTAGTTTGCATTTGTTTACTTTGCTTTTAAATCATAGCACTCTTGAGCTTATATTATTATTGTCTTTTTAAAGCATACACTAAAAGGTTAAGAGGCCCAGCCTCTTCTGAAGTTGAAAGTTGTGTGTTTATGTATAACAGTGGATCCCGGCTCACGACAGGTGACTGTACCTTCTCCTTGTCGCTGGCCTCTCTCGCCACAGTGGAACCCTAGAAACAAAAGAAAGGAAATTACTCTCCATAACCCGCTTGTTAGTGAAAGCACAGGAAAGTGTTGCTTTAGTCTTTCCCACACCACCCTACTTATACTCATTCCTGCAGATACTCATAACCCTTTTGCATGTCTGAACACAGAAGCTCACCCTATTAGGCATGCAGGGTGCAATGACTTAAAATGGATTATAACAGTTTGACTCTGTTCTAAGACTAGTTACCTGATGCTCTCAGACCTGTTTCAAAACACTTATATTACCCAATGGATGATGCCTGTTTTGTAAAACATACAACCAAACCTTGTTTGACCAACTTTGGGTATATTTACAAATTATTATTTAGACTTGTACATGAGCTTTTACAAAACATTTGAAGTAAAAAAACATAAAAAATATCAAATAAACATTCTGTTTATTCTTGCACCAAAAGCTCAGATGATTAGTGAAAACAGGTCCTTGAAGTTAATGTAGTGCAACTATAGATTTACATCATTTATTGTAATATTCATGTCCTATTTGATCACTTTTCATTTCCTCTTTTTCTTGATCCGTTTTCCCCTCCTACCTTGAGATCATATTTTTTGAAGACGGAAAGGCGGTGGGAGAAGACATTGCGTGTAACAATCATGTAGGTCTCATCTCCGTCCACGGTGAGCCGGTAAATCCCCAGAAACTGAGGCAGCAGTGTGTTACCATGGCACTCCACGATGAACTGCGAAAAAGAGAGTAAGAAATATTATTTGATTGCCCTTTTATAGTCACAATATATGCTTACTGCCTGCATTAGAGGGAAGACAGTAAGAAATTGAGAAAGAAAGATTTATAAAGCACAGCAGGGTCCCTTTATGACTAGTGTACACTCTGTAATTAACTGTAAGGTGATAAATAGACAAGAGGGCTCTACTGCAATAGCTGTCCTGGGAAATCGAATCTGTACTCTGACAGTCTTTGAAATTTATTGACCAATCCAAAATCAATATGTAGAGCAAAAGTTGTAAAATGTAATCACATGGGTGCTGGTTAGAATTGTTTTTGACTGAACTAGCACAGGTACCAAAGGTACCTATTTATGTATGAAATGAAAGTATGAAAGTATAAAATAAAACATTTTACCTTCCAAAACTATGCTATTTCTCTCCTTACTGAACAAATTGTTTTTATTTATTTCAACTATCCAACTATATTTTAGAATACAATAAAAAATCTTTACATATCTTTATCAACATCAAATGAAACCAGAATCTACATCAGTCAGTAAAAGAAGTTAAAAACTTTAAATTCTTGTCACTTTCATATTAACATATGTGACTGCACACTGACAATCTTCGATAATACAAGGCAGCATTTTGTCCACTAGCACCTTTGGTAAACTATTATTATAATAAAAATAAGGCACATTTCACTGTACACTGTACGGTGACTGAATAAAGCCTTTTCCCAAAAGGCAACAGGTCACAACATGCTATAAAACTTGAAAGCGTCTCTTATGCTATGAAACTGAAAATACTAAATAAATATGATAATAAAAAATAAAACTGGTGCCTTAGCAGGAGCTCAGCCACCCATCACTGATGGTAAAGGTCTTTGACTTGTGCGTGCTATAGGCCTGTGTGTCAGTTTGTAATGCAGGTAAGAAAAGGGTACAGATGAATATTAAAATTATACATGTGTTTATAATGTAGTCCCGCTTTGTACAAGCTCCTTCAGAGAATGAGAGAGAAAGACAGCGTCTCTGAAGTCCTGTGGTCCCCCTAAGACAGTGGTTCTCAACCAGGGGTCCAGGGATCCCCAGGGACCCCCATTGAGTTCCAAGGGGTCCCCAGAAAAATGGGGAATAGTTTATTTTCACCATTTAATTCACTATAGAAGTGGCGCCCAATGTGAGTCAGAGTCACAAGACTGACTATGCTGATCACAGGTTTCACTTCCTCCAGTTATCTCCTCAACTGTAGTGGACAACTAGAATTCTGGTCTTAATCATATCAAACAACCTAAATCCTTTCAGATGGACATCCCTGAAGAGAAATCTTATCAAATGGGGGTCCGTGACCTAATATGTATCAATTTAGGGGTCCTTGACACAAAAATGATGACAAACACTGCTCTAAGAGATAGATGTTTGTAACAGAAGAGGGTTTTATTAGAGTAAAATTCAGTTTCTGAGGTATTATGAGTCTACCAAAGACACACAGTTTCAGAAAGCCTATGTTTCTTAAAATCTAAACAAGGCTTGCATTTAAATCCATTATTGTAAGATAAGCTGTTATCACCTGATGATATTTCTTTAGAATATTGTGCATCTCTGCCACATCCTCGCTGCTGATGGTCTTGATGACGTAGCGTTTGTCATAAGAGGTATGGAAGCGGGCCCCGCTCCGTCCCTGGGCCTCACTGTTCAAGGGAGCACTGCGTGTCAGGGAGTTCTGAAAACACACAGAGCAAAGACAGAAAGTAATGAATAATATTTACCAGGATGTACACACTGAGATATGACCAGCGGTCACCTTTTCACAACCCCTGCATGTGCATTATTTGCACTGCCATTAGAGAGCTTATTACTTGTATTTTAGTTTTGTTTAGTGGTCTGTCACTCAATGCAGAAAACATTTTTTTGAAAAAATGCTTATTTAACTATGATTCAGAATCCATATCAACATGTTTAAATAGCTGCTGGTGAAACTACATTTTCTCAGTTGGTAATAGTCTAGTGTACTTGAATGGATCCAACAACACACCATGTCCTGCCTCTTCCCTCTTGTTGTCCGACGGCGACCACCTCCCACTCTCCAGTCTAAACATGTGGGGTTCTGACCCCTACGCCTGCTCCCTGTCCAAATCTACACATAGACACAAACAGCTGCTGCCCAGACTTTGGAGCTCAAAAGTAACATGATCCAACATCCCTGGCTCAATGCCTCATTCTCCAAGAATTCCTCATGTCCTCTGCCCTCAGTTCACTCTTCAGTTCATAGCATCTATTGCTTGTATTGCAAAGTGAGGACTAACCTTTAAAGTGCGACCTAAAACAACTGTTAGGCAGTATTTCTTTCTTGTGTTTAGACCTAAAATTGGTTGCAGTCGTGTTTTCTAGAGGTTTCTAAAAACCATGGACACTTAGGTAGCCTTCTTACAGGCCGGGTCCTGGTGTAACATTGAAGTGGTTTGTGTCACAGCCTGAAAATGTTTAAGAGGCCCTTTGCCTGAGGCTGGCATAGATGAAACGCTTTCAAAGGAATATCCTAATGTTTTTGTTTTAGTTAGTCATTTTCTCCACCAGGCATTTATCATAATGTGGGGAAAAAGGTTAATCTATTTGCACTTCAGTTACCTTCCCCAAACTTAATTTAATACTGCTAGCATTGCTCATTAAAACTAATGGTTACTGTGCATGTCATCAAAAGAGCCTGCAGCTGGTGGTACCCACTGGCTGTAATGAGGAATTTTACCAATGGATTTAGAAATAATACCAACAGGCTTTTAGAGCAAGGGCTACAAAGAAAAAAAAATACAAACCAATAAACCTTTTTGACCACAATGTGACTAGTGCCTCATGTCGGAAAGTAGTTTAATGTTGAGAATGTCACAGCATTCCTTTGTACTGGCCAGTGTCTTAACACCCCCAACTGCCCACTCACTGCAGCCAGCCGAACCCTAATGTAAACATGTGAGAAGGACAGCTGCACTGAGCTGGGACACAACGACCTCCAAATACTGCCAACTCATTGCCTGCACTGGGAATGGGGATTTACTAGGGAAGAGTGGAAAATAAAGGAAATCAAGGCTGAAACAAAAGAAGGGAAAGGAAAAAGTGCAACAATTTACTAGTTAAGGCTGTGATCAAATCAGTTTGAAAAGTGTTTCAATGAGCTTGCAGCACCAGAGGGTTACAGTTATTAGATACACAGATACATTTCAGGATAATGTATTGCCTGTGAAATCATCCGATTGTCCATAGTAGCTGGAACTCTCGTGGCGATTCACACTAATCTAGTGCTACAAAGAACAAAAGAAACTACATATTTGACCCAGAAGTGGCAGTAATGTTATATGTTTTTCATACCAAGAAGTCCTGATCATCGATGCCAAACCTCTCTCTGAGGTTTCGAAACACCAGAGGGCAGTACTCCTTGAACTTGAAATGGCTGGGCATGTTCTCCCTGTGTAGAAAGAAAATAATCATAAAACACAAGAGACAGATTTGAAAATAAAATATGTTATTTTTTTTGTGAAATACAATAATTATGCAATACACTTAAAAAAAAACCTTACTTGTTGAAGAGGTGGTTGTCCACTTTGATCTTAGAATAGGCCTTGAAGTCATCTGGCATGAGCATGATGGGAATCTGAACATGGCTTAACTCGTTTATCTGGGCAGAAAAAAACATAGGGAAGAAAGGGAGATCAGTGATGTGTCTAGCAACACAAAGCAGTCTAAAGCATGTCAGTGAAATCACTGGTCACATTAGAAATGCTAGAAGTTAGGAATTTAAGCCTTGGGTGATTGAGGGAATATAGGCAAAACCTAGACAAAGATCATCAATCATTACCACTGATAAACATAATGTGGTGATCAGTGGGGTCAACACTGAAAGGAATCGCTGTAAATGCAGTGGCAAAGCCTTAAGTGGAAAAAACATAACATATTTACTTGATTTTGACAACACAACATCTGATGCAAACCTGGTAGTGGACCTTTGCAACCATTACAGTACAGTTTTACTTTATATATCTTAAAAATCACACAGGAAATCTGCAGATATTAAACCACGTGCTAGCTGTGCTTCACACCTCAACTCATGTAACCTTTTCACGATGGAATATTATCCAACACAATCAAAACATCTTTTAATAAAGTGGTGTGAAGATAAGCGGTCACATGGTTTCCCACGAATGCTCACTACTAGATTTTGCCTCTGAAAAGACATCCAGTGTAACAGAATGTACACTTGTATTGGGTTCAGATATTGGCAAAAGGATGAAACAGTTGGCTAAGACTCCCGCCAGTGCTTGTTAAAAGTACCCCACTTTACTGCACAAATACTACTCACATGATTAATGTCACCTTTCCTTTTAAACCATCTCAGATAACTGAGTAAAATGTAGTTTGTTTACCCCAATCAAAGCAGCCTGAAAGTTATTTATTAGGGCTAATTTATGATTCAGGCCAAGAAATCTGGTCCGGGTCATCAATCAATACCGATCTTCGGCACAGAACACCTGGCGATGTGAGCACTGAGCGGTTTACAGATTAGATTTTCAGGATGATGGCGCCTACAGGGTTGAAGGACGGCTGAAGGGGAAGGGCGAATGGAAATGGTGCCAGGATTGCTTAAGCTTCAAGGTGTTTTCAACATACAGATGAAAATGATGACAAGATGACAAGGTGAGGACTTGCAGGTCAAAGAGAGAGAGAGAGAGAGAGTGAGAGAGAGAGAGAGAGAGAGAGATGTGTGAGTGAAAGGATGTGTCGCTCCTGCGGGAAAGATAATCGTAATATCCTGCAGATGCACTGCTATTTTAGTTTGAGTGTGTTCATCATTCAAGAGCAGATAATCACTGTTCGATGTGTGATGACTTTTCTATTTATGTGCATTTCTCTCCTTGTGTGCATAATTGAAATGCACTCATCAGATGGCGAGTCTGGCATTAGCTAAAATGGAGCATTCATCTTTTCAATGCTCACATCTTGCTCTCTTTACAGATAAAGTATGTATCACAATTAAATGAGGAAAATAAAGGCAGTGTTAGAACCACTTTGAGTTTCCAGAGGAGTAATCTTTTTAGAATATCACATGACAAAGCCTATTTGCTTCTTGTGTATGAAAATACATAAACTAGACGTTGTCAGGTGAGTTACACTTGATTATATGACCTTACATGATTTTAATTGATTGCACATTTATGGTCATGATTGCCATCCAACAAAATGCAAAATAACACAACACTTCAATAAACCTTCACTGAATAAACAGAGGGGCTTCTAACACATACATTGCAATGGGGTTTCCATTTGGAGCTGGTCATGCATCACATTGCTGTAATACATAGACCTGACATTTGTTATGACTCAGGCACAGCTTGATACAAATATGATGTGTGTGTCTATGTGTGTGTGTGCTTGTGTATTCGTTGTTGGCTGCAGGCAGGAGTGCTGGCAGGTTTCTTGAATCTATTAATAACCTGTCATTCCACCAAGCACACTTGTAATGAAGGTGCACTGAATAAACTCAAACACTCAGACTTTGATTGACTATAACATTAATCACGAAACGTGTGTGCGTGTGTGTGTTCCTCTACAGTACATTCCCAAATGTACTTTAAGCTTTATACGTTGCTCACGGCTAGGATTTGCAAAGACGAGGTGGTGTCATATCACAATTCCAGCAGCTGCATTAGAGGAGGTAGCCAATATTTTTTTACCATTGAGGATTGACTATGGCCTTGTAATGCTGCAGGAATATTACAGCAGATGGTGTAGAGAAAGGCCTCAGCATGACTGACTGACCCATGAAAGCATTTGGCATACTTCAGGTGGTCATTAAGAAGTGTGCATTTTAGGATAGTATGCCTTAAACATGTTTGTGATATTAATGCTCATGATTTTGTTTTTTGACTAATATCACTACACTGCATAAGGCTTTAAATTGTATTGTAACAGCTTGGTTATGCCAAACAACTGATTATGATTAACAGGTTGACCTTGGAAGAGTACCTACATGATCCCAGAGCCTCTCAAATTAGTATGTGGCCCAATTGCTGTAGAACTAGACGTTTAACATTTAGGTCTGCCAAATAGTCCGTAAGACTTTGACTTATGAGTTAACTGCCCAGTAAGAGATCCGGGGCTAGTTCCCCAAACAGCTTCTGGTCTGTACAACAAATATTAATGCAGAAATCTGCAAAAGCTTGTCCAGTGTTGGGCAAAGGTCTGCCTTTGTACACTATTCCAACTTTGCTGTTAACCAGCGTGCACAACATGCACAAATTGAGCACAGTAGCGTTTCAAGAAGAAGGCTGTTTACCTTGCATACAGCACTTTTGATGTTGTCTTACTACTGGTGAGAGTTACAATTCACACTGAATATGTCTGCATCATTAACAGAAGATAAATTAACTGCAGGAGATCTTTTTTAGGAAAGAAACCTATAAAGTAAAGAGAGAAAAAAAACATATCTGGAAGAAAAGCAGGAAATGTGTCTGAAAAGAGAGGAAACCATGAGATAGAAGATATGAAAATGAGGGCATTAGAGAGACAGCAAGCAGGGGATCCAAGTCCACAGATGCCATATCCAAAAATGATTCAGTGCCCTGGTGTGACAGGCACCAACGTCACAGTGATGCTACAGCACAGATGCATCCTGGGTACTCAGTGGGGAGATGTCGCCTAATCAACAAAGCTGTGTTTCACACAAAGGCAGAGACAATGCCTGATCTTACCAAGCACTTACGCACGTATGCAACGACAATAGTGTAGACGTGCATGCACACACACGTCTACACAAATATGTGAGATTATAGAGATATGCCTGAAAAGAAATATCCCCAAACTCCACTCCTGCACCCATTTTTTACTGTTACTGTTTTCGTGGCAAATGTTCCTCTTCTTGAAACTAAATTCATGCCATCCTAAAAAAAACTGTAAACAGAGCATGAATGTGAGCTCAAGTCAGAATGACTATAGTGAGCTATTTTCATATAATAAGTATGCTTTTCACAGTCACCATTCTTTGGTTTGGATAGGTACAGCAATGATTTTTAACATAGTGGCATTGCCTTGTTGCTAAATGTTTTTGCAGGTGCCTACATGTACGACTAATCCGGTCAACCCAATGTTCAATTGGAGCACCTATAATCTACATTAAGTAACATGTAGTACTGCTATTACATCTGCTAGGCTCTTGTCATAATGTCTATCTTGAGCAAAGTACAGCTCTTATGTTCTGTTTAATCAGCCTCCAGCATATCTGCCGATCTTCCTGCAGCTATCAAACTTGCAGACAAATTTCACACCACCACTTCCTGTTTGTCTCCATGGTGATGAAGACTGGTTTTCCGGCCCAGAGTGAACCAAGTATGTGCTGTTGCTCCATTGGACAGGAAGTTGGTGAAGAGAGTGTGCTCTGTCAGCAGCATTGGCATAGCATTATCTCTCTGAACAATGACAGATAGATGACTCACTCTTTAGCAGATGACAGCAGTGAGATTCTAACACCTTTTACTTTTAAAAATCTGGATGTAATAATACAAAGGACTGGGCCATTTCTTAGGTGCAAGATATAGAAGGGTAATGAAAATATGGAGAGAAACCTCTCCTAAAGAAAAGAAGCAAGCCTAATCATCAGGTATGTCACCAGTATGGAGGGAGACATCTGGCAATGAACAAGAAGGCTATAACCAACAGTCATCTTTTTTCAACTCTTCTAATTTCCTGCTAACTCAGATACTGACTTACAAGCAACAACTAGAATGAGTCACCAGTGTAAAAGTCATCATAGTGATGTGGCAATTCTGCCAAGTTCCTCCTTTGTCGGTAAAAGTCAAGGATTTTAAAGATTTTTTGCCACCAATTCCAATCAGCATCCTTCAATATCTTCAGACACTATCTTTATTCATACATTATATTTCTGCAAAATGTTGCTAAAAACGTGTGAAATAGTGACCAAATTTAAATATACCGATTAGACAGATTTTTTGTAGTATGTGCGACAGACAGTATATGTCACACTGTAGAGCCCTGCTATTTACTAAATGTACATCACATGTACTTTAATTTCTCACTGTACAATTAATTGTAATTCTACAAAGCCACAACGCAGCCACAAGCACAAGAAAGCAGAATAATCACAAATCAATTGGTGGTAACTGATGTCGAAGTATAAGTGAAAAATGCATTAACCCTGTTCTCGACCCGATCTAACATTCATATCCTACTTTTGGGTCCCAATAAAAAGTAGTTCTCAAGTTTGGACTCTTGAGATGTTTTGCTACCCTCATGGATGGGTGTCACCCCAATACAATCTTCCATCTTGAGTCCAGTGGCTTTTCAAATGTATGCAGCTCAAGGTTGCCCTTTGCTCTTGCACTTTTGCCTTTAAGGTGGCAAGAGTCAGGGAATTAAACAAACCTGGACCAATGCCACTTTTAAAAATAACATCAGTGATGTTATTTTTAAAATTGGCATTGGTCCAGGAAGACACACAACAGTCAATGTGGGAGATTTATCACCTCAGAAAAGAAGCTGCCTTTTTAAGACAAACATGTCCTACAAGGCAAATCACAACTGTAAAGATTAACAGAAGAGTTGGGGACAATTTGTAACAGGTGAGAGCCAGAGAGAGAGAGAGAGGGGGAGAGAGAAAACAGCATCATTATATGATATATTTTACATTGGAGTCATCTTGCAGCATGCCAAAATGTTTCAGTGTCAAGCTGTCAATTATGTGGGGGAAATGGGACATGTGCTCGGAATAAACGACTCCTTGATAGCGTGGAGTGTTAGCATACACTTTCTCTATGCCAATTTACAAGACATTACAGTCTAAGTGGCTCTAATTGAAGAGTAATCAAGACTGACGGATCATGCAATTACCCAATATGTAGAGGTGCAAATATACTACGAGGGAATGTGATTATACAATCTGGTAAAAGCTATGCTCAAATCAATGCAGCACACACATTCACTTACTTATCATCAGTTTTGTACTTTTTAGGGAATGACTCAAATACACAAACAAACCAGACCACAACATGACAGATCATATTCATAAATCACAAACATAATCACAATCACATGCGGTATATGGACACACCCAGCTAAATGGAGATTTGCCCTTTAACAGTCAGATAGTGAGCATCAAAGGTCACATATAGCTGTAGCAGATTGTATTGGGTTAAGTGTGGACTTGACCTTTCACTGACCACTTAACAAGGTTATTACATCATCACCTGACCTGTTAAGAATCCCAGAACCATTCATAGCATGTGGACATTTTAACAATATCCACATGAAGAAGAATACATCTTACCCTAGGATCCAAATCAAACCCTTTTAGGTGGAAAGGCCTAAACACAGTACAACAATGGTATCTGGGTGTGTGTATCACAGATTCATTTACCCGTAAAAAGTAATTATCGCAAAATAGGGTGGGTAAAAAAAAGTAAAGAACAGGAAATGAACAACTAATCAGTTTTTAATTATTAATCTGTATAGTTAATCTTATAACTGGTGTAGCAGTACGTTAATGCCTTTTTTATTCAATACATTTTTCATTAAATTCTAAGAAACACGAGTACATCTTCCGCTTTAAACTAGTGCTGACCGATAAATCATAATTTCACAACACATCGCAAAAGACTGCCTGAAACATGATGATTAAGAAATTTTTTTTTTATTTAGGGATGGTTACCGAAACCCGAGCCCAGGTATTAAACGGGCCCTGGGACTAAAGACCATAACATTAGTATTTATTATCACACTGTATCCTCTCCCTGCTCTGTGTCGGGGCTGTGGAGCTCTCCACATACTCACATGCAGTGAACCAGGTGAAGTTGAGTTGACGACAACTACGCTTGTTACTGTAAGTAAGTGCAATAAAACCTTCACAAGTATAAAGCCAATACTTTATACTTCTGTTCAACAAACATAAACATGATGTAAACATGTAGAAAAGCAATATTTCAATCTGCTCTGTCCGCAGTCTCTCTCATCCAGCGCCGCTATGTTTACACAAGCACCACGCGCTAGCTCGGTGGCTAGTAGCGTACAGTCACTACAGTGTAAGCTATTTTGTTGAGTTGCCTCTTAGTGAAAGCTCTGAATGACTTTAGTTCCCTCTAGTAAGCAGTTTTATAGTGTATGTGTCTGGGGATTTTATTGTGAAGGGTGGAGCGGAAAGAGTGAGGCAGTGATGCGCAGTTTTGACATGGTTGGAGGCCGTTTTGGTGCAGACTACGGAACCTCAGTGTTATGCATTTATTGCCTTTATAAACATTACTGCTGCTCTAGAAACAACATTTAGCGAAATTATAGGGATGCACCGATATCACTTTTTTCAGACCGAGTACAAGTACTTACATTTGGGTACTCGCCGATACCGAGTACTGATACGAGTACTTCTCTGTGCCAAAAAAAACCTTGTTAACAGCCAGCTGGAGGGTGTGAGCGACACACGGCAGGCTGGGGAGTCCCGCATACGAGGCGGTATCGGACCCGATACCCAAAACTGGTATCGTATCGGTGCATCAATACGAAATTATATTTAAAATATAAAATTCTAATCCGGTTCTGAATTTAAAGACAACCTAGCTGACACAAGTATAGCTAATATGCACACTTCAATATTTGTTTATTTATAATTGCAGGCCTACTTTAAACCACACGCAATGATCAGTCCCTCATAATTTAACTAAAAATGTGGCCATGACAGCCTGTATGTGACCTAATTCTGTGGAGCAGCTTTGACAACTTCAGTGTCAGGGGTAGCCCTCACTCCCATTCCTCCCTCTGCTCACAACCGCGGCATAGAGAGGTCAGCCATAATGAGGACACGGTGATGATAAAAGTGGAGCAGTGGTAAGGTAAAAGGGCTGCTGCATCTGTGTGTGCGTGTGTGTGTGCGTGTGCGTGTGTGTGTGTGTGCGTGCGCGCGCTAGTGAGAGATACAGAGACATGCAGAGAAAAACAGGGCCTTGAATAAATGCAACTAACTGAGTAAGACATCTGCAGTGCAATTTAAAGCTTATGGTAGTCATCCCTTGAATTGTGAGACGTCTGCATTCACATCATCAGACACTAACAGCTCATTCAAGTCTATTTTAGTCAGCATTAGTCGCTCAGTCACACACACACTCAATTGCTGAAGTGTGTGTTTCCAAGTCTAAGACTACAGTAGACTATGCCAGGTATACCAAGCTTATACAGTGTATAATTAGGACGCACATTATTCAATGTCAGCATCTCCTTGGGAGCCAAGTTCTTACAACAGACATGCTCCTATCTATGTTGAAAAACTACATGACAAATGACTGAGGTGGAAATAGGTAACACAGTAATTATAGTTGTCATCAAGGTACATGCAGACAGCTCAGCAAGTCTGCTATGAGGTCAGTGCTATGAAAGTCCAGCTATTAAAGGATATAGTGGTTTAGACTGATGACTGAGCAACAAACAGGCTTATGGTATATGGCCTGTCCTGTTGAGAGAATCAAGCTGCTCAGCAACATGTCGCATCGCATTCAGGCTAGGAGTGTGCCATGACAGGCCCTTGGCACTTTGACTCTGTGGCGAAGGAAACACAAGTACTGTAGGCACGTGCATACATGTTTGCATGCATGCAGGAGTGGACAACATTTTTTGTTTAAAAGGTTTTTTGGAGACGCGCTGGAACGAAAACACAAGACGCTTCCATGAGTTCCTCTATCTGTCAATGCCTCAGGGTGCCAGGATGTGAGGCTCAAGCTTTTCTGTTTTCCTCACCATAATCATCACACATTAGCTATAGGTCACTCCTGCAGATATTTATAGAATCCCCCTCTTATGCAATCCCCAGAACTAGACACAGCTACTCTGAGTCAGAAAGAGAGGCAGGACACCGCAAAGAAAGGGGAGAAAGAGGGGGACAGGGAATAAAAGTGAGCCAGATGGACAGGGTGACACAAAAAGGGGCTACGACAAAAACAGTGAATGAACCTGCAGGATGGGGAGAGTTTAATGGAAGTTCAAAAAGTAAAGAATGACACTAAGAAAAACTAAAAGTAAAACCTAAGGAAGCCCAAAGTAAGGAAAAACTTAGAATATAGACTTGAAGGATATTTACCTATACCTACTAAGTGCTCTGGGAAAATATCAAGAGAAAGTAGTCATTTTTCATTTCCTATTTGTATAAGAGGGAAAGACTTACTTCCTACTATTCACATGTTTCCACCTCTACTAATTAAAAGGCCTTCTTTTTCTTGAAAACTGATTAAAATATTTAATCACGATTAATCACATGATTGTCCATAGTTAATTGTGATTAATTGCAAATACATTTTGATCTGTTCAAAATGTACCGTAAAGGGAGATTTGTCAAGTATTTAATACTCTTATCAACGTGGGAGTGGACAAATATGCTTGCTTTATGCAAATGTACGTATATATTTATTATTGGAAATCAATTAACAACACAAAACAATGACAATACTGTCCAGAAACCCTCACAAATACTGCATTTAGCATAAGAAATATGCTCAAATCATAACATGGCAAACTCAAACCCAACAGGCAACAACAGCTGTCAGTGTGTCAGTGTGCTGACTTGACTATGACTTGACCCAAACTGCATGTGATTATCATAAAGTGGGCATGTCTGTAAAGGGGAGACTCGTGGGTACCCATAGAACCCATTTTCATTCATATATCTTGAGGTCAGAGGTCATGGAACCCCTTTGAAAATGGCCAAGCCAGTTTTTCCTCACCAAAATTTTGCATAACTTTGGAGTGTTATTTAGCCTCCTTCACGACAAGCTAGTATGACATAGGCCCGCTACGACCTTAAAAATCACAAGTTGCATTAATTAAAAACATGTAAAAACATCAACTCAACACAATCATCTTCTTTACTTTAAAAGGACAGGAGCAGGTGACATGCAACAGCAGGTTAGGAGCTGCTGGACTCAAAACTATCATTACACAGTGGGGGCCTTAAACTGTGACAAGACGATGCAGCTTTAAAGCCAGCGGAAAAAATCGACTCAAAAATCAGCTGTGTAACAAATCACATTTGCGCTCAGACACACCAAAAGACTTGCAACAAGAACTGACAGACAAGCGAGGATTACATTTATTTTATAGATTGACGAATTACACAAAGGTGAAGCTGTAAACTATATTCTCATCCATTTCCCACTGAAGAAACAAAACTCCTGACACAATGTGTTCAACACCTTGAAACATTTTTAGAATTAGCTTGCCATACTGAAAAACAGTATTTTCAACTACACTGTCGGGGCCTAAATCCATGCCAATAAATCCTGCAATAGTCTGAGTTTTCCCCAAGTGTCTGATCCAACACGTTAACACCACCAACTATAAAAGGGTTAGAACTGCAGCCTGTGAAGTGTCCCTACAGTGATTTTGCAACATTCAGACACAGCAAATGTTTTACCAAGATCTTTTTTCTTTGCTAAATTTGAAATCCAGAGCATTAATATAGCAACAAACTATTATTTGCAATGTAAAGATATAGTCTAGTAAAGGCTACTCGAGCAAAGAATAAATTTGCTCTCCCTCTGTGTGTGTTCTAATCTGAGTTTTCTCTGTGCTTTGTTTACATGCACACCCGCTGGCCGAGTAGTGCATGTGAGTCTCTGTTGTGCCCCACTGGCTAGCTAATGGCCACCGCTCTGCACTACACTCATACGGTGGTTACCGCTGATAACGGCGTCCTGACCCACGGTGTCATCGTGGAAGCGTAGCATCCACCCTCCGGTTTTGTCTTTTTTAGGACAATTTTACTTTCAGGCCCAAACAAGAGAATGTTAATGTATAACAAAGCCAAGATTTACAGGGTTTTTGATTTTTACTTGTATGTGAGAGCTACTACTTTCATGAAGAATATAAAGTATGTTACAGGATACAACCAACATAAAATTGGTCAACTTATTTTGTTCATGTCAGCACAAGTAAGAGAGAATGGTTATTCCTGTCAGAAAGTTATTAAGTGAGGCAGAAGTCTAGTTTCATAGGCGTACAACACTCATTTACAGAAAACACTTTGAGGCAGCCAAATCATAATTTGTGAACTCAGCAGCAGCAAAAAATAGATCCGAGCGAGACAAGACCTCTTCTTTATTTGTAATGTCATGCAGACTTAGAACCAGGAGATGCTTTTGTAATGAGTTTGAGATTGATTTTGTAGACTCTGGTTTGTTAGAGCTTTTGCCCCCACTAAGCTTCAGTAGTTACAACTGTGATTTCCACTGAAAAAAAAAAATAAATAAATAAAAATTTAGCTTTGGCCTCAATCCATTACTGTAAAAAACATGAGCTGTGTAACCTATTTAGGCTCTGAGGGATGCAAGTAAAATTTCAAAGTATTAGGATTAAAGTAAAAATTGTCTACCTGTCAATGAAGGTTATTTTCAGCAAGCTGCCATGCACCTTTTGCCACATAAAGACATTTCAGAACACATATCCCTGGCTTTTCTCAGCTGTTACACAAGAATCATTTTGAAAACGTACAATGAATGTCCTGGGCCACATAAACGTCTCAGTTATTTTTATACATCTTGGCACTCACATTTGGCTCAGTCCACATAACATTTTTGCTTCATCAGACCATTAGAGGGGCAGTATCCTCGAAATTGCAATATGGCCTACTGCAATTTTCAAATTGCAGGAGGCGTACTATTTGTTAAAGGTGAAATGTGTGTCAAAATACCATTTTAAATTAAATGTTGTGGTGCTGCAGAGATGCCCTGGCCTACACATCATATTCTACACACTTAAGAAAACATCTCTACAGATCTGTGCAAAAATCACAACATAATCATTTAATATGTTTTTCAATCAAAATGAGAATAATGATGTAAAAATTATCATTCCCTCTAATATCGCATTATCAGTCAAAATAATCACAATTAGATATTTTTTCAAAATCGTTCAGACCTAGTCCAGAGTAATTCCCAGAGTAGTTCCCAGAGTAATATCACTAAGGTTTTCAGGAGGCACCAAAGTGGATGCTTTTGACTGACAGGCCAGATATGAAGGGGTGGGGGTTACATTTTCCAGAGCATGTGCATGTGTTTGCATGTTGTCTCTGCAGTCTGGTTGCATTCTCAGGCCTCTCCTTTTATTCCTTCCTTTCAGTGTCCTGTTATTTACAGGTTGAGTTTACTTTTGCAAACTACATGCTGTAACGTAACTTTACATTAACACTTCCAAACTGCAGCCCTCACACCCGCTGGCAGTAACTCTGTGGCTCAAACTGGTGACCTGGCATGGAATGTCATTTTTATGTTGCCAGTGGTGTGAAAAACAAAGTGCCTTATCAAGTGGTGAGAAAAACAGCAGGGGAGGTAGCCTAAGGCATAAGACGGAAATGTGCTGGCGGCAGTCCTGCTTTGTGTTATGCAATACGAGAGAACAGTTTGAACATGTAGATTCTCCAAACTTGTGAAGGTATTTTGAAAAAACATCATCAGTCTCTTGACAGACACTGCAGTATATAACTATACCATTATGGGGGAGGTTTTTTTGTACTTTCTTGGATGACAGTCAACATGATATAGCTGATGTCATATCTGACAATGCATCAATGTTCATCTTTCTCAGGCTTTTCATAGGGGTTGGGAAAGAAAAATCAATTCACCTATGTATCGCACTTTTTTTTTTTTTTACGGTTTTGAAATCTATCTTTTAATGCCAGAATCAATATATTTGCTTCATTTGAGTCTATGCGGAGGTGGAAAGAAGTTACCGCTTTTATTTTTATAGTCTGAGTAACGTGACGTCCTATCCGTTCCGTATCTGTCAACCAAAACAGCTGGCCGCAGCGAGGAAGCACAAAACAGCAAAGGGTCCCCGTGGAGACGACTTGATTTTTAAATCCAAAGAGGTAAACCCTACACATTCAGTGAAGTGTGGAAACACTTTTGGTTTCACACAGTGCAGGAAAAGCAGAGCTAGACATCATGGCTAAAGCTGCACGACAACTCTGTCATGTACAGGAAACGTTAACGTATTGCGGTAGCCGGCCCCAACTCGCATCTCCATGGTCATATCGGCTGACGCTACAACTGTAGAGCACCAATATACTGATGTTTATGTTAAATGCATTCTAACTGAGCTGACCATGGATAGAGAAGAGAACGGAGCTGATGGGGAAAGCTATCGACTGACTTGGCGAAGTTAGTGAGAATATACACGTGTGACTATGTCCGGTTTTCAAAATAAGGTGTTAAAGTGGCAGTAGGCAGTATATTTTTGGCATCATTGGGCATAAATTCCATAATAACCTTTCAGCATATTGTAATTCAAGCATTCTGAGAGATAACTAAACTTCTGCACCTCCTCATGGCTCTGTTTTCAGGCTTTAAAAAAATCTAGCCCGTGACGGAAGACTTTGACCAATCACAGGTCATGTCTTTGAGAGAGCGTTCCTATTGGCTGTGCTCCGGTTATGTAACCAGAACTTGGCGTTCCTTCAACAGATTTTACAATGGCGTGTCAAAAACTGTCCCTTATAAATTAAAAAGAAAATACAACTAATTTGTGAGGGAAATGTGTATTCTTTGATTTTTTGGTTGCTGGAAGAAAAATTAACAAAATAATGCTCGACAATAAGTGATATATTTGACTTCAGGACATCTCTGACTAAATACAAGATGAAAATCAAACATTTTGATGTGTTGATTTACATATTTTTCAAATTAAAAGTCCCTAGAGGTGTATGATTCAACTTTTCCCTTGGTCTAGTGTTAAAAAAGTTAACAAAAATTGCAATAAATCCTAATATCGAATTGCAATACATATCGAATCTGCACCCAAGTATTGTGATAGTATCGAATCGGGACATGGGTGTATCGTCCCAGCCTTAGCATTTCAAGTGAATGATTTATCAGTACCGCATAGCTACGTGGAGGTAAACCTCTTGTGTACCTTACTTGGCACCCTCAGGCTTAACACCACAGCCAGGTGACGGTGATCTATCTACAGACTACAGCTTAGATACAAAATAACAGCTTTGGTTTTTTAGCTGTCTTGGCCTCACATACAGTCGGGCTATCTAGAGTCTGCGTAAGCCACACTAAACTATGACCCTTAACACTATGCCAAAAATCAAATGGTACTGTCTAAATCGACAAAGCTAAAATGCATAGTATTGACCCCATCGTCAATGTGCCCTTAGTAATGTGCATCTGTCTCACTGATGTCCATCAAACACCCCAGGATTCCTTAATCCAATACAGACATACTGAGTTAGATAACTCTTAGAAAATGAATCATAGTTCCAACACTGCTAAAATGTTAAATAGAGCTGTGGTTATTAGCAAATCAGTATGAGTTTTCAAAGCAACATGAAAGAAAAACAGAGCTCAAAAGAGGCAAAATCATCTATGCACAAATTTCTGGTGCATAAGCCAAAAACTGCGATAACATTTAGCCAAATATGTCAAAGGGCACAGTCTCTAACAACATGACAAACTGCATCAACAAAGAGGAAACAGTGGTAACAAATTGTGCATTTCAAGAGAAATATGTCAGAGAAAGTATATAACATATAGGAAGTTGAAATAGCACAAATAGGTATGCAACCTTGACATGACCCGCAAGTTTCACAAAGCATTTATGCAATATCAATCCCCTGTATTTACTAAGGATGCAAAACCAAATTGAAAAAAATAACCATTCAATGACTGTATTAACCGAACTGTGGGCTTGAGTGAAAAAAAGGAGGTTAGACGTGCTTCAACCGTTTCACAACGAAAAGTAGGCCTGTCAGGTTCTCACAGAATAGGGCAATCTTGTAACAGGAGATACTTCAGAGACCAGGTCCAAAGCACATCGGAGCACACAGATTTAAGGCAATCAATTTTATTAGAAGACTAACGTTTGGACGCCAACTGTGTCTTCATCAGAGTCAGAACCGTGGGCTTGTTGAACCGTTGCACCATGCGCTGCCAGAGACATAGAAGACGCAAATATCTGAACATAGGCATACTTGACCATTAAGAAGCCTGCCTTATTTCATGTATAAAATCTGTGTTTTGTCTTTGTATGATATAGAAATATCATTCATTACTATCAATTTATTTATATATTTTGGAGTACAAACACATTATAAAAGGTTGTGTTTTTCTTCTCCTATATGTGCAAAAAAATGAAACCGTGACCCAAAAACTGCAATACAAACCGAACCGTGGGTTTCTTGAACAGTTGAACCACTAGTATTTACCTATAGTCAGGCTCTTGTAGACATATGTCCAAATAGTATTCCTCAGACACATTAACTTAATACAAAATCAATAATAATGTGCAACTGACATCTGTTATGGAACTAGTCCAAAATATTTATATTCCTTTTAAATTATATATTATAGATGAATTACCGTGCTAAACCAGCCACTGCTGGCTCTACGGTTTCATTCTGTCATACCACTGCCACACGCAGCAAAACCAAGCAGGGCAACCAAAGGTATATGAATAAAGAGCAAGAAAGCAGAGCAGCACTCTGCATCAAAGGGCCAACATTGCTCTCTATTTTACATAAACTAAACTATTGTCATCTTTTACACCATTAGCTAGCTACCCCATGGGGACAATTTCTATAAACAGACATTTATATACTAAATGAATAAATGGAGTGAGCGATGCTGCTCACTAACTGCTCAGCTATTTTGTTTACATTTTGGAAAGCAAGTTCTCCTCAATCTAAAAACACCAGATAAAACATTCAGTAAACAGGCTGGCTTTACTGTAACCGTGTTACGATTATTAGGAACAAGCTGAGTAAAAGATGAAGGAGTGGCTATATATTAATAATAAGATTGCAAGAGCGACGGACGTGAAAGAACCACAGATTATATGCCTCCGTTGATTGAGCACCAAGTGTGTTATAATGATGTGTGTAAAACATTGGTAAAAGGTTTAATACTTGTGATTTGGTGCCAAAATGTCCCCTGCATGCCAAGTTTGCTCTCTCTCTCTCTCTCCAACATATGAGTATTGGCCCAGTGCAAAATAGTCAGCAAAGGAAGAGAAAGAGAGAGTAGAGATAAGCTGTCTTGCATGGGAAGATCTGCTGCTCTCTCATGACACAGACCCCTAGCAGCTTATCCTACATGTGCACAACAGGAAGCCAAAGAAGAGTTTGCAGCTCTCTCTCTCTCTCTCCCTCTCTCTCTCTCTCTCTCTCTCTCTCTCTCACACACACACACACACACACACACACACACACACACACACACACACATACACACACACACACACTTTAAGTATGTAAAACTAATATTTTATTTATTTAACCTTTATTTAACCAGGTTAGTCCCATTGAGATTAAGAACCTCTTTTCCAAGGGAGACCTGGCCAAGACGGTCAGCAGCAAGAACACAAAGTAGTAGACACAAATAGAGATATAAAATACAATTCACAAACACTGAAAGCACTAAAATTTGCATTAAAAGAGAAATATCTGAAGACAAATGGGGGGACAAAAAGGAACTTTTCTGGGAGTCAGCTGTACAACAAGGGAAGCTAAAAACATTGGCCTGTCATAGAGTCTGCTTCTAAAGCCTTCATTTTAGATTTAAAGATATTTAATGCAATATAATGCGAATCGTCACGGTACAAAGCTTAATAAAGCAAAACATAACTAATGATTTGCTGTACCAGTCCAGCACACTTGACACATACATTGACAGCACTATATAACCAACCACTGGACAGCTGTCGTCTCTCATATGTGTCAGTCAATAATGCAATAACACAAAACGCTCATAGTTTGACAGCTAGTATTTTACACATTTTAAGTATGTAAAACTAATATAATGGGAATTGTCACTGTACAAAGCTCAATAAAGCAAACATAACTAATGATTTGACAGTTATCTAATTTATTTATTTTGCACAATTTAAGACTATACAACATAACAAAAAAAAATAAATGAACAATATAAAGTGCAGGAAGAGGCAAAAAAAACCAAATGGGCTTATCTGAAGCCTCCACCTAGAGACAAGATTAATATAAAGAAATAATAGTAACACTTGAAGCCAAGTCACACATTTACATTGACAGCACTATAACCACAGCTGGACAGCTGTCATCTCCTATGTGTCAATCACTAATGCAATAACACAAAAGGTTCATAGTTTGACAGCTAGTATTTTACACATTTTAAGTATGTAAAACTAATATAATGCGAATCGTCACTCTACAAAGCAAACATAACTAATGATTTGACACTTATTTTATTTTTAATTTATTTATTTTGCACAATTTAAGACTATACAACATAATAAAAAAATAAATTAATTCATATTATTAATAAATTAATAATATAAAGTGCAGGAAGAGGCAAAAAAAAAAACACTGGGCTTATCTGAAGCCTCCACCTAGAGACAAGATTAATATAAAGAAATAATAGTAACACTTGAAGCCAAGTCACACATTTACATTGACAGCACTATAACCACAGCTGGACAGCTGTCATCTCCTATGTGTCAATCACTAATGCAATAACACACAAAAGGCTCATAGTTGACAGCTAGTAAAGCTTATTAATGTGGCATATCAAAAAGGTCGAGGTGAGACATATACTGTGGATGAAATAAAGGGACATTATAGATGGTGGTGGTCTGACTCACCGAATGGTTGACTCCCCACATCAGCACGCTGAGCAGAGGGTCGCTGGCACGGAAGAGCTTCACTTTCTGGGCGACGAAGTGTTTCTTCTTGGTCTTCGTTTTGCTCGCAATTGCTGCGGCAATGCTGCTCGCCGAAGCCATCTTTTAAAGGCTTAGTTATTACAGTCTGTGCTGATGATCTTGACAGTGTCTTCTTCCCTTTTGAAGCTGGCACAGTGGCCACTACTAGCTCACGACTCAGTGATACCAAATACTATTCATTTAGCCAGCTCGCAAAAATCAAAGTCTTCATCCAACAGTCTCCACACAGCTTTACTGACACTATTGGCCTTTTACTTCGACAAAAAAGGAATAAAAATGAGGACAATCCGATGTGTTTAATCTAATACTGCTGCTCTCCTTCGCCTGCTTCCCTCAGCCCACATCATAAGTCACCCTCTCTCTTCCTTCCTTAGACTAGTCTGTGAGGTCTCTCACTGAGCTGGCGTTAGCATAGCTTAGCTTAGCATAAATCTGCTACCTAGCAACACGTTAGCAACCAATTCAGCTGCAATTAATAAACGTATTAAAACAAGTTATTATGCAGCCGTAAACAAATTATTAAAATGACACATTCATGACTTAACTAAAGGCTCTTTACTACCATAAGCTAACGTCCCGACCTCCGTTCACCAGCTAGCTAGCATTAGCCTGCAAGCTAACATTAGCTAGATAGTTAGCACACACAAGCTAACAAGCAGCTCAGCTCTTCCTCCTCCTCCTCCTCCTCCTATACGCGCTTTAGTGGTCAGTCAGTCCGTGTGGAGATGACAGGGACAGGGGGGGTGTTATCCTGTCATGCCCGTGCCCTTGTTTGAAT
This sequence comes from Sebastes umbrosus, assembly GCF_015220745.1. Classification (NCBI taxonomy): domain Eukaryota; kingdom Metazoa; phylum Chordata; class Actinopteri; order Perciformes; family Sebastidae; genus Sebastes; species Sebastes umbrosus. The sequence goes on from NC_051289.1 coordinate 14,430,788, forward strand.
TAAAAACGCAGAGGAGCAGGTTATTTAAACGTAAAATAATGAATCAACTCTCGTCTGCAGCATTGAGGTTCATGTGTTGCTGCTGTCATCTGACAGCTCGACGGAGGAGGAGGGAGGTGACAGCAGCCTGTATGCGCTTTGCAGTGTCTGCTGCTGCTGATTCGCTGCAGCCCCCTCCCTCCCTACACCTATGCCTATATGCTACTTTTCTTTTTAATACCACACTACAATTTAATATATTGCATGACCCTTACAAGTTGCATGACATATTGCATGATATATTGCATGATCCTTACAAGTTGTATGATATATTGCAGGATCCTTGCAAGTTGCATGATATATTGCATGATCCTTACAAGTTGCATGCTATATTGCATGATATATTGCATGATCCTTACAAGTTGTATGATATATTGCATGATATATTGCATGATCCTTACAAGTTGCATGATATATTGCATGATCCTTACAAGTTGCATGATATATTGCATGATCCTTACAAGTTGCATGACATATTGCATGATATATTGCATGATCCTTACAAGTTGCATGATATATTGCATGATCCTTATAAGTCGAAACAATTGAAAACGCCATGAATGAATGAAAAATCCCCCTTTGAGTGTGAATAGTGTAGCATTCACTGGACGACTATATCCCCATTTCAGGTGGCCATATGAGTTATAGTGTGTTTGCAGCTCGTATAATAATAATAATGCATTAGAAAGGACAAACCTGTGCATCATCACAACCATCCCAATCCTAATGCCACACTACAATTTAATAAATTGCATGATCCTTACAAGTTGCATGATATATTGCATGATATATTGCATGATCCTTACAAGTTGCATGATATATTGCATGATATATTGCATGATCCTTACAAGTTGAAACGATTGAAAACGCCATCATGAATGAAAAATCCCCCTCTGAGTGTGCATAATGTAGCATTCACTGGACGACTATATCCCCATTTTCAGGTGGCCATATGAGTTGTAGTGTGTTTGCAGCTCGTGTAATAAGTCATTAGAAAGGACAAACCTGTGCATCATCACAACCATCCCAATCCTAATACCACACTACAATTTAATATCGGTCTAAATTTAGCATTTTCATTTATTGACAATTGAAACACCATGAATGAATGAATGAATGAATGAATGAAAAATCCCTTTGGAGTGGAGCATATATACTGTGTATTTGTATTCTGGGGGTATCGTTCCAATGCAGAGGGTAGTTTAGTTTATTTATTGACTACACTGAGGGCGTTTTATATTTTAATAATTTATTTACTTATTGTGTTGAGTTGAATGTGCTACTTATTTTGTACTGTAATTACCTTATGCCTTTTCTATCTTTTTTTCTTTTCTTTAAGCTGACTCGGTGTAAACTGCTCAGAATTCCAATGTACTTAGGTGGAAATGGCAAATAAAACTCTTGAATCTTGAATCTTGAGTGTGAAAGTGTAGCATTCACTGGAAGACTATCCCCATTTCAGGTGGCCATATGTTTGCAGCTTGTGTAATAATAATAATGCAATAGAAAGGACAAACCTATATACACAACACGGTACAAAAGGTACTAGGATATGATATCACTTTGAGTTACATGACTCTCTACCTGTGTAATTTGAATTCTATTGATGGAAACGTACGAATAAGTGATAGATATCTGGTCAAGATATTGTTAATAGCTAGTAAGAAAGCTATCAAAAGGAAATGGGGTAGAGTGGAACCCCCTACACATGAACAGTGGATGGGGGTAGTAGAGGAGATAATACATAATGGAGAAGCTGACACATCTTTTAAGACTGCAAGAAGCACAGATGGAAGACAAGTGGGAGAAATGGACATTATTCAAAAACCAAAACAGGGACGAAGACGGCAGAAAGGAAAACTCATTGAGTTGGAAATGACATGAGAATGTATGGAATAATGGAAGTGTAGCTCCCAAACACCTGTATGTATTGTTCCTTATGTTTGTGGGTCTTACTGTGTACATGCCCATATGTTGTTGATATGTGTATAACTGAAAAACATCAATAGAAACTAAAGTCGAAGAAAGGACAAACCTGTACATCATCACAACCATCCCCCCATCCTTGTTTTATTGCTTTCGTTTAGATTATAATCTGAGGCTGATTTCAGGAGGGCAGGCAGAAGAAGGGTGATAATGTCCCACACCACCAACACAAGAATCTTTAGAGGTCATTTGGTTTTCTGGTGCATGCTGTGCTGTTTTCCAACAGCATATTGCTGTGTCAGTACCTCTCCAGAGAGCAGGAGGCCTCAGTGCACTGATGCTGTATAAAGCTCATTTGTTTTATGACTCACCCCTCACAGCAGCACCTCAATACTGTTCCAATGACCTGCACAGGACAGACTGCCATCCCTTCAACACACACACACACACGCCACACATCACTCACACAATGGCCTACAAATTCCTTTCCTTTGATTATTCAATATCCCCCCCCTCCCCCCATTCATTTTTATTTTATTTTATGGACCTTTTTATGTAAGTGATTTATAATCTCAGAAAAAAAAAGTAAGGAAATTTGTGTTTGGTGGATTATTTCTCTGTTGTTACAATGCTAATTGGCATTGTATTTTACATCGTTGGAAAGCCTGTTTATTTACCTTCACAATGATGTCCAACTTGTAAGGATCATGCATTTGTGGGATGAGCAGCACAGCTGATAATGTGGGTAGCGCCCAAGAAAAATTTGCCAAAATGCTCTGCCAATGGTAAACAGTGTATTCTCCTGTTGGTACTGACTCTTGTTTTGAGTTGTTTGGTGCACTTTCAAGCCACTGGAGTTACCCTGCACTATACTCATGCTTAACAGTCTCTTCTGCACTATATTCACTTTTTTAATATTCCTGTATCACAGCTGTTACCCTGCACTATATTCACTTTTAACAGGTTTCTTCATGTCCTTGTATTTTTTATATGTGGTATATTTTTTTGTACTTTGTACTTTGCACTACTAACTTTTTTACTGCCTTTTTACTGACATGTTTTTGCACTACGGAACTGTGATGCTGGAAACTTGAATTTCCCTCGGGATCAATAAAGTTACTATCTATCTATCTATCTATCTATCTATCTATCAATAATCCTTGAATAAACTTTGTTCCAAATTCTGACTTTTATTATTCTAATAAATAAATATTCTATTTATCTGCATGGCAGACGACCCTGTTGGCGTCAGTAAACTTGTCCTATCCACAAATTAAAGTCAGTAACGTCTGATGTATTTTAACATTAAATTGGCTTACTAATATATATTAGTGTGTATATATATACACACTAATATATATATATATATATAATATATATAATATAATATATATATATATATTGTATATATATATATATATAATATAATATAATATATATATATATTATATACATATACACACTAATATATATATATATAATATATATATACACTAATATATATAATTATATATTATTATAATACTAACCACAGCTAACAGATGGTCTAAGACCTTTTTGGCGTTGCCTAGCAACGCGGTGTCAACATCCTTTTCCACAACACTAAACTATTACAGCCTGCTTCTTCTGGTCGGCTATCATGCTAATCATGAATCTTGCACTTTTCTTTTAGTGGGGGAAAAAAAAAAAAAAATAGGTAAGTGATAGTGAATATTTGAGAGAGTGATCTGCGAACTTGTTTGGTTTGTGAGCGTGATTTGTGACAACGTTACTGAGCTGTCAGGTTATAGCTTTGTAGTTTCGCTAGCATGTGACTGCATTGAGCAGCTATTGAACGACTGTGATCAATAAACGCTGTTTATTGTACAAATTGTTGAACTCTCTAGGTCACAGAATGGGGAAGAAAGTGAGGAAGGAGAGCGTTATTACATGCAAGGAAACGGTGAGTAATGAAAGCTTTCTCATCAGCAGAGCTCACGTGTTTTTGTATTGTGTTATAAAGTGATTAAAAAAACAAGAGAAGACATGTGCAGGGACATATATAAAAAATACCAAAATATATTATACAGAGAAAGACAAATAACAAAGTACAAAAACAAAACAAAACAAAAACAACACAAGGGGAATGTGTGTGTGTGTATGATGTGGATAATGGGTGTGTGTTTGGCATTGAATGAGGCTAGATGACATATATTTACTCTTAAACACATATACTGTACACATGCACACAGATATCCTACCTTTTATGTGTACAGCATAGGGGGAACAAAAAGAAAACAAAAAGAAAATAATTAGTAAAATATATATAATACAGTATAGCTATATAGTATAGCTAATGTTTTTTATGAAAAGTTCCTATATGTCATGTCAATTGAAGCAGATGCCCATAGCCTGGAAACATACTGTACACCCCGGGACGGTATAATAAAGCAACATTATAAAGCATTTACATCTCTCCCTCTCTCTCCTCACTCAGTTTGAGCCACTAGCTGTTGAGGGCAAAACTCCAGCAACAGTAGTGCTGCTGCTGAGCTCTCCAGAGGAGGACATCCTAGTCAAAGCCTGTGAATCAATCCACATATTTGCAGAGAAAGGTACAGTAGACTAAACACAAACAAAATCAATAATAATGTGCAACTGACATCTGTTATGGAACTAGTCCGAAATATTTATATTCCTTTTATATTATATATTATAGATGAATTACCTTGCTAAAGCAGAGCAGCACTCTGCATCAAAGGGCCACAATTCCTCTGTATTTTACATAAACTAAACTATTGTCATCTTTTACACCATTAGCTAGCCACCCCATGGGGGACAATTTCTATAAACAGACATTTATATACTAAATGAATAAATGGAGTGAGCGATGCTGCTCACTAACTGCTCAGCTATTTTGTTTAGATTTTGGAAAGCAAGTTCTCCTCAATCTAAAAACACCAGATAAAACATTCAGTAAACAGGCTGGCTTTACTGTAACCGTGTTACGATTATTAGGAACAAGCTGAGTAAAAGATGAAGGAGAGGCTATATATTAATAATAAGATTGCAAGAGCGATTGGACCTGAAAGAACCACAGATTATATGATTTCAATCCACACATTTGCAGAGAAAGGTACAGTAGACTACCAAATGCTAACCCCTACACATAACTTTTTATTGTGAGCAACCCTACAGCTGAAATGCACAAAATATACTTGTGGCTGACCACTGTATTTACTATGAGATCTAGGCCTACACTATCATCTATTTTTCCCATTCTATGCGCATAAAGCTCTTGTATATTATGTAATATAAAGAAACTCATCTAGTGGCTGCTTTTAAAATGGCCTCTGGACATGTGTGTGTTCACAAAGATTCATTGAACTGGCATCACACAGTGGAACAGCACTGTTTTTTTTTCTCACCAATTCCTTTGATTTTTACTTTTATTTTTTAGATATTTTTTATATGAAATTATGATTTTGGATCCAGAAATGCCATTATTCCACATGGAGGGGGTTATTTGTTTTTATGTATTTGCATATATGTATATTTGTATCTATGCAGGCTACGCTATGTGTCTCCTAGTTTTTTTAGAGACTCTTGTGACAGTTCAGATGTGAGTGTGAGGGAGACGTTTTGTGTTTTTAGCATTATTTATATGAAAAGAGGACTTACTGCCACATTTGGACAGTAGGAAACCAAGCACAGCTCACACTATGCTGTGTTGTTATGAGGCTCCATGATATAACATTATATGTATATAACTATGTTTAATACCACTCGGTTTTAGTCTCTTATCCGCCATTGTCTTTTATATCCAATCACATTGCAGTGTTTATCTTCACGCTGCTTCACTGATACATAATACATGCCCACAGGCACTAAGGTCTGTTTGGCACCGTGCTTAATTTCCCTGATCACTGTCTCCCCCTGTTGTTAGGAGATGAGAACAAGGTTTCTCTGCTGGGACTCGGGGCATTGGAGCCGCTCTGTCAGCTCATCGCTCACAAGAACAAGCTGGTCAGACGCAACGCCTTCATGGCCTTGGGCATCATGGCCTCCAACGGTGTGTCAGACAACATATGAAATCAATGCAAACACACATTTCGGTGGCTTACAGTACAACTGATCTTCCTGACCATCTATGTGCTTGTCAGGCAATTGACTGTTTAGAGATTTGTTGACTGGCTAGAATTCACTGTTTTGTTGACTGATGGGTTTGCTCACTGAATAACTGCCACTCTGTTATTAACTTTCATGTTTCTACTGAAAGGTGATGTAAAGACTGCTCTTCAAAAAACAGATGTCATTCCAACAATCATTGACAAACTGTCGTCAGAAGGTGAATAATTTTGACCACAAGATTAATAGATTCAGAACTAGATATAATAAAAACAAACAAACAATGCCATTTTCTCTCCTATTCAAGAAGATATAGTTGTCCATGAGTTTGCAACACTGTGCCTGGCCTCTCTGTCAGTGGATTTCATCTGTAAGGTCCAGATCTTTGAAAACGAGGGCCTGTCGCCTCTAATCGAGCTCCTATACAGTCCAGACCCCGACGTCAAGAAGAACTCACTAGAGGTCATCTTGAACCTGGTTCAGGTGACTCACTGGCGTCAGCCTAGAGAGGGTTACAAGGGTGTGAGTGAAATTGAATGGTTCCAAAATGATTGTTGTATCTTCTATTGTGCTGTACTGTATGTATGAAGGACCACCAAAGTCGCGTGGAAGTACACGAGTTGGAAGGGATCCCTCCACTTCTGGAGCTGTTGAAGTCGGACTTCCCTGTCATTCAGCATTTGGCTTTAAAGACGCTGCAGAGCGTCACCACTGATAAAGATACATGCGACGCCTTCAGGAAAGAGCAAGGATTTGAGAAGGTCATGGATATCCTCAGTAACACGGTAGGTGTGTGTGTGTGTGAGAGAGAGAATGCTCATGTACAGTATGTCTTCATCCTGCCCTTTAGTGTTAATAAAAATGAGAGGAAAAAATATGGTTTATGTTTGCATCATTAGCTGGAAATGGTTCCATTTGAATTAACACTTGTTCTCAACTCCTAATGCCTTTCCTATCCCATTCAAGGTCTGTGTCCTCTACATCCTCTGCCCCCTATATATCTGTTTATTTCTTACAGCTCTTAACTGACCTTCATGCTGAGGCCTTACAGGTAGTTGCTAACTGTGTGAGTGACAGCAAGACCTTACAGCTGATCCAAGAGTGTGGAGGGCTGACGAGGCTGATGGAGTTTGTTCTCACCCCCAACGCGCCTGGAATCCAGTCCAACGCTGTCAAATGCATCGCCATGGTTGCTCAGAGCTGTAAGCACAGGAGACAAATGAGATTTAATCGTAACTTTCCAGCTGTAGGTTTGGAAGTCGTTAAGTATATTTAACACTTACTTTTATCTGTGTGTGTTTTCTGCGTGTAGCTGAGAATTGCAAACTGCTCCAAGAGCAGAATGTGGAGAAGGTCCTGGTGGAGCTTCTGTCTGTGGCGGACGTCAGCGTGAAAACAGCTGCCTGCCAGGCTGTGACCGTCATGAGCTCCAACCAAGCCAGCAAAGTCATCTTCAGAGACCTGGGTACATACGTGCACATTCACACAACCTCCTTAACATCAACACACTCGCCACGATGAAAGTGTGAATGAGTTGGATTTATGTTTTTCAGGTGGTATCCCTGCAGTCGTACAGCTGCTGAGCGATGAGAGTTTGGTGCTGAGACAGGCAGCAACCCTGGCCCTCAGCAACCTCACACACAGCAACCGGCTCAACTCATTGTGAGTGACAGTGACTCAAAAAAGACATTGAAAATGAATACTTTCAAGCTCTTTGAATGTGTATGCCACAAAGTATTAATGATATGTGCAACTTCAAACATTAAGTGATGAGTATGCAGTCTCTAAAACCGAAGCTTGGAAGGAGGTGGTATTTTAAAGTTGAGCAGTGTGCATTCGTCTTCACTATTTCACAAATGATTTAACACTCCATCTGTCTTCTCATGGTTCTCATGGTTCTCCCTCACTGAACATCTCTTTACCTCTCTTCTCTCCATTTTATCCCCTGACAAATCTTCCCTATACCCGTCGTCTCTCACTGTCTGACATCATATTTCAGTATTACTGTCTCCTTCAGTTCTTGGGACATTTAACTCCACCTCCCATGCGTCATCCTCTCACTATCCTTACTCTTAATGGTTGTTTTCCCCTTAAACTCTACTTATTTGTGCAAATCACACACTTTACATAAATTCTGTGCTGTTGATGTGTTATGAGACTGCATTTATAGTCACCTCCGTAAAACTCCCATCCATTTCTGCGGTATCTGCAGTGCAGTGTACGAGGCAGGAGGCCATGAGATGCTTGTCCAGCAGCTGTATGGAAGCTGTTCCAGGACGGTGGCCAACTCTGCTGCCACACTTGGCAACATGGCAGGACAGGAGGTCATCCGCTGCAGTATCTTGTCACATGGAGCCATACAGGCTCTGGTGGAGCCCTTGACGTCTACAGATACGCAGGTCCTGTTAAACACGACGTTGTGCCTGGCAGTGCTGGCCTGTGACACAGAAGCGAGGACAGAGGTTAGTGTTTTTGTGTGTCTGATGACGGTTCAGATTGCTGCTTTGTTGTCATGTTTGCTAATGACAAGAATATTCTGAAATTTGGAGAGGTTGAATTTTACTGTTACTGTTTTCATTCTTAACCCATATCAAAATCTATAAAACTAAAAAAAAATATATTCATTATGAACAATAGTTTCTTTTAAATTGTCCAGGAATATTGTACATGCTTTCCTTTTCACTCCCTGTCCTACATAGCTACAAAGGGCTGGAGGCTTTCGCCCACTGGTCAATGTGCTGTGTTCCCATCACAAGGATGTGTTGCACAGTGCATGCTGGGCTATCAATGTCTGTGCCAGTGATGTGCCTGCTGCTGTGGAGATGTGCAAATTTGGGTAAGACACTGAGATGACAGATTGACATCAGAACATGACTGATTAATCATTACATGTAGAACTGGAGGAGCGTTGTTAATTGATGTAAAGTTACAGCACAGTAAAAAGCGTAGCACGTTGAAGCCAACTCAGAGTAGTCTCTTTAATAGCCAGTAGATGGCAGTATAGGACAGTATTATGTGTGGCTCCAAAAGAAAGTATGGGTAATTTTGTTCATATGTGTGTGTGTTTGTTAGTGTGTGCTTTTTATCATCAGTGTCTGGATATCTGTTTATGTGTGTCTCAGAGCCCTGGAGTTGCTTCAGGAAATTAACCAATCAGTGAATCGAAGGAGCAGTTTCAGCAAGTTGGCTGAGATCAGCCTGCTTAACCACAACTTGTCTGTCAAATACAGCCTCACAGGTCATTTGGCCTCCACCGACGTTATTAGTGATGGCTTCTATGACGCAGGGAAGGTGTGTGTATGTATGTATACTAATGAAATTGATGTTAAACATAGGTCACTTAAAGGAATGTGAGTTAAATTCAAATAACAAAATTGGAGGATTTAACATTTCTTACGCATTCACATCTCTTTGTCTACCTTTTTTTAGGCTTGTGCAGGTCAGAGGATTCTGACTTTAGAGGAACTGTCCAAGCAGCCTGTCAACGAGCACCAGCCCATCATTGTTTTCAACACAGCAAAAGAGTATGTTTGTCTTAAAAAAACAACTAGAACGAAACATTGCTTATTATTTGTATGCATCATATTCGAACCCAGTAATAAAAGTTTGGACAAACGTGTTTTTTGAAACACTACAAGTACAGAGTGGGAAAATAACAGGAACAATCACACAGATGGTGGTAGAGCATTGTCTGAGACTTGGCAAGTTTCTTACACTACCAGCCACACCACGTAGTTTTGTCGGCACAATTTATTGTGGTTGTGAGATTACTATCACCCTCCCCTTGTCTCCTCCAATCCAAAACTCCACTTTTTTTCCTTTTGCTTCTCTTTTTCCCCTCTCTCCTCGTTGCCTTCAGTGTGCTCTGCTAGGGTGGCCTCTCAGGGTAAACGATCCCATTTTTTTAAGATGGCAACACACTCACAGTAAAAGAGCCTTTGTGTTTAGACTAATGGACTTGCACGCACAACCAGGCACAGCCATGAAGATTCCTGCACATAATACACATGCACGCTGACTGAGACACACACACAATAAAAAAACACACTGTGTCTGGCTGGACATGCACACACCCACACACACACTAATGCTCCCACAAGCTTCCAGCATTTTGATGAATTAACCTTACCAAAGAGAGCAGTATTACCCCCTCAGGGTACCTCTGGTCCACCCCATTTCCACCACGTCCCCCCTTCAGCATACACACACACACAACATCTCAGGCATTCTTAAGCAGTGTGTTATGTAATCCGTCTATGGTCTCATCCATGGCTTAGTATGACCCAAGTTTAACTCTATAAAGGAAAAGGGCTCTTATATAATTAATATAAGAATTGTTTTTATTACTTTTCTTCCTCTAATGATCAAACACAGTGCATTGTAGCTCCAGAAGTTTTGCAATCATACAATTAAAATCTTTTTTGGCCATAATTTTAAAATAGCAGAGAGCAAAAAAAGATTGGAATAATGTGTTGGACGATTGTATTGGCAGACATTTGCTCACTGGGCACCTTCTAATTTTCTCTTATCTATATAATAATAATAATGTGCGCACAAATGAAAGACAACAGCATATTGTCATTGCTTATTATTAGAGTGTATGTGTGCCTCTATGTGTTTCTACATGTGCTGCATGCATATACTCCTCTCTTGAATATTGGCAAACCATTTCAGAGACAAGAATAGTAGGATCTCTCACACATGCATACTGTACATATTTCAATGTGCATAGGCTACTGTGCATTACAAGTACAGAAAGAGACACCCAAATATTGTACACACCTGGCAACAACTGAAATATACAAAAAGAACAGTGAAAAATAGAATAACGGTGCCGTGTTCAGTTATATAAACTGTGTATTTCTGTTGCAGAGAGACGGTGTATGTGCCAGAAGAGAGGCAGAGCAACCCATTAGAAATAGACACCAGCAGCAAGGCAGACCGCAGGACACCAAGGTGAGAGTGTCTGTGGATGTGGGTGGTGGGAATACGTACAGTATGTATAACACTGCCTCGCTTATTTTTTTGCCAGAAGTATTCTCAGTAGTATAGTATAGTCCAGTAGTATTCTTCCCTATTTTTAAGACACTGACTCAGATTTCATTTTAATTCACTGTCTCTCTGCACAGGAAGAAGAAAGTGGAGACCCAGCCTGAGTCTCCTGCAGAGAAGCCGTGGAAGATGATGGATGACGTCTCATTGCAGCTTCTAGTTAAAGAGGCCAAAGAATCCATCATCCCACTGAGTGATGAACGAGAGCAGTGTGCTGCCTTGGCCAGGTGACGGATTAATGCAGTCGGCACATAACCAACATGCACAGATGTCACTACAGAAAATCATCTCATATTATATGACTGGCAGCCATTGTTGTCAATTCTCCAAAACCTTGGAAACAAGTTGAAACACTCTGGAAACTGTATTTGCGCATCAGGAGCCTCATTACAGAAAAATATCCCAACTGCTTCTCCTATCTTAACTTATGTTTCAAAGATATTACAAATCCTATCTTTCTATTACAGAATCTATTCCTAAACTCATGGCGGTATCCTATCCTATCTCAGACCTCCTATCTTATGTTAACTTAAGAAATCCGAACTATCACTGTAAATTTGATTCTTCGAGGGAGGACAGGAAAGCGCATCTTTTCGGGGAGTTTTCTTCTCAATTATCGGCCCAGGACATGTCGATTAAAATTAATTGTGGCGGTCGATATTATATACCCATTAATACATGGTCTGGGACATTTAAAGTATCATCATACAGTTTGAGTAGCCTTTCAATCATTATATTTTGGTGTTCACGTTGTTCCCCATCTTCATTGTCATTGTCATACAGTCCTAACAGCATTGCTGCTGCCATTTTTGGCAATCATTTTGAATTTAGGATTCATAACTTGGGAAATCCCTAAGTTAGGAGAGTTCTGTAATAGCTGAATTCCTATCCTTATATATGACTTTTTTCCTAAATGCAGTTACGAACATGTTTCTGTAATACCACAAATCCTAAATGTCATCCTAAACTGAGATAATACAGTATTTCAGACTACAGTTTCTATAATGAACCCCAGCTCATAAGTTGTTGGTAAAGGTTTACTAAATATGAAGTGGCATTTAACAGCATTATACCTAGCATACCACTGTGAGCCGTGAGGATGCAGAACAAACACACCGCACATTTTGAAGGTTCCTGCATTGTAATGAGTTTTGTGTGCATGGATTTGGATTTGCCAGGCTGGTGAGCGAAGCCATGGGCGGAGCGGTGGAGATGGAAAAGTTGCACGAGTTCTCATGGGTGCTGCACCTCAGCGAGCTCGAGTTTCACCTTCAGTGTAATGTCGTTCCAATCGGTTTGATCAGCAGGGGAATCTTCTGCCATAGGGCACTTCTCTTCAAGGTACCACTAACCTAGCTACCACACAGCATCACCAGCAGCAATCCCTTCCTTTACATTTCACCCACATCTTTTAATTAAGCCCCTTCTCAAGTTCTCCCCATCCTCCACTTAAAGTATTATTATTACAACCCTCTCCATTTCATCCATCTCTTCTTTACAAAATCATAATCGACCCCTCTTCTCTCTTTTGCATTTCAGTGTCTGGCTGACTGCATCGGAATAAGCTGCACACTTGATAGAGGCGAGTACAACCGGGCTTGGAACGAGGTACTCCTCTTCAATGGGAATCCCTCCAGGAATGAGCCCTCTTCACAGCCCTGTCGCTATATAGTAGACCTCATGCACCAGCCTGGAAGACTGCTGACAGCCAGTACCCCTGCTGCTGAGCAATACCAGACTATATAGACCAACACTGTAGAGTACAAATACTGTAGTACATAATGCTGTGACCAGACATTTTACTCACATGCATTATAGATATTGATTTGTATTGCATGTGTATTTGTAGAGTATTATTCAATATGTCAGTTGATTATTTTGGTGCAAACACAAGCCAAAATGAAGAATGCTGTTAGTGTTCTTCTCTAATAAACACACTGGTTTAACCTGGTTCTTCACCTCAGATGACTCACAATGTTGTAACTGAAGAGAAAAGACTGGTGGGGTCAAACAGTGTCACGGTGCTGCACCACAGTTAAATGTTAGAGTTGATTATCAGGTCTTTATCTGCTGTTTGAACTCAATTGAGGTCAAATAACTGTAAGGAAAATATATTTTTGTCAGGAGACATACTGCATTCTAGGATTACTCATCTAAACTCAAATAGAGTTCCTCTAATATAGAGCTGCAACGATTAATCGATTAGTTGTTAATTAGCAAATTAATTGCCAACTATTTTGATAATTGATTAATTGGTTTGAGTAATTCTTTAAGAAAAAAAAGTCAAAATTCTCTGATTCCAGCTTCTTAAATGTGAATATTTTCTGGTTTCCTGACTCGTCTATGACTGTAAACTGAACATATTTGAGTTGTGGACAAAACAAGAAATTTTTGGTGGGCTTTGGGAGATACTGATCAACATTTTTCACCATTTTCTGACACTTTAGACCAAACAACTTATCGATTAATCAAGAAAATAATAGACGGATTAATCAACAATGAAAATCATTATATGCAGCCCTACTCTAATATGTGTCTGATTTATTATTTAAGATAAGATAAGATAAGATATTCCTTTATTAGTACCGCAGTGGGGAAATGTGCAGTGTACAGCAGCAAAGGGGATAGTGCAAAAAATAAGATGCATCAGCTAAAACAGTAAAAAAAAAGAGCTAAACAAAGTGTAACAAAATATGCAGTATATACAGTATTGAAAATAAACAGACTATTAACAAAATTGCACAAGTGGAAAATAATATTGCAGAGTGAGAATTAAATGAAATGCCACCTGCAAATGTTGTTTGTTTGTTGTTGAAAATTTCAGAGTTCCCATTATATCTTTTGGTTTACAATTACCTCACTGTGCAATACTACTAGTTTTGTTGAAAAAAAACAAAAAAAACACACACACACACTTCCTATGTCCCTTGGTAAATGTGGGTCAAAGCCCCTTGAGGCAAATTGGTGATTTGTGGACTATATAAATAAACTTGACTTGACAGATTGTTCCTCCAAATTCAGCTTTTTTTTTTTTTAGAGCCATAAAGCTGCTACACAATTATGGTGCTCTTTGCACATTGTCTAGCAATAAAAAAGAGCCAGTGAACCTTGTCCACTTTAACCTACATTATAGCTGGAGGTGTGACAGGTCACCCAGCTATAACAGAGTGGATCAGTCGATAGAGGACCAGCGAGAACTCGCCTCGGCATGAACGATCAGGACTCAGCGAGCGCACTTGGCTCCCTCTGATATCAGCACTTGACTTTAGACACAGACACACAACTGCTGCAGCAACCATGTCTCGTTTCGTCGCCCGTCTCTTCGTAGTAGTTTCTCAGCATGCCACGGCCAGATCCGCGGTGTTACCGAGGAGGATCCCGGTGTTCATGCGTCCTCTATCCACATCTAAAGGTACCTTTGGTTTCTTTACTGTTACTGTTACTCTGATCTAGTATCTCAGGCAGTAAACTCCTGCAGGTGCACCATGCTGCAGTTTGCTCACCAAGTACTAACAATAAGAAACATGCAGCTACAGGTTATTGCTTGTGCAAAAATGGACTGTGGTTAATACTAATACTTACTTTTTCGGTTGATTGCGGTCACAACATTTTTTTAATTAATGTGTATTTTAGGCTACTTGATTGACCAGAACCTATGGATTTAATGTTCTTTTACTTTGTTCAGTATGCACAACAAAACTCAAGCATCTCAGGCTGTAAACTCCTGCAGGTGCACCATGCTGCAGTTATTGCTTGTGCAAAAAGGACTGGTTAATACTAATACATTTAATTCCATTACTTTTAATTGTATTTTAGGAGTTAGGATTAAGTGAAATTTTATGACCAAGTTCTAAGTCATATAATAGTAAACATTTTCTCAATTTACCATATTAGTGTTCAGGGTATGTGGTCTAATGTTGTGGGTTCTGTTTTGAAAAGGTTTTGGAAATCCTGCAATAGATAGTGATTTTAATAATTGATTGCTGTCAAAACATTTTTTTTATTTATGTGTATTTTACGCTACTTGATTGATCAGAACCAATGTATTTATGTTATTTTACTATGTTCAGTATATGCACAACAAAACTCCACTGTGACTTCTTCATTGTACCTCTGCAGGCCTGCAGTCTCTCACCCGTTATAATGAGGGTACAGACTGGCAGAAGAAGCTGACCCCAGAACAGTATGTAGTCACGAGGGAGAGGGGGACTGAGGTGGTGAGTACTGCATACAGCATGCACATCCGTACAGGGATTTGTGTCAAGCCAACATTATCTCTGTCTACCAGACTGACACACATAATATGTATCTGATTAACAATCGGCACAGTTCCAGGTGGACTTTGCTCATCACTTGCATTGTTGTCAGGTTCAACCAGTCAAGCTACAAACATGGTGTTTTATGATTAGAAGCTATCAGCTTGAAACACAGAGCGTGTAATAATAATAATAATAATAATAGGAATAAGAATAATAAGAAGACAAGTTACTGTATTGCACTTACAAAATCCTTATAATCAAAAAGCTTAAGGACGCAAAACCAAAATCTAACAGTTGTGTGTGTTTTCAGCCCTTTAGTGGGATCTACCTTAACCATGCTGAAGTGGGGATGTACCACTGTGTCTGCTGTGAGGCTCCACTTTTCAGGTAACCTGAGTGTTAATGTGTGAACACTTCTCCAGTTATACATATTTTCTATATTTGCATTTATTTTTATTACTGTTTGATATATGTGTATGCACTGTCAGAATTGCTTTGTGCAATATTACTATGATTTTTTTTACTTAGACAGACAGCCATGAGAGAATTTTTGTCTTTATATAGAAATGTGTTAGCAGATGCTCATTGAGGAAATGTTCCTTCCTCTATCAATAGTTCAGAGGCTAAGTATGACTCGGGGACAGGCTGGCCAGCATTCAAAGAGGCTCATGGGACATGGGAGCGGGACGAAAGCCTTGCCTCCGTCATTCGTCGCCCTGACAACAGCCTGGGTAGTGCTGGGACAGAGGTCCTTTGTAAAAATGTGAGTTGTTCTCTGCGCTATGAAGCCAAAGTTCACTTTGCTTTAGTTGCTCTACTTAATGTAGCTTTGTGTGTGTTTTTTTTAATAAAGCAAATTGTTTAATATTTACATTGAGAATTTCATGCATCATTTTCTTCATATACAAGTGTTATTTTTGGTTGGTTTATGACTTATATGTTTGTGTTTGATGCAGTGTGATTCCCACCTGGGTCATGTGTTTGAGGATGGACCGGACCCGACAGGTCAGCGGTTCTGTATCAACAGCGTGGCCCTCACGTTTGAACCCAGAGGAAACGGCAAACCTGACAAGGATGAGAAGGATTAATATCTGGACTTGAAAACGCAATTATGTTTCATTTCACATCAGTCCATTTAAGAGGCAAATTGAAGGACCACCTAAATGTCAGAGCATTCATTCCACGGTTTTGATCTAAAAATGTGTGACACTTTGTGTGGAACAAAGTGTCTTAAAAGGATAGTTTGGCTGTTTTGAGGTGGGGTTGTATGAGGTACTTATCCATAGTCGGTGGATGAGACAGTAGATGACGGTCGGCACGCCCCCAGTTTGGAGAAGCAGACAGGAGTTACCTCAGGGAACCAAAGCAAAGCTGTGGACGGGGGCGGCAGCTAAACATATTTTAGCCTCCTAAGAGAAAGGCTCACCTAAAAAAAATCAATATCACTTTAAGTGTACGCTATATTTAGAATATTTTCGCAAGTTTACCTTGCTGTGAGACAGCTATTCAGTCTATGTTTCCGACGGGGAACTGAAGCTGTTATCTATGCTCTCGCCAGAGCAACCAGACTCCATTGAAAAAAAACAGTTATTTTACCTCGCAGGACACAGGAGTTGTTGGTCTACCGTTGCCTCGATCGGTTAGTTTGTGTTATTGTGTGACTTTGGTTAGTTCAGATTCACCAAAGTCATACAATAGCACCAACAAACTAACAGATGGAGGCAACGGTAGACCAGCAAGCCCTGTGTTCTGCGAGGCAAAATCCCAGGTTTTTTCAATGGAGTCTGGTGGCTTTGGTGAGGACATAGATAAGAGAGTCAGTTTCCCAAAAATATTCTAAATATAGCGTACACTTGAACTGATATTGATTCTTGTAGGTGGCTAAAATAAGTTTTGCTGCTGGCCCTGTCCACAGCAGTACATTGCTTTGGTTCCATGTGGTAACTCCTGTTTGCTTCTCCAAACCAGGGTTGTGTCGACCGCCATCTACTGTAGGTAATACACTGACTATGGATAAGTACCTCATACAACCCAACTTCAAAACACTCAAACTATTCTTTTAATAATTGAATTTCGAAGGAAGACCTTCTGGTGTTAATCAAGACCTTCTGGTGTTAATCAAATTGAAAAAGAATTAAGTCAGTCTCAGTCTCTTGTTAAGAAACATATATCCACTTGAGAGAAGTCTACGTACAGAACATACAGTACAGGATTCACACAAATTAAAACTGCAGACCAGCAGCTCCTTCAATGAAAAACATACTTCCCAAAAAAGTCACCGTGTTAAGTGTTTTTATTCACTAATTTTTGTTGAGTTGGTAATTTTGTTTTCAAACTGAATGTATGAATGTCTGAAAAATGTCAAAATACGCTGTGCCTCTTTTTCTGCAGAGATTGCGAAACACAGGAAGTTCTGACATTGCTGCTTTGTGTGTTTTTCAGTCGAGGCCCACATTTACAGATCAAATTGTTTGTGTTAGGAATCATGCAAACTTGAATGTTAATTGTTAATAAATGCACATTTTGTTTGTTCTCTTAATCTATGATTATGCTGTAGAGTTTATTTAGATTTTAAAGTCAGTATTTAATGAGAATTTATTGCTTCCCCCTTCAGATGCACACATTGCAGCACTGCAGTATGGCCTCATCTCTGTCGGTTAACCAAGTTAATATTTAACTAAATAGGCCATCCTCATTGTTTGTCCCCTGCTCTCTGTCTGTTTATCTGTGTGTTTGAGGTTGAGTAAAGCAGATTGGGAATAGTAGACTGCAGACAGAGACAGAGGGGACAGAAAATCTAATACAAAAAGAAGAGAGTTTAGAAAAAGAAAAGTTAGAACACAGGAACCTGAGCAATACTATAGGAGAAGAGGACTGCTTCTTCTTTGTGTGTATTGTTGTGAGTGCGAGGATGGCTGGAGTACGGCGATGCATGTTGGCAGTGGCGGTGTTGATGTGTTTGTGTCTGTGGGGATCCACTGAGGCCGCAGGGGGGGCTAGGAGTCGACCACGACCCCAAAGACGACCTCCCAAGAAACCAAAGGTCGAGCCTATCGACTTGACCCCAGCTGCACAGAACATAGACATACAACAGGTAAGAAAACTGGAGGAAGGAGTTGAGTACCGTGTTTGTCTTTGACTTGTGTATTATTTCCACATTTGTGTATTAAGGCTAGACACCCAAAGCAAAAACATTGTTTTTCATGCACTGGTCAATTTGAGATTTCGGACTATTTGACTTTCATATGTCTTCTTTCAGATTAGTGGAAAGACAACATCCATGGATTTATGGAGCGATAAAAGGAGATATCAAAAAATCCCCTCGGTGAAAACCGTTGACTCTTATATGTCAACAAAATGAAACAATAATTTTGACCCTGGCTTTATCCAATGTTCACATTTCTGTTCTGGACATTTATGCAAATTAGCACAACTTTTATAAGATAATGCCTCATTTGCATATTTAAACACGCATTTTCAGAAAACTTGTAATACAAAAAATAATTGTCTTAATGTAAGAAATCAATTGGGGAAGATTCATGGTGATAACATTTTTTACCCTATTCACCTGGGGTGTCTCAACTTAAGTGCTTTTTTGAATAATTATTTCAAAAGTTAAAGTTATCTTTTCATTCCTTGTTTGTGATTAACGCCTCTAAATAAATAATAGATCTAGATAGGTAGAGAGTCGAGACTGCATATGGTTTGGCATCTAGTGACCATTTTTAACTTCCATTCAAAGTTTAATTGTGACAAGGCTGGAAAAAGATTCATGAAATGAAAAGAGAGAATGTCTCATTGTTTCCAGGCAGTGTGGAGTGCAGCTGCAGCCTGACAGCAAAACAGTAAACAGTTCATTGTGCCGTTACCTGACCTTTGCACATTGACAGTGTCATTCTGTTTCTCACCACAATGTCCCAATAACACAAATTAACCGGATTGCAAAATACTAAGTGGAAACCATGACAAATTACCTCAACAGAATAGCCCAACAAAAAAACTATTATTGCTTTGAGGAGAACATAGGGGAGGTGAACTTTGTGATGCAAGGATCATCCATTTGCCATACATTTGACTAATGCAGCAGGTTTTTGTCCAAATCTTCTATATTGTTAAATGTACAAGCACACTAAAACAGATTAGATTTAAATGCCCACTTCAGGAGGTTGACAACTTGCAAACTTCTATCCATGAACCCACGCTAAAAAGGGAAATTACCATATTTTTTCCAGAGCCTCAAACATACAGGCATGTACTGTAGCTCTGCCTGGTTATGGATTAGTGTGGGGGATGGTGACGTGGACGTGCTTGTGTAATTGTGTCAATATGGTGTTTTAGGCAATAAGGGGGATTTTCAGTGAAATAGAATTTGAACATAAAAGATAATAAAACAGGACACTTGAAGCACATTTGTCCTTTCCATTAGTAGAGAAAGTTAGGGGTGTAAGTAAACATAGAGTATCGCAATATCATGTTTTGTGATACTGTATTGATTCTCAAAAACACTGTATTTATTTTTAATTAATAGTTTACATGCGAAGATTAACTCAGTCAATACTTTATTTCATTTGCAAAGAGATGGGCCCTCTCAGTGTATGTGCCCTCTCAAAGTAGTGCTGTGATGTCGGATATTACAGGGACTATGATAAATGCAAATTCAGATCCCACTGTTCTGATTGCATAAATTGGATTAAATAAATAATAATATAAATAATAAATAAATAAATAAATTAGAATTAATAGATTGGTGGTGTGTTCTTTATAATATGACAGTTTTCCTAAAATTAGATTTTTTAAAAATCACAATATTGCCTTGCTTACGTCATCGCAATATATTGAAATATACTGAACCATAACCCCTGTATCATAATAATAATAATAATAATAATAATAATATATTAGATTTATATAGCGCTTTTTAGTGATCTCAAAGACGCTTAATCATGATATGTATTGTATCGCCAGATTCTCACACAGCCCTAGAGAAAGTTTATGCAACCCTAAATATACAATCTAAGTTCATCTGACCCTGGTCAAATAGGGCGAATACTACGTAGGAAGGTTTTACAGATCGTTTGATAACATGAAATGTAAAGAAGAAGAAATTTGTCATTTGCAAACATTAGGGTTAGGAAAGATGTGAGAATTGTGCTTATTTTTCCTCTGTCTCTGTTGCCTGATCCTGCTTGTACGTGCCGCAGATGACAGGAACGTGGTACCTGCTAAACACGGCCTCCAAATGCTCTTACCTGATAAATCATGGAACCAAGGTGGAGCCCACGGTCATGACCCTCACGCGTTCCACCGCCTCTGACCAAACGCTGTCTGTAAGCACAAAAACACGACAGTAAGTACCACCATCTACACACTGTGGCTCTTCAGTACCTTGATTTATCTGCAGAGGGGGCAAATATGCCACAAATCTATCCACTTCATGTCTCAACCACATGTGTTTGATTATATTTGCGTATCCTCGAAAACAGGAAGGAGGCAGAACAGTTAAATCCATCAGCTCTCCCTCATTTAAAAAACTTTCAGCTCATCCTGACCTGGCGTTTGCAGAAAGACAGAGAGTACAATACAAAATTGAAATGTTGAAATCTGGTTGTTTTTGTAGGACATTGCGTGATATCTTTGTTGTGATTCGAGCTTTATAAATCCCTTCTGGCCCACGCAGAGGAAAACAGTTTTTTTGGTCCTTTTCTCAGTCAACAATAGAAAGATAGTTCAATATGAGGCCTGAGGCTGAGACATGTGCTTAGATTATGAAATATGTTGCTCGATTACATAACAGCATATATACATGTAAAATGTATATGATATGAAAGTCTATGAGGGTTTTAAAGAAATGATTGTTAACCATAATGCTTGTTTTTACTGAATGTTTCCTCAAATGTCTCACTCCTCTCTTCTCTCCTCAGTAATCACCAATGTTGGGAGATATTACAGGTCTACCATCTGACACCAACCCCAGGCAAACTAACACTTAAAGGTCAGTGCCTCCTTTATGAAGCATGATTGATAAACTACTGTATAGCGCAATGCAGCATCCCTTTGTCTAATGTCTAGTGCTCTCTGTTGTTTCCACCAGGAGCTAATCCTGAGCTGAACACTGAGATAGCGATCGGGGAGATGGACAACAACTATGCGATCATGTACTACCAGAAAAGGGGCAAGATCACCATGAAACTCTACGGTGGGTTCCTCAGTCATGCGGCCTTTGTTTGGTATTTCAGATCTAAAGGCCAAGTGGTAGTTCTGATCGTATTTTACTTTGATAAATTGAGCCGGCACTTTTTAAAAGGGGACATATCATGAGAAACTCACTTTTTCAGTGCTTGTGCACATACAGTTGGGTGTTTGGAGGGCCTACCAAACATAGACTGTATATAAGAAGTGGACATAGCTGAAGACATTTTCAGACGACCAAAAAGGTTATAATTAACTTTCATGAACTGAAAACACTGAAAGGGTTAAAGTTGTAAGATGAAAAGACGGACAACTCCCAGTCTGGACAACGCCGTGGTAGCGAGCTGTCAATTACACGGCAGCCACGCCCCAAAGCCTACCCTGCTTTTTCATCTATTTGCCTTTAAATGGGACCATAATTTACTAAATGAACATCATGCTGTATTGAAGAAGACTTGAAACCAGCGATTGAGACCATAAACTCTAGTTTACAATGTTTACTGAGGTAATAAATCAAGTGAGAAGTAGGGTCATTTTCTCATAGACTTCTATACAATCAGACTTATTTTTGCAACCAGAGGAGTCGCCCCCCTGCTTGCTATTAGAAGGAATGCAGGTTTGGCTACATTTTTCAGACCCTCGGAGTTGCCCACTGTTTCACATCTAAAAGCCAGGTGGTAGGTCTAATCTTATTTTACTCTGGTAAATTGAGATTGCACTGTATGTTTAAAAAATGCTTTTGTAATGTCATGATGTTTGTTTTTGTGTTCTGTATGCAGGAAGGTCTGTTGACAATCTGTCCGAGCCTATGTTGACCAAGTTTGAGCAGCTTGCTGAAACACAGGGCTTGGGACTGGCATACCTCTTCCCCTTCCCCACCTACAGTACGTCCATGTCTACCTGAAATGAAATGAAATAAACTATGTTTGCAACTGCGATATTAAATGTAAGATGGCATAATAAACCACAAGAGGTCAGAATCTAGCTGGAAGAGATCTCCAGTATTCAGCATATTTTTAAAAGTAGTTTGGTATATATTGTGCTACTTTTCAAAATAAAATAAGAAAACATATTGATTATATGTTATTGTTAATATGATTAATAACTGATATAAAGGATTAAAATGTAGTCATACACCTGCCTACCTCCTCAGCTGCTTTTAAATAACTCTCTCTGTGTACTTTTTTTTTTTTTAATTTCTAGGTCACTGTGGTGCTGTGGACCAGGACCATGTCATCAGTAAGTTAAATGTGTAAAAAATAAGATTACGCCTTTATTCTTTAATAGAATGAAAAGGTGTGATAATTATAAGATTAACATAAAAAGGGGCAGATGTGAATGGAGTAGCAGACAAATTTTGCAAATACAGCTTTTTATTTAATCACCATGACGTGCTGAAACATGTAAAATGCCACTTTAAAAAACAAAAACGTTTTTTTGGAAACCGCAAATGATTTTCAGTTCAATAGTGGTCAATGTAGCATGCTTAATGTATAGTACATGGAGTACTTTCACAGGTCACTGCACACTGCAGTACATTAAGAATCGTGCCTATGCTCTGCAGTGCTCCAGACTTATTTCATGCATTTGATCCTATTCAGTTTAACCGATGGTTCATTGGTTCGGTGCATTACATGTCGATCATCATTTCACCTTCACAGCTGCACTTATGCCATGTGCTGGTGCTGAATGATGAAAAATGTATTATCCTGCTCTGACCCTTTTTATTATGTCTGTAATTATTATGTGTCTAATCTGTAGATATGTGCCTGCAGCAATGTCAATGAGAGAGATTACAGTACAGTAACTGAATTAAGTGTTTCGATAAGCTATATTGTGTTGCTGTTGATAAGATATATTGTGAATGGATAAGCTATTGGATTGTAAAATTTTATGGCTTTATTATTGATGTTGTAAAAGCTATTTGGAGGTAGACAATATCTTACAATTTTAACATCTAAACATTAGGGCTGTCAAAGTTAATGCGATAATGCGTAAACGCAAATTTGTTTTAACGCCACTAATTTCTTTAACATTTTAATGCAACTTGCTATTTTTAGTTGTAGCGGGCTCAGTTTTAAGCGTGAAGATACTGGTATCAAATGAAACTAGAAAACCTAAGGAATCCATTGGTACCATTGGTTACGCTAACTTACGCTAAATTTTGGCGAGGAAAAACTGGCATGGTTATTTTCAAAGGGGTCCCTTGACCTCTGACCTCAACATATGTGAAGCAAAATGGGTTCTATGGGTACCCACGAGTCTCCCCTTTACAGACATGCCCACTTTATGATAATCACATGCAGGTTTGGGCAAGTCATAGTCAAGTCAGCACACTGACACACTGACAGCTGTTGTTGCCTGTTGGGTTTGAGTTTGCCATGTTATGATTTGAGCATTTTCTTTTATGCTAAATGCAGTACCTGTGAGGGTTTCTGGACAAGATTTGTCATTGTTTTGTGTTGTTAATTGCTTCCAATAATAAATATATATATATATATATATACGTTTGCATAAAGCAAGCATATTTGCTCACTCCCATGTTGATAAGAGCATTAAATACTTGACAAATCTCCCTTTAAGGTGTATTTTGAACAGAAAAAACATGCGATTAATATGCGATTAATCACAGTTAACTATGGACCACATTGCAATTAATCGCGATTAAATATTTTTGACAGATTGACAGCCCTACTAAACATACCTCATTCAAATGTATAGTGCATTTAATGCCAGTTTATAGGAGTGTGATTTGGGGTGAAGAATTCATAAAAATTCCTGCAAATACGGATTTAGTGGTGGATATTTCTCCCATTCAACGAAATGTCAAAATGTTGCAGGTGTGACAAAATCATTTCAATAGGCTGTTATATCACAAGAGAGAAAAGAGAGAGAGGGAGAAATAGAAGTTGGTTGAGAGCAGCTTTAAGGAAACCAATGACCTGCTGCCGTAACCTTCCCAAACACTTTTCACGTTTGCTCCTGCATGTGTTCGGTTCAGTTTTTCAAACTTTGTCAACATGTTTTTCAATCTCCACTCTCTGATTAAAATAGCTGCACAGCTTCTATGTAATCTAACCTGTCACTCTTTGTTATACAGACTGTGTCCCCACATGCTGAGGAGGCAGACAGATCCAACCTTGCAGTGTTCGACGGTTCTCAAGCGAATATCTGAATATTGTATCATTTACAAATGTGCAGTGAGAAAGTTGTTTCGCACCATGGTTTAAAAACAGTAAAACTTTAAATGTTACCAGTTACAGATAAATAAAGCAAAATGGAGCAAAATCATGTTTTGTCCAATGTTTTCAGTTAAAAAAAAAATCCACAATGGGCTTTTACTACCACCAGCTGATTCTGTGGTGAGATGCTATTCTCATGCATGACCTATTATCATGTTAACTACCTCCTATCTTTTTATTCTGAGATTTAACTTTCAGTGAGTGTCTGTAAGCATTTGGCTTTTGGGGGTTGGTGTGAGGACACAAAAGATCGGGGGTTGGGGGTGGCTGTTAATGTAGCCCAGATGTGAAGCCCAAATGGGGTTGAGAGAGTTTGGTTACAAAACTAGATTACAAAATGTGCTTCTTAATGCTGCCCCTAGCTCCACCCAGCACCTCTGTGTCTCTGAAAGTTACATAACCATCTGATCGCAAGTCGGTGCCTGTCTCGTCTCTGAGCAAATGGAGCTCCGATGAGTCCATCAATACATTTTTTTGCAAATGAAGAATCTGCAGCCAATCAGCACATTACATATTACACAATGTAGATTACACAAATCCTTATATAAACAGTGATAGATTTAAGGGGTATTATTGACCAAATAAAGCAGAGATTTATGCAACATTTAATGTCAAAAAAGTCAACTCTTCTTCTCACTATCTTTGATATAAAACCGAAAAAGCATCTCCCTTAAATTACTCATGTTTCAAAGCTTTTATGAAACTATTAACACTCAAAATGAACTGCAAAGAACAATCAAAGCATTATGAGCAACACTGGCGGAGCTTTTTATGAGAAATAGTAAACATGTTTTCACTGAGAACTTAAAAATCACTGCCACTGCAGCTGACAATGCAGTTTGCTGCAAGAGAATGCATATTTACAATTGCTTTATTATATCAAGAAAGTTCTCATTTTCTATCTTACTTCAAGTGGAGTTTATTGGCTCATAGAGATTTGAGCCCCCTTTCAAGGATGCTTAGGAAAAGTGCCTCTGATCTCTAACTTCTTATTGTGCATGTGGTGTTTTTTGGGAGCTTTCACGCACCATATGGGGAAGAAATTTGCACTGTTACCAAACAAGCTGTTTTGATAGTCCAGGCATGCCTGAGCATTTGTGATGGATGGAGGAGGGAGAGGGGGAGGGAGTGTTAAAAGAACCCCATTATGTATCCACTATCCCTTTTCCTTTTCTCCCTTCCCCCCTCACCTCCCCCTCTTCCATCCACACGTGCCAGTTGTGTAACGGCAGGGATTTGCATGCCAGTGAGTGAGGGCCAAAGTGTTTTTGTAATGCAAAAGGGAGGGAGGAGACAGAAGGAGGAGGAGGAGATGGGGGGAGCTGGACTCTGCAGGATATAAAGAGCCTCTACTGGCCTTTTTCATTCTCACCTCTTTCCTGATACTTCACTCTCTGCTGGAAGAGCCAAGGACACAAAGGAGAAGCCATGAGGAACACACTGCTGAGGATGTTGGCCGCCCTGATGTGTGCGCTGGCCACCTGCACCGATGTCACGCCGGTACAAGACTTCGACCTGCAGAAGGTAAGATAGCTGATATTACAAAAGGGAAAGGCGTATGGAAGAGTTATTAGTATCTTTAGTTGGTTGACATGTTTAATGGAGCAAACCTTACTTTTAAGAATATGGAAGATGTAATACAGTTATGTAATACATGTGCTGCAGTATAGATAACCTCAAGTATTATGCTTTGATTGCACAACCCTTTATTCACCCCCCTTCTGTCTTTCTTTTAGATGGCAGGCAAGTGGTACATGGTTGGCTTTGCCACTAATGCCCAGTGGTTTGCTAACAACAAAGCAGGGATGAAGATGGGCACTGCCACATTAGTGCCAACTGATGGAGGAGACCTGGACCTCTCTTATGCCAACCTGAAGTGAGTATTTGCTATGTAATTATACCCTTAAATCAAAAACATCCTGATGATTCTCCTGTGGAAAAATATTATAAATAAACTGACCCTCTTTTTCTGTCTTTTAGTGAAGATGGTACCTGCTGGAGAATGACTCACCTAGCTCATAAAACCGACACTCCTGGACGCTTCACCTTCCGCAGCCAGGGTGAGTGGAGCAAAAACACTAAACACACACACAAAGAGAGAGACAAAGATTCAACAGCCTTTAACCTATTTCTGCTTTCATCAGTTTGGAACAACGACAACGACATGCGCATTGTTGACGTTCTGTACGACGACTACGCTCTGGTCCACACTGTCAAGACAAAGGACGGAGTGTCTGAGGCCCTCACCAAGCTTTACAGTAAGTCTGGATCCGTCACACCACAGCATTGTCCCTAAAGGGGAATGCATTGTATGTTGATTCAGGATTTGGTGGAGGTTAAAACATGTATGTTGATTCAGGATTTGGTGAAGGTTAAAACATTCTGTGGTTTGCAGGTCGTGCTCCTGTGTCCAGTGACGTCCTGCAGCAGAAGTTCACACAGTTCTCCCTGAACAGTGGCATCCTCGCCGACAATATCGCCATCTTGCCTAAGAATGGTATATAATCAAATTAACACATACAACTGCACTTAAATATAAATGCAATATTAATGCTCACTGGCCTCCTCATGTGTGTTGTTACAGCTGAGTGTCCCGAGGTCTGAAGAGTCCCCCTGCTATCTTCCGTCCTAACATCTCTCGCTCTCTGAAGTCCCAGGCTTTCATCTCAGAAGACTCTTATTTTGTACCCCCTCGCTGTGATGTCTGCATCATCCCAATGAAAGCTCCACCTGAGACAATGAAACTTAAGCATTTTACTCCAATCCCTGCTGCGTGTACCAAAGAACAATTCCCTCCAACTCACACACTAACTGTGGCATCAGAGTGGAACGAACAAAAGGGCTGATGATGGTGAAACAAAAGGGAAGGAATGAGACTGTGAAAGCTGTTAGTTTACTGTGTGTTTTTTGTAACTGCTGAATTTCTTTTGTAGGGTTTTATCTTTTGTTGCAATAAAATAAAAGCCAGTAAAGACAATACATGAATGTTTCAGTGTTCAGAATGATTCCTTGTTGGTTTTTGAAAAACAGCATCAGAAATTCAAAGTGTGTGAACTGAACTAAAGTCAGATCAATGAATGAATGTCACATACTGCCCCCCTGTGGGCTGATTAACAGGCATACAACTACATGCCCAGAAATAATACACATTATGGTGGCAATTATGCACATATGAGGGTTGCAAAACACTGTGGTTCAGATGAGGATTTAATGGGTAAACATAAAGTTTTTAGACATAATGTTACAAACTGATTATAGGGTTGCTTTAGCTCAGTGGTGGAAGAAGTATTAAGACTTTTTGCTTAAGTAAAAGTAGCAAAACTACAGTGTAAAAATACTTTGTTACAAGCCCTGCATGCAAAGTCTTATTTAGTAAAAGTACAAAAGTATTAGCATCAAAATATGTACCAAAAGTAAAAGTACTCATTAAACAGAATGGCCCATTTCAGAATAATATATATTATATAATTTAATTATAATTAGCATGTATACATCTTTAATGTTTTGGATGGTAAAAGTGGAACTAATTTTAAGTACTTTACATACTGCTAATACATTTTTTTTTTTTAGAATTTTAGATTTTCTATTAATAATCGGATTATGCAAATTAACAAGTAACTAAAGTTGTCAAATAAAGGTAGTGGAGTAAAAGAAACAATATTTGCTTTTAAAATGGAGTAGAGTAAAAGTGTAAATTAACATAAAATGTCAATGTGTGTGCCGTGTGGAGTTAAAAAAGTGATTTTACCAGACCTCTGGAGTCCTTATTTCTACTAGCAATAACACACCTGAATAGAATCATCACTTGGAATCTCCGACCACACAATCGGTGGTCGAGTTGCATTGTGGGTAATGTAGGCGACAGGTTTGGACTGTGCTTCACGCTCTGTTCAAACATTATTGGGGTCTAATTTGTGTGACTGAACCTACCAGAGCACATCCTCACTCTCTTTGTTGCCTTCAGGACGTCGTTAACTGTTTTTATGCTCTAGTAGCCTACAGGGGTCTGCAAGCTGAGGCTCTTCAGCCACATGTGGCTCTTCAGCTCCTCTCCAGTGGCTCCCTGTGGATTTATAAACATGGAAATGAATAACTGTTTTTTTGTTTACATTTTCATTTTTATTTATCATTGTTGTAGGTCTATGGTAAAACGGTACGACAGAGCATTAGGGCCACGTTGAGGAAAAAAAAATAAATCTGAGATTTCGAGATTAAAGTTGCAATATTCTGAGAATAAAGTCATAATATTATAAAGTAGTAATTTTACGTGTTATTTCCTTTTTTTTCTCCTAAAGTTCTGACTATATTCTCGTAATATTACGACTTTTTTTCTTGTTAAATTACGACTTTATTCTCGTAAAGTTATGACTTTATTCTCGTAATATTACAACTTTTTTTCTTGTTAAGTAATGACTTTATTCTCGTAATGTTACAACTTTTATCTCGTAATATTATGACTTTATTCTGTAAATCTCAGATTATTTTTCTCTCAATGTGTCCCTAATATTCCATAGTACATTTGCTCTTTGGCCCTCACTGCATTAGACTTATATACTATATACTTAGACTATAAACTGTGTTACCTTCAACACAATGATCAAATGTTTTGCGGCTCCAGACAGATTTTTTAAATTTTTTTTTTGCCTAAAATAGCTCTTTTGATAGTAAAGGTTACTGACCCCTGCTCTAGTATAATAATAATCTACTTCCCCATTAAAAAGGGATTCATCTATTTTCACTATAATTCCATCCATTAACACAATGACGGAAGATGATTTTTTTATGCTTTAGTACAGCCTCATTGCTTTGTGTCTTTTTAGATATTTATATTTATTTACAAATTCCATATAGTCTTAAAACGAATAGCCTAACCTTTGATTGTTCTTGGTTTTGTGATTAACAGTGCTTTTCATTCTTCTCTTTTCTATAGTGGGAGCTGTTGATCTGCTTGTGATCTGCTGCATACAATTACTCTTACAGGGATAAATTAAGTTGTATTAAATTGCACTGAATGCTGTGTTTCTTAAGCTTATGTCTGAAAGAAGCTGCACCATCTGACCACTAGGGGGCAGCGTATGACCTTTCTCAGACAGGCCAGATAGAGGCTGTTAAATTAAGTCAGTTGAACTAAAATTGCTTTATAAAGTGACCCATTAGAGATTATGTGTAGTTGTGATTCATTCCCTCTGACCCAGTATCCTTCACTTTCTCTCACTTCACCCCTTTTAACTCATTTCAGGTTACAGCAACTGGAAACAGCTTAATTACAATTACATTACAGTACATGCATGCATGAGGTCAAGCAGTGTCCTGCCCATAGACTGTATGGTCCTGCCTTAGGTGCAATCTGTCTGTCCAGGCAGAGCGCAGAACTTTGGATCTATGCGAAACCAGAGGGATGCCATATTTTTCATTCAAAATGACAAAAAGTGAGTGGTTTGCAGCTATGAGATTTATCTTAGACGTATCCTTCAAAATAAATTATTTACTGCATCTCAAGGGGCCAGTATACTCTGTTAGAACTGCTGACGGAGTATACTGTTACGGTGAAATGGAGCAATGTAGAAAAGAGGAGTGGTGACATGTAGCTGTAGGTCACGAGTCAGAATTAAAGGCCTGATGTCATGGTTATTACATGGTATAAGGTCCAAGATGTCCCATGAATATCTTGTGTAACACGTGCTTCATAATGCGGTCCGAAGACATCTATATGTCAACATGAAAGTGATGCATAGAAAAAGATCAATAATAAAGATCAAACACTCTTTATTGAACTCAATAGAACTGAAAAGCAAAACATTTGGGTTATGTCTGTTGGAGCTGATAATCCATTATCATCGTCATGTTCAAACCACATATCAAGGGCGTGTGTGCATGTTTATGTATAGTCTGAGTAATATAATTATTTAAAAAAAAAAAAAGGAAAGTCACTGATTTGCCTTCATGGGTGTGATGCGTGGACGGAGAAAGTCTTTGAGGCCGCGGTAGAAGGCAGGCTGAGTTCGCCAGCTGTTCTAATAATGTCTCTGATAAAGTGATCTACAGTTAGCGCTCAACCATGAGGCGACGACGATGTACAAAATCATTCATGTAAGAGGGCGCCATGGCGGCAATTTGACCAAACAGACACACAGAAAGCAAATTCACAACAAAATAATAAATTTGGCAGCTGGTTTTCAACTGTTAACACACTTTTGTGTAAATGCTACGGTAAGGTAAACAACACTGACAGGAAAAATAACATGGCTCGAAAATATACATCTTGTATGTTGGACAACTGTGGCATTGTTAGAGTGAAGCTCAATTCATTGTTGACAAAGCAGCAGCCTCCTCATTCTGGACAACCTTGACTCATGCTCTATCAAACATGCATGTTTGTATGTGCGTCACAGAGGGTATAGGTATAAACTTCCTGTGTGTTGTATAGCGTGCAGCTCTCCTGTATGTCTCCTGCTGCATAAGAACCCACACAGTTATATGCTTGGAAAGTCAGACTTGTTTAGGATTTGAGAGAAAATTTGCATTCTGAATTCAAAATCAAGCACCACTCAGATCAGGAAAACGTAAAGACACCTCTGATTAATGACATTATTCGTTAAAGAGCAGCAAGTTATTGTAATATGTTTGTGTTAAGTGGTCTGGTTCAAGGCGCAATGGCTCAACACCTTGAAGGCACAACGGATTAAAAAGCCAATTGTCATTTGAACCTTTCCCAGATCTTGACCAAATATTAAGTGTTGTGCTTTATGCTGCTTCGACCACATAATGCATGGAGTTCAGCACATCAATAGAATTCACTAAGTGTCAGGCAAGTTGATCAATCTCATCTTTTTGTCCTGATATAACAAGTACTATTCATCTGACCTACACGTATACGCACAGATGCATGCACGCACTGCAAACCTACAGTCCAACGAATCAATCTAAGATGTAAAAATTAAAACATTTAACGCGAAAAAAGCCAAGCCGATCTGTAAATGACGTAAGACTCAAGTGTTTGGCAAAGAAACAAACGGATTGATCAAGTGTGAATGAGTAAAGGCTCACGGTTTGACCTGTTTCCAAATGAAAAGAAAGCTGCCGTGCTGAGCTTGAACCAACCAACGGAGTGTCATGATCTCCCATCATGCTCTGAAAAAAAAACCCCTCTCTGCTCTTCCTCAGAGAGGAATGTCCCATACAATCGAATGTCATAAACATAAAACTCTATATTTAATACACATATAATGTAATGGACAGACATATGATATTATTGTAATATAGATCTGACATTTCTCGTTAATGTTTTATGTACTGGACTCTGAATAAATCTTTTGAGAAAAAGAAAACAAATAACACAAAGTATTGTATTTACAAAGTGAGTTTTGGCATCCATATTCAACTCTATATTACCACACTATAAGTGGCAGGTCATTCGACGGATATGAGTGTTGACAGACTGGTGCAACCACAGCCTGATAGATAAAGAAAAAAAAAGGGTTTGGCATGTTGATTTGATCATTTTTGATATAAGATTTTTGTTAAAAAATAAAATAAAATTGCAACAGAGACTGGCGATAAATCTGTGCTATCACACGACCCAGTAAGTATAATTATTTGTCATATACAGTATTCAAAGGACTCCTGAAAACTCCCAAGCACGATACAAAGAAGGACAAGCCGGTTAGTATATACATGTACAGTCTTTTACAGCCGTGCTCCGCTGCGTAACTGTCCCTCTTCTCTCTCTAATACTCTGGATATATAAAAAAACAAAACAAACAAAATATTTCTGTACACGTCTTTCCCACATCCCCGCCCACTCTGGGAGATTATTGTCCTATTGAATGGCCTCTTCTCCGTCTCTCCCCGTGATTGGTCATTGAATTCAACCTCCTCCATCTCTGTGGCACCTGGCGGTCTGACGAATCACTTCCTCTCTCTCAAAGTCAAACGCCACTGGCCGTTAGATGAACCACTCCTTCTTTGATTCGTCGATGGTTTCCGGGTTGTCGGTGCCGATGATGGCCGTGTCCGCCGATTCTCCGCCGGCGGACTCCCCGCTGCCCTTGGCCTCGTTGGTGTGGTAGGTGCCTTTGTGACGGAACATGTAGCGGATCAGGAACACCAGAGTGCATAAGATGGTGAAGATCACCACCGCAATGATACCTGCAGAGGACGTCATGGGCACAAAAACAAGCGTTATTGTGTATTCCACCAACCATCTGACCAAGTTTGGAGCAAAGCTGAAACAATTAGTTGATTAACTGATTAGTCGATTGACAGAATATCAGGGCTGTCAATTGATTAAAATATTTAATCGCGATTAATCGCACGATTGTCCATAGTTAATTTTTTTCTGTTCAAAATGTACCTTAAAGGGAGATTTGTCAAATATTTAATACTCTTATCAACATGGGAGTGGACAAATATGCTTGCTTTATGCAAATGTATGTATATTTTTATTAGTGGAAATCAATTAACAACACAAAACAATGACAAATATCGTCCAGAAACCCTCACAGGTACTGCATTTAGCATAAAAAATATGCTTAAATCATAACATGGCAAACTCAAACCCAACAGGCAACAACAGCTGTCAGTGTGTCAGTGTGCTGACTTGACTATGACTTGCCCAAAACTGCATGTGATTATCATAATTACTTTGACAGCCCTACAGAAAATACATCTCATTAATCATTTGAGTCAATTTTTAACCAAAAAGGCCAAACATCCCCTGGTTTCAGCTTCTCAAATGTGAGTATCTGTTGCTTTTCTTTGTTATATAGTAAATACAAATGAAAGACTGCTTTCACAAATGTCATTCTTTACCTCCGATGATGGCAGAGTCTCTGTTGACCCCATCAGGAATCACTCTCTCCTCATTGAAGGGGAACTCTGCATCTGAGTAAAGCAAGAAGAAATCAGACCGTGCACTCACACGTAAAGAGACTAAAAGAATATCTAAGACGTTTTATATTCATTCTAGTAACGTAACCAACTTTAATAGCTTCACTGGACCAATTTGTGCGCATGAAAATACCAAACAGACGGTGAAAGTGCATCTGAAGGTCAGGCAAATGCCAACATGTCACAGTCCTGCTTGCAGCAACACAAAAATAGATGTCTTTTTTTCAGCAGTAAAAAGTCACATGGACTAATTTCATGCATAACTTGTGCTGAATTCTAACTACTATTGAAGCTCAGTTTATTCTATATTGGCTCTAGCTTCACTGCATACATACATCAGACAACTAGATGGATACAGTGCTAAGCATCCTTAGGGGATGACTAGTGCAGATTATTTATTGTATCGTTGTTTCATATATTTCATTAAAGATCCATGGCAGGTTAAGAGGTTAATAACAGCTGCTGCCTCGGCCTGTCCACTGCAACAATTATCTAACTACTGTGATTCTCCCTGAATGGACAGAAGTGCAGGGCGAAGCAGCGGAGGGAGAGATGAGAGGTTGCGATGCGGAGGAGTTGGTGGGTGTTAAAAGAAGAAATATTGTTGGCCAATTTGTCCATTTTTGTCTGTAGTTGCTATTTAGGAACACGCACAAACACGCATGTAAAAGCATGGCTAGAGCTGCAGACATGTATAATCAAGCCTTGTTGCATATAAACGCACACTCACAAACTGCTTCGCCCTGCAATGAGCTGTCAGCTATTTCTGCTGCTGACTGCACAGTTCTCCAAGGAGGTAAAGAGCATGAGTAAGACGGAGAAGAGGATGATGAGGTGGGGAAAAAAGAGGTGAAAACGGGAAGCAACAGAGAGGAGGAGAGTAATCAGACTCATTATAGTCTGTCAGTTGGTTGGATGTGTTCGGATATCAAGAAGTCACTGTATCTGAAAGGATGAGAGATAAGGGCAGAGAGGAGAGGAGACTAATAAAGTAAAAACTTAAAATGGAAAAACAGGAAGTTAGGATGATAGGATGTGAAAAAAAAAAAAAATCAATGAAAAGACAGACAATGATCATGGCAGATTGAGGGAGGGCTGGTTGAAATATAGATTAGAACTATCTATAGAAAATATAAAGCAAAATGAATCCTTTCTGTGGAAGGATGGTGGAGAGCTGACTGCGAGTTTGGACCCGGAGTCCAGATCAATGTGGACCGGATCGATGTCAGATAGCTCAACGCTCCCAAAGGCACAGTTGGCACCGGGCCTGAAGAAAACGGCTGCATCCAGAATAATGCCACTCTGAAATACTAAACGCTGGCGTGGGAGGAAACCTCAGACACAGGAGTGCTGATGTCTATGTGTAGAGTCAAGAGTATGGATACATTTGCAGTAATCCTCACCTGTGTTGTCCAGATGCCAGGGATCTGTCGCGGCAGACATTGGCGGGATGGTGAGAGGCGACGACCCACAGTTGGACTCCACCAGTTTCCCCTGGTAAGACACCGGCGAGGCGGCTGCAGACGGTCTGTCTGGCTGAGCGGCTGTCGGTGTGGCCTGGGCCTGTGGGACGGTTCTCAGTGCGTACTTGAGGGGGGCGACGCCGTTGAACTGCACCCGCGAGAGACACCCGACGAAGCCTGGGGTGTTGTAGCGCTCGATGAGGACTGGGTCTATGTGTCCAGTTTCTGCACAAAGACACGGAGAATAACATCTTTTTTTTTGTTTCTTTTCATTGTTTAATGAGACTGTCAAACCAGTCGAATGTGATGTTAACTGAGGTGGAACCATGCCCATAAGTTTGATTGATATTGAGAAAGAGAGAGAGCAAGGAGAAACCAGGGATCTCAAGCATTGACCACAAAAGCTTTGAAAAAGATCAGCAGTGATTATCCGAAGCACACAACACACTTTCTCTGAATACTCAAAGTCTTAGGCACAAATTTTGCTGATGCACAGTAAACCAATAACACAAATGAGGACAGAAGATGGAGGAGGAGGAGGGAGGAATCAGAGGAGGAACATACACTCACATTGACCTCTACTGTCAAATTAAGCGGATTAATAATGAATTAACACTCCCTCCGCTCTAACAGTCTCTCATTCATTCTCCTATTCAGGATTCCTTAGTAGCATCGAATGTGGATTTGTACGTTTCTAAAGCAAAAAGCAGCTTCTCTTTCAAGCTGTGGTCATAATCTGATGAAAAGTCTTTCCTCTCTTCTTGTAAATTGACTCTCCATAAACAAGTTGCTTTCTCTCTTTTGATGTGTCTTGTTGTCCACCGTGCTAACACGTCACAATAACTCTCCAGCTGTGACAACTACCATGATTGGGAGAGTTACCTGCTGTCCAATTATTGCCATGGCAATCCAGACAAATTCAGATGTGCCTGTTCAAACGCAGCAATTTGTGCACTTTTATCTCTGCGCCACAGTCTCTGTTGTTTTCTCTCCTTTGACTTTCATCTCTTTTTATTTTTACTTCAACAGACGCTGGCCAACTGGCCGTCTGAGCTCAGTCTAGCCGTTGCTACAGTATATCCCTGTTCAATCTGAGGATTAAATAGGCTGTTTGGTGACTCACAGAATATTTTCCAGTGTTGACTAACATTGATTTTTTTACTGACAGCTATTTAGAGGTGAAAAGTGTCGACTGGGGATGTTTGTTCTCTCAGAGCTGATTTGGCCCAGACCCGGGGGCATTCATTAAACACAATCTAAGTGTTAAATCCACTCAGAGCCATTCAGTGGGGACAGAGTGCCTAATGCTTAAAGTGCATGTTCTGGCCATTGGGACATTTTGCATGCCATACCCCTCTCTCTCGGTTGTGTCTAGAACTCCCAAGTTGCAAAACTCTCCCGAGATGGTTAAACCTGCAGTAGAGTGTTCTTGGAGAAAACTAGACTTCTGCACCTCCTCATGGCTCTGTTTTCAGGCTTTTAAAAAATCTAGCCCGTGACAAGAAACTTCAGAGAGAGCGTTCCTATTGGCTGTTCATTCAACGGAGGCAGCTGTCAATCACTTGCGAACTCCGATCAAAAGGTCAAACTAGGGAGCGTTGATCAAATATGAATCAATATTCTGTTATTGTAATGCATATTTCTCTCCTCAAATGTTTCAGAAACATCTTCTAGTGTACTGTTTAGCTGTAAAATGAGAAAGTTTGCTCCGGCTGGTGGGTGGTGCTTGGTATTTCCTAAACTTATCTCAACATGGCTGCCGGGTCACAAACTTTCTCATTTTACAGCTAAACAGTACACTACAAGATGTTTCTGAAAACAATTTATGTGAGAAATAGGCATTACAGTAACAGAATATTGATTCATATTTGATCAGCGCTGCCTAGTTTGACCGTGATCGGAGTTTGCGGCTGCTCAGAGACGGCAAGGCTCCAGCTCGGCTCTGATTGGTTGTTTTCCTCCGGTCTGTGAAATCTTGCAGATGCCATTAGGAGCACCGGAGGACACAGAGTCACATGATTTTTTTCAGGTTACCTGTCTCGTACACTACTGTCAGGATATAGTGACCGTTTTATAAAAATATATTTTTTAATCATATTTGCTCAAATTCTACGCACTGCAGCTTTAAGGTTAGGCATTGACCTTGAATGGTTAGGATAGGTCATTGGGCTGCGAGTCTTGCGAGATTTTTAGCAACTTGGAGTTTACCATCAAGACACAACCCTCTCTCTCTCTCCCCGTTCCCAGTCTGCCTCGAAAATAGCCTTTAAAA
This sequence comes from Sebastes umbrosus, assembly GCF_015220745.1. NCBI lineage: Eukaryota > Metazoa > Chordata > Actinopteri > Perciformes > Sebastidae > Sebastes > Sebastes umbrosus. The sequence continues at coordinate 14,468,226 of NC_051289.1, forward strand.
AAAAGTGTTTGTCTAGATGAGCTCACATTAACGATCATTTCCACCCCTCTCTGGCACAAACCTGGACTGATTTCAAAACTGTCTTCAACATTTTTGCACAATGCTGCAAACCATCTTACTCCTTCACATGAACTCTGGCTGTGTGTGAGCAGACAGAGTTATGGTTTTAATGTTAACATGCATGGCTGCACTGCTGCTAGACGACTGAGCCACACCCAGAAGAGAGAACGGCTGTTTGGACAATCCTGCAGCAAAATATGAACCTGGGATGACTAACTAGAGTTCTGCTCTCCGTGTGTGTGTTTATTTATTGAATCGTGTTATGCTAGATGATGAGCACATGAGTATCTGGACGTGGCTTATAATGTGATTTTCTCTCGTTATTCCATTTTGATGGGTCCAAATACAAGTGTGTGTGTGTTTGTACACTATTGATTGTGCTGCCAGGAATAGAGCTCAGCACTATCTGAGTCTTCATCATCTGACCAGACCTCCTTCAGACATTGTGTGTATACACTGTATACTGTAACAATCATTTGATACAGGCTCTACAGTTCAGTTTCTATACAGTTCATCGATGAGGCTGCTAGTAGTGTGTGAGCTCTGAACTGTGGCTCAGCATCACCCGTCTGATGAGACACAGGTCAGCCCTTTTCTGCAGGAACAGAGACAAACGTATCTGCTATCAATCCCTTCGCACCTTGAAAACACTGTGGATGATGTGTACGTGAGAGCGTGTGTGCATTTGCATATGCGTGGGGGTGTGCAGAATAGGTGGTGAGACAGACACGTTAGGGAAAGAAGAGCCTTTACAGTAAAGCACAGTGAGCAGACTACTGATAAGTCTTGTGAATACAGAATATGAATCCTCTCTCTCCTGTATGCATGAACATGTGTTGATCACTGCAGACAGAGGCCTGCGTGTGAATACTAATAGGCTCTCTGTTGGGAGTATAACAGGCTGCTTAGCATACAATGCTGGCGAGTAAACAGTCGACAAATCCTTTGTTTTTTTGTGGCCGGTGATTTCACGAGGAAAAGAAAGCAGCGTGTTACCAATTTGAATAACATAATGTTGCCCATAAACATCATTAATATGAACTGGTTGTCACTGATAAAGAGGCCTCGATGTTTTTAATGGCAAAATATCCATTTAGTGCTAATGGGGGAACAAGAGGTGGATGCAATTACACAGCTAATGCAATCCACTGCAAAAACACACTACCTTTGTGAAGTTGTGAGTGTTCAAATCAGGTGTTGGTGCAGCTCTACGAAATATTATATGCACACAGGAAAGAAGGAAGTGAATAGCTTAGAATATAATGCAATAACCAAACCACAAACAGTGACCTATAAAATTACCATAGAGTAACACTCCTCTAACGCAGTCTCAATAAAAATTAAAAGCTTTCCGTGGTAAGTTCTTGCCAACAGAGAGATATATTTGACACCTTTTAAATCATATTTTGTCCATCTCCATCTCCATCTCTAACATTCAGCCACTAGATGTCCCATTATCCCATTGCATTCACTTCACAACAAGTCGTTGCCAGGCACTTACCATCAATCTCATCTAATTTATCCGTTTTTTTCCACACTAACAGACGACCCAGAGATACCATGTGATACCAACTTCGTTATACTATTGGCCTTGTTAAAGGTGGGAACCAAACGTCAGATATCTTCCACAGAGATAAAAAAAACATTTATTTTGATTATTTATGATTAATTCACAATCATAATATTTTTTTTCAGGAAAAAGCCATACTTTTTATTTTTTTAATTTTAGTTAAAAAATATTTGTCTATGTAAAAATGTTAACAATAAGACCTTTAACACCATATATAAACATTAAGTAAGGGATAATGTACAGCGAGACGGTCATTGTTGTGAAATAAACCCCTACAGGGCAATGCCGCACCTCAACACAGAGTGTTTTATTTCACAAAAATGACCCGTTGTACATTATCCCGCTTATTACACAGCTACTTACTTAAGAACTCAATAATTTGACACAAAAACAGTCCTCCAGAGTCAGAGATCAGAAGTGCACCCATAGCAACGGTCTGTTATACATAGCAACAATCTGCTATAAAGAAATAACAAGCCGTAGAACGCCTGATTGACCAGAATCGAGTATTCAACAAAGCCATGTACTAACAAGTAAAATCAGCTTTTCAGAGCCAGTCACCACACACTGATCTTAAGGCTTGTAATCCCTTACTTTGCTTGCCTTGGTGGCCTCTAAAGGGGCTTTTCAGACTGATCAGATCAATAAAACATTCGCAAGTACACACTCAGACTAACAGCTCCCCACACACTAATCACGATTAGAAAAGAGCACAGACTAATCCATTTGGCTTGTAATAATGAAATGTACCATCACATATGATTACAACCAGGTCCTCCATATGTGGCCCCTCACACATCCACTTCAACACACCCACACACACCGTCACGACAGCAACAAGGTCAGCATGCTGAACAGAGGATTGCATCCTGTGATGGTGTGTCACCATCGGGGTGACCAGTAACATCACATGAATAATTCAAAAGGTGAGGCAGCACATGAAGCTGTGAGGACAATGGGTAGGGGTGTGTTTTGGGGTCGGGTGAGGGGGGGCAAAATCTATGAAGGGGAGGACAGAAAAAGAAGTTGGATGAAATAAGAATGGAGGATGGAGGGAACTGCAGGACTAGCAGAGAGGGAGGGTGTGGCTGGCTCTCCAAAAAGAGCTGGTGGTGAGGGGAAAGGTGAGCGACATGGAGGAGGAGGAGGAGGAGGAGGAGGAGGAGTAGGAGGAGGAGGAGTGTCTCTGGAGAGTGTGTCTGGGTGAGTGGGTGAAAAAAAAAAGAGAGGAGTGGGGAAAGAAATGGGGTGACAAGAAGGGCGCTCAAATGGAGGGGCAGGGTAGAGGAGATCAAACCCAGTTGCCATGGCAACAAATGAAAGCTGATGTAGGGGTGAGAGAGGGAGAAAAAGAAGAGAGGAGGGGGGTTAATGAAAGTATGAAGCATTTGAGACACATCAAAAGAATACTAATGTGAATCCACCCACCACACCCTCCTTAGTAATACAAAAAATTAATATGTAACATATGCAGAAATGCACACACACATGAGCACAGCTGCTGGCCAGATGTACCACAGAGAGGGACAGACTATGAGAGGGAGAGGCAGATAGAATTTTTTTTTTTAAATGAGAGAAAGCTGTGGAAATTAATTGAGATAAATAGACTAAAGAATAAGTAAAAAAGACAAAAAAATTGTGAGAAATAGAGATCTACAGATGTGAAGAGATGAAATGTTGCCAACACATACTTGTGTATTTTCATCTATTCATGCTTGTTCTCGGTGTAAATATTTTCTATACTTACATCCAATGCAAAGTTTGATAGTAAAGCCAAGAACTACAAATTGACCACAACTTTTCTTCTTTGAATTTTGATCCTTGTGCTCTATTTGGTTGTGATCTTCTCTAAACTTGCTATGGATGTCACAACGTGGTGATGAAGTGCAGTAAATATAGATGTGTAAAGAGAGGAGGTGTTGACGAACAGAGATGATGAATTAAGAAGATGGAGAGGCGAGGAGAGAAACGGATGAACGAGAAGGGAGATAAGAGCTGAAGTAGATGTATGACCTGTTAGTTTTAGACCTGTGGTTGCAACACCCTACTGAACACACACCAGCACACAAACACACAGGTGTATTCATCAGTGCCACCTCTAGCTGCTTCCTCCTCCACCAGGATGTCAGGCTTTCGCAGACGCCAAGCCAAGAAACGCAGACACAACAGAGACGCAGCAACAAACAAGAGCAGTAATTAATATACGACTCATTTTTCCTTCTGACTCAGACACACACACACCAGGGTTCTGTGTAATTTGCCTGTAATCCCATTACTTCAGGGGGTGGATTGCCTTTTTTAAATTCAAAAGCATCACACATTTGGCTAAATGTCAATCTATGGGGAAATCATGTTTAGCAGCAAATTTAATTCACATTTAGAGTCGATGAATTACTCAGTCCTTGGCACACTCATGCATATGCAAGAACAGATACAAATGAAGACACACAGGTATATACATACACACACACACACACACACATGCATACAGATGTAGTTACCTATGTGGAGTTTGCGTCAGTGTCTGTATACAGTTTGTGAGGCAAACCAGCTTCCTCTCCTCTTCTGTCACTCGTTCTTCTTCTATGTGCTATGTGGATCTCTTGACACGGTACCAGATAGGCAACCGTCTCTCTCTCTCTCTCTCTCTCTCTCTCTCTCTCACTGCAGTGCAGTCCCACCCCCACTCCAACACTACAGCTGGAGAAAACCTGGATCACGGACCAACCTTGCCATGGATCCGGACTCACCAGTATAAAGTACAACTAGTGGTGCTAGCCAGGGAGGATGGCATGATGTCATCCTCCACACATGCGAAGCAGTGACCACGTACAGGTGCGTCCATCTCGATTTAAAGGCACACTGAGATTAGAGAGAGTATACCTAGCCTGGAGATAAGAGATAAAACTGCTCTGTGTTATCAGCCTCATCTAACATCAGGGCTCATCAGCACTTTAATCAGAGTCGGGACGTCTGGTGGCTCGACCCAAAGGTCACAGCACAAAAGACAGGCATTGAACCAGAGGCCGCCTGGAAGGGAGGAAATTGATTGTACCGCATCACGGCATGATACCGTTCGGCAGTGAGTGAAGTACATCAGATTTGTACTTAATAAAGAATCAATGGTCTCTACAATGTAGACATTGGCTGAGTGCTGAATCCTCGAAAACAGAGAGCCCCTAAAAAACATCATCAGCAGGACAATGAAATGATTCATTAATGCACTGCTGTTCTAAGTGAATGCCATACTCAGCGTGCAAAGAGGCATCATGCTGAACACTGATGAAGATGGGTGAAATGTCCTTGAATTAATAAGGCGTTTAATTGGAATGCTGTCCTGCTCATCATTTTTTTAATGAGTTAAAAGAGGCAAAAACTGCAAATATGGTTCTTTAACCAACTACAATCAACTCTATACACTGTATTTGAAACGTGCTCAGTTCAGTTCAAACCGTTTCTGTATGTAAATATGCTCTTAAAGGAGCAGTGTGTAGCATTTCAGGGGATCTATTAGCAGAAATGGAATATATAACTATGTTTTCATTAGTGTATAATCACCTGAAACTAAGAATCGTTGTGTTTTCTTCAGCTTAGAATGAGCGTTTATATCTTCATAGGGAGCGAGTCCTCTTCACGGAGTCCGCTATGTTGCTCCGCCATGTTTCTACAGTAGCCCAGATCGGACAAACCAAACCCTGGCTTTTACGATACCAGAAGGCCACCGTAGTTATCCGATACACTTGTGAAACTGCAGTAACGTGAGCCACAGGGTGCAAAATCGTGGTACCGCCAGCCACCGTCTGACTTCCGTTGCTCCTAAAGTAGTGTTATTATGGTAAGGATGGCCTCTGAGCGAGGCGAACAGTGTTACCACGGTTTTGCACTCGGCGGTTCACGTTACCGCAGTCTTGGAAAGGGAGGAGTGAGCGGAGGGGTACTCAGTTGGTTGAAATCTGCAACTACACCACTGGATGCTGCCAAATCCTACACACTGTGCCTTTAAAGGGGTCTATATAAATATGTTTACCAAAAGTTCTTACATTTTACAAATTAAACTACATATATACAAATACACATTAGTTCATTTGAGGGATTAGAGGGAATATTTTCACCTTTTACCTATGAAAACTATCTTGAGCTCCATCAGTAAATACTCAAATTATTACTATTTGGTTTTCAAATAAGTCGTATATCTATATAAATGCTCAGTCTGCTTACTTTTCTGCACCCAAGTTAAATACGCCAATATTTTAACAATAAAAACACAAAGCAAAAAATAATTGTATACTGATAATAGCTGAGCTCCTTAAACAAACTCCTACTTTTTTGTTTGGACAAATTTACATTGAGCCTGATTTTTCATGTGACAAAGTTGACCTTATCTTGACCTTATCCTGTGTTTCACTCTGTTTGCTGATGTTGCTGCTTTGACACCTGAATTTACCCCTGGGGATTAATAAAGGTTCATCTTATTTTATCTTATCTTATCTTATCTGCAAGATGGCATATTGACAGATGGATTAACAGAGAGGGATACATTTTTCAATGGACAGATATAGTGATGATATTCATAGCTTATGGAGCTGGCAAGACGTCACATGTGCAGGCAGATGGTTGAGAGTTATGGTGGTAAAACAGGGTACTTGCAGTTAATGCTACCACACTCTTTATCTATAGGGCAGTTTTCTTAAAATGTACAAAGTACATTACAAAAAATGCAGTTGGTTCATGTCATGCCCTGCTGAAAATGTCTCCCTGATACATCTCGAGGGTCAAAGTATGTTTGAAGTGACAGAAAACACCCTGCTCCAATTAAAAGCACATGAAAAAGCCTAACATGAGAAAAGACTTCTGAATGCAAATAATAGCCATTACGCCTCAAAGTTTCTCAGAATAAAGCCATTACACCTGAGAACGGCAGCATGACTTAAGGCCTGTGTAAAATAATTGGCAGCACCCGCAGGGAGCAACGTGTTAAATGTGTGTGGGCAGAGTTAACAGAACAAGAGAGGCTAGGGGATCAAATAAAATAAAGGAGGGAAATCAGAATTTCAGTATGTCCTTTACAAGCAACCCTCAGGGCTACAATCATCTGTCTCTAATAGCACTTTCACACTGTCACTATTTTTCTTGCTCTCTCTCTGCCTTTGGCTCTGAATTTATTCCCTTAGACACACACACACACACTCACACACACACTCACAGACAGATTTGTGGCACTGAGGACTGGGTAGAGCGCGTGCCTGCTGCTCTGGCTAATGTATGACTCATGTCCCCCATCTATTCCACCCAGACCCAGGGAGGACAGACCCATACGCAATACATCAAGCCCCCAACACACACACACATTGATGCGCGATGAAAGGAAAGACATGCACACATACATCCTGACCCTACATGTATAAATATGCCGTATATGGTTACCTTCACGCACCGCATACTGTTACATTAAGCATCAGGCTGCAGCAGTTTCAGTAGCATTTACTGTTTGTTGCATGTGCTGAATCATCACTGTGCTTCATGATCAATACCATTTTAGTACAATTACCCTTTGCAGCAAACACAGTAGATCTCATGACCCTGAAACCGAGACATTAACACCGACAGCTTCAACAAACAAACACAATTAAGAAGACATCGCTTTTGTTCTTGAAAACCAGAGTGACATTGTGCTGACTGCAGCATTGTAGTCGGTCGCTAACATTAAAACATGCCTTTCTAGTCAGTTTATACAGGAATTTGAATGTGAGGCTATGACAGCTTTAGATTTTAGTGCTAGTTCAAGCAGTGTGGCAGTACTTCACCTGAGTCTGCATTAATAGTGCTGGACTGGTATATTAGATAAGGCTGCAATTAACAATTATTTTCTTTATTTATTAATCTGATTATCTGATTATTTTCTCAATTAATCGATTAATCATTTGTTCTGTAAAATGTAAAAAAAAATAGTGAAAAATGCCAGTCACAAATTGTCAGAGCACAAGGTGACAAGGGCTGCAACTAACGATTATTATTTTCTCAATTAATCGATAAGTTGTTTGGTCTGTCAAATGCCAGGAAATTGTGAAAAATGTCATCAGTGTTTCCCAAAGCCCAAGATGACGTCCTGAAATGTCTTTTTTTGTTCACAACTCAAAGATATTCAGTTTACTGTCATAGAGGAGTTAAGAAAGCAGAAAAAACTACATTAAAGAAGCTGGAATCAGAGGATTTTGTCTTTTTTTGTCTTAATAAATTACTCACTTGATTATCAAAACAGTTAACGATTAATTTAATAGTTGACAACTAATCGATTAATCGTTGCAGCTCTCAAGGTGACATCATCCAATTGCTTGTTTTGCATGACAAACAGTCTAAAACCAAAAGATATTCACTTTACAATAATATAAAACAGCAAATTATCACACTGGAGAAACTAGAAGTATGGCATGTTGGCATTTTTAACACTAATTAAGGAATTCATTTATCAAAACAGATGTTGATTGACTAATCGATTTATCATTTCAGCTCTAATACGAACCATTGTTATGATATGAAGCCTCAGGTCTTATACAGACCTGCAGACAACAGGTGGTGAGCTTGAAATTTATGTATTTCAGTACAGAATTTGCTTGTAAAAACAGTGAAGACGCGTGTTTGTAGATATTGTTGTAGCCTCCCACTACCCAGCCTGCCACTCTATCAATAGATAAAAGTGTCGCATGTGACAGAAATGACACATCTTTGCTGTGGATCAAGCTCAAGGAAACTCAAGAGGACGATTTGGAAAATAAGGGGACTGCTTCTGAACACAGTTTCTAACGTGGAAGAAACAAAAATAAGTGTGAGCTAGGGAGGCCAAATTAGTTGCAAATCATGAAAATATTCCATAACTGTAGAGGTTGTTTACAGTATTTATACCCATTAGCCCAGAGGTAAAATGTAGCATCAGTTAATGGAGGAACGAATAAATGGTTATTGGATATTGAGGGCAGGAAAAAAGTGCAGCAGACTCTGGCTGCATATGCATCTCTTTTATTGCGATGACGTTTCAGCCCTCAGGCGTTCTTCAAGGAACAAGGGATTGGATATTGGGGCCCTAATCAATGAAACCCTTATGAGCAGGTATAGATAAACAATTATTGTGTTTATAGTATAAGTACAGAGTTGTCATCTAAGGAGCTAGTTAATAGAAAAGAACATGTTTACTGTATATTAATGATGATTAGACCGTAGAAACAGTGTGAGGTTATCTGTGTATCTCTATTCTTTATTTCTACCATCTTTATTCCAGCCTGCTTATCCCTTCCCACAATGAGCAGACTGTGAGGTGATAGAGGAGACGTCGCTGTGATCGGTGTGTGTGCTGTACCAAACACAGAGTCTCTGTCTCCCAGAAATAAAGGATCTGATAGCTCAGCTGTCTGACAGCCTCTCTTGTCTTTGTGGTCCCAACACAGAAGTGGAACAGATCTGATGAGATGTGCAAAAAATCAAACGCCTGCTTTTGTTCCGTTTCCTTTCTCTCTCTGTCTTTCTCATCACAATGTTCCTGTCATCCTTCTGTTTTCCTCCTTTTTTTCCCTCTCGATCCAATTACCTCCTTATTTCCTCGCTCTGTCTATATATTTTATTCTGTTTACGACATGTTGAGTCTATTGATGTGTAAAGTGTACGGGCTGTTTATGGCATGTGCAGTGACTTTGTCCTTCATGTCCTTAAAGCATCTGTGCTGTGTTAGTTGGGTGAAGATGGATGGCTGTGTTCTTTCTGTGTGCATGTGCCTGTTTCACTTGTTTGTGTGTGTGTTAGTGTGCATGGTTGCTGTGTTCCCAGGGGGTTCTGGTGGTGTGTGCAGCAGTCGATAGTTCTGGCTGGAAAGTGAAGTCAGCCATTACTTCAACCTCACTGACTTTCTCGGCACTTGAGGTAGAGGACAAAAGAGTCAAAGGGAAGGGAAGACGGAAGAAGTATAGGATAGATAAAATAGAGCAAGCTATTAATAATATGAGAATACAATCTTTCATCAGGGGTACATATGAGTCAAGCCATAAACCACAGCTACTACTCAGGAGAATCTAAATAGGATACAGTAACTGGCTGTTGATAATTAGGGTATTTAATGTAATGTAATCCAATGTCAGTGTTTCCTACAAGTAATGTAGTCAAAGTAGAGGTGGTGGACTAACCTAAATAGCTACATCAAAGGGAAAATCGACCTAAAGTAAAGGTTGGGCATTATTACGTTTTTTAAACTGGTGAAGCACTGAGGGAATCCTGGACAGTCTAATGCAAGAATATCAGGGTTATTTTGATGAGAAACTTTCCATCCTAACATAGTATTTGTCAGATTTCATAACCTTATCAGCCACAAATGTGGTGCACACCCATAAAGGCAGAGATGGATGCAGCTGGGATCATGTGCTGCACCAATATCCCTCTTTCAGTCCTCTGGTACCCTCTAGTGGACATAATGAGTAATTACAGCCTCTGTTCTTTTGAGAGTCAGACAGAGAAGCACGAGGAGAGATTTTGTTTGTGTATATTTGGATTTTTTCATAGGACTGTCAATCAATTAGAATATTTGATTGCAAATTAATCGCAAATTTTTTATCTGTTCAAAATGTACCTTGAAGGGAGATTTGTCAAGTATGCAATACTCTTATCAACATGGGAGTGGGTTAATATGCTTGCTTTATGCAAATCTATGTATATATTTATTATTGGAAATCAATTAACAACACAAAACAATGACAAATATTGTCCAGAAACCCTCACAGGTACTGCATTTAGCATACAAAATATGCTCAAATCATAACATGGCAAACTGCAGCCTAATAGGCAACAACAACTGTCAGTGTGTCAGTGTGCTGACTTGACTATGACTTGCCCCAAACAGCATGTGATTATCATAAAGTGGGCATGTCCGTAAAGTGCAGACCAGTGGGTACCAATAGAACCCATTTTCATTCACTTATCTTGAGGTCAAAGGTCAAGGGACCCCTTTGAAAATGGTCATGCCAGTTTTCCCCACGCCAAAATTAAGCATAAGTTTGGAGCGTTATACAACCTCCTTTCCGACAAGCTAGCATGACATGGTTGGTACCAATGGTTTTCTAGTTGGATATGATGCCAGTATATTCACTCTAGCTTTAAAACTGAGCCCACTACAACCTCCCAAAGACCGATTGCATTAAAGTGTAAAAGAAATTAGTGGATATATTAGTAGAATATATTAGTGTTTGGGACCCATTTGTAAATTAGATGGTGTATTTAAAGGGGTTTACAGAAATAGAATATAATAGAGTATAACTGTTATATACATAAATACAGCATAAATAGATCCAAATATACATTTAGAACATAAATACTTTTACTTAAAACTATTACACAGGTGAGATGCTAACTGACTGCTTGCCTCATACGAGACAATTGTTTATATCAGGTTAACCCAGGTGGATAAGCTCTAGTTGGGGATTACAGCCAGGTCAACCCACATACATGAATTACATTTTAATAACTACATGGATGCTTTATTTTCTGGAAAATCTTTTGTTTTGCAGCCTCAATAGCATCGATTGTACTCTTCAATAATCCACAATTAAAATGATTATCAGGAGGATTAGAAACTTGAGCTCCTTAACACTCCAAAAAGCTCCTAAACAAATAGTTTTGAACCATGATGGGGTGGGGGATTGAGTGGTATAATTTGAGTTAAGGAAAGAAATATGATCATAGTAAGTGTGGTAAAAGTTTGCACAGTGTGAAAAATGATGAGCTACCATACTCACCAAAAACTTTGCCCAAGAACAGCGTCTTGACCAGGTTGAACTGTGTATCTGAGGCGTCTGGGAGGGTGTAGCTGACTGGAGGGTAATGATCCAACTGAAGCAGTGGGAGAGAGAGAGAGAGAGAGCGAGAGATAATAAATTAGTATCTGCATTTTAAAGAGAGCCTGGGACTAAAACTACTGATCACAGCCTTTTAAAAAGACACCCTGCCTGAGACCTGCATCAGCACATTAAACAAGATGAGGAAGAAGAAGAAGAGATGGTAATTCATTGCTGCCAGGCACTGCAAAGCTACAACACAGCAAAATCAAAAGCTCAATGGCTCCCTCTTGTGGTCCAAACTGTTCAGTAAAGGGGAAACCACTCAGATAATAAACCTGTATATCATTTCCATGACCCAGTTAACTGTAACAAATCCAGATGCTAGAGAACCAGGACTCAAAAGCACCACCACAAAGTAGGACTGAAACATGTTTGTTATCAAATATTAATCCAAGTCTGTGTCTTACTCCCTTTACTTCAAGGATGCCTTGAAGCAAAGCCAGGCATGCCATATATTTACATTGACAGGTTATGCTGCTCAGAGAAGCCAAAATTTGGCATGTGGGTGATACTATACATGTTCCTGGATACATTTTCTAAAAAAGAAGTTTGACACAAGTTGCATCCAGATGGTGGGATGGAAATACTTTACAATAAAGAGAAGATTTAAAATCTCCTATGAACAAGAAAATGTATCATTAACCCCACAAAGATCCACCTGTGTTACATCTTTTATCATCGTTTTGATAACTCTCTTTAAACTAGAACAGTGTTTCCCAAACTTTTTTTCTGGGGACCGATGTTTGAAAAAATTACAAACCATCGCAACCCAATTCACAATAGGCCTTATCTATAAATCATGAGAAGAGCAGATTTGTGCATAAATTGGAACGTTCCTGACCATGTTTACCGCCATTTCTGCATCACCTTATATTATCTTGTATAGGTAAACCAGCCATTTAAGAGAGATATATGTTAAAATCACAACTTTGTTTTATGCGTGTGTTTTTGAAAACACATAGACAAGTTAAATACTTTATAAATGACACCAAATATATGTATTTAGGTGGAGTAAACAGGCTCATTCTTTTCATTTCCTCTAATCAGTAAAACAAGCGCTATATACAGTATACGCTAGCCTTTTATATTAGATTCAATGTTATAAGTAGGCTACAATTATCAGAACAATACGAACATTCAGGCTCCCTCATGTGGCTCAAAGGTGTATTGCAGATATAAATGTTAAAAGATTATGGAAGAAATGTATTTGGCGACCCTAATAAAATCTCCTGCGTCCCACCTGTGGGTCCCCGACCCAGTCTTTGGGAAATGACTGAACTAGAAGAAAAATGCGTGAAAATCCTCATACTGAGTGGGGTCAATATCTCCCTTCATACTATCACGGTTGCTCACAGAAATCACACCAGAACAAATGAAAACCTCTCGTTCATTTCTTTCCCCTCCCTCTTTGTTTAGTCAAACGAGTCACGGCTGAACGCAAACTTAAAAGCGATCCTCCATAATCATCCTGCAACACAAACAGCTCTTCACCAGGACTCCAGATAAATGATCACACATTAATTAACAATATGCAATTTCCAAAAGTCTGCGGTGGGTTCAAAGCCTTTCCCCAAGAACTTAAAATAGAGGGAGAAGAAGCGGCGTGTTTACACTGAGGAGCGTCAGCGGAGACGTGAGAGCAGAGGGGGTGATGGAGAGAGGGAATACACGACTTTAATATCCCTGCAACATAATTAACTTGTTATTGCTGTTTCACTGAAGTTTCTAATTAGCTTGAAGGCTACAGCCGGTGCTATTGATGAGAATCATTTCAACCCCACAAATTGGTTTCTGCGTGTGTTCAAGAAATAAAAGATCCTCCCTTCTCTCTCTGCTCACAGGAGGACTGTATCTCAGTCTGCACGACGCGTACCGACGGCCCGAGCCAGGAGAGAGGAGGTTGATTGAAAACAATGACTGTTGTTACTGTGTGTTTTACTGGAAATTTCCTCCATTGATGTGCTGAATGGCTGTCGTAGGCTGTTAGCAGGGAGCTGAGCTGGACCGCCACTAAAGGGTTGAGATGTATGTGTGTGTAGTTGCTCTTGTTTACAGGTTTGAGTCAGTAGAGTCCTCCCATACAGAAAATCCTCCCTACCCCCTACCTCTCCAGACTATTTTCTCTCTTTTCCTCTCTCTGCACACACACACACACACAAACACACACACAACATATCCTAATTTGATTCTTTCCAAAAGCCTGGTCTCAGTGGAGCATTGTGTGGGTTTTGTTTTCCACGGTGACTGGAGGGTGGGATAATGGGGCACAATTAAATTGCGCTCAGCTTATTTACTTTTATCTGAGAAAACAAATTGGCTGCACAGTCAGGGAGGGCGGTCGGAGGCTCAAAACCCCACAAAGAGGTCCACAGAGGAAGACAGCCATGGAAGAAACCTCATTTTACCAAACTTTGTCAATTACAACCGCAATTATTGGGATCCTTTCGTTTCACGCTGCACCATTTAGACAACACCATTTTCTACTTTAAGCGCTGCTGGTGCCTCTTAGGTTACATAAAGCTTACATAAGCAATGTAATCAGGGGTTAGACAAAGAGAAAATTAACAATGGGTGAAATCTATTTCCCTAACTATGTGCTCAAAAGGAATCCAATTTAGCCAATGTGCTGTATATATTCACACTAATTTACAGTACACTAAGAACTTCCTACTCGTGGCAGCTCTGTTTCCTTAATGATATCTGAGGGACAAAAAAGACTCCCATCACAGATTAAACATTAGAGAAGCTAAGTGCAAATAAATGCTAATTTTCTTTTTCTTTTACTCCATAAATAGTTTGACCTCATTATCAAGTGAACTACTGAATTATTGTCTTTTCCCTTCACAGCTAGAGCCAGCCATTCACACCACTAACACCAACCGCCGAAACCTCCCTGCTTGCGGTGAGAGGAAAGGAGGAGATAAAAGAAGAGAGGAAAGGAGGGGGGAGGAGAGTGGAAAAGAGAAGAAAAAGGAGGGGAGAGGAGAAAGGAGGGGAGAGGAGAGGGGAGAGGAGAGGAGAAAAGAGGGGAGAGAAGTTGGGAGAGGAGAGGAGAAAAGAGGAGAGAGGAGTTGGGAGAGGAGAGGAGAAAAGAGGAGAGAAGAGAGAGGAGGGGAGAGGAGTTGGGTTAGGAGAGGAGAAAAGAGGAGAGAGGTCAGAGGAGAGAGGAGAGAGGAGAGGGGGGAGATGAGGGGAGAGGAGAGAAGAAAGGAGCGGAGAGGAGAGGAGAAAGGAGGGGAGAGGAGAGGGGAGAGGGGAGAAGAAAGGAGGGGAGAGGAGTTGGGAGAGGAGAAAAGAGGAGAGAAGAGAGAGGAGAGGGGAGATGAGAGGAGAACGGAGGGGGTAAAGGAGAGGAGAAAAGAGAGGAGATGGGAGAGGAGAGGAGAAGGAGGAGAGAGGAGATGAGAAAAGAGGGGAGGAGAGGAGAGGAGAGGAAAAAGGAGAGGAGAGGAGAGGAGAGGAGAGGAGAGGAGAAGAGAAAGGAGGGGAGAGGAGAGGAGAAGAGAGGGGTGAGGTGGAGAGGAAAGGAGAGGAGAGGAGAGGAGAAAGGAGGGGAGAGGAGAGGAGAAGAGAGGGGTGAGGTGGAGAGGAGAGGAGAGGAGAGGAGAGGAGAGGAGAAAGGAGGGGAGAGGAGAGGAGAGGCGAAAGGAGGGGAGAGGAGAGGAGAAGAGAGGGGTGAGGTGGAGAGGAAAGGAGAGGAGAGGAGAGGAGAAAGGAGGGGAGAGGAGAGGAGAAAGGAGGAGAGGAGAGGAGGAAACAGAGATGAGATGTCTGTTGCCTGAAGGGACTCCTCGCTTTCATCTCTAAGCCCTCACAGTGTGTGAGAGTTTGAGAGAAAGCGAAAGCCAACGATGGGAGAAGGGAACTTATTTTGATCTCGTCTTGATATGCCTTTTGATAGCGAGCTAACCTGACGAGACCTCACAAACTGCTTAAAAACCCAAACACTTGCTTCCTGCAGTGCACTTGGTGTGCCTGTGTGTACATCTCAGCAGGTGTTTGTGTGCACATGCAAATCCACGCTGTGAAATAAGCCTCAGGACTGATGGGTTAGATAACCTGAATGCATCAAAGTGATCTTTGTGGGTTCATTTTGTGGGTCTTCTTCCTTTATCTGAAAACACAATCTTTCTCTTCTCAAACCCCCCTCCTTTCTGTATTCTTTTTCTTTTGCTCTCCATTTCTCTTGTGCTCCCCTTTCTCTCAGATTCCAATTACCACACTCCTACTTGTCTTCCCACTTGTTCTCCGCCGTGTCTTTAAACTAAACAGTCGCTTGTCTAAATGCCTTTAAGATTTGCAGCCCTGATAGCAGAGAAGTGAGACCTCCGCAGCCTCAGGTAAACACTCGACTCACTCTTTTACCCTGGAAATTGAATTTGATCCACTGGCGGGCCCACCAGCATAACTGACTTTTATTGCATCTGACTCTCATCTCTGCCTCTCACTCATGTCGTTACAGCTCAGATCAAAGCAGCTGCAACAAGGCCTCTGATGAGCATGTAAGCAAAAATAATAATGGCTTTTGGTTCAATTTCAAATGCTGGTGGCACGCTATAACAGAGTTGGTGTTTTAGCCTTTAATGCATAATGCAATAATTTGTGATCCAATTTCAAACTCGGTAATTAGCAAGTGTACATTTCAGCCCACGATAATTCAGTTTGAACGTTCAAAAGCAGCGAACATTTCAGCATGTAGGACAAGTTATGTAAATGCTGTTGATGGATGGCATTTTAAAGAACTTGCTGAATGGCTGGAATTTAATCTTATCGATTACATTATAGAACAGGTCTGGTGAACCGTGACTATTTAAACCTGCACTAAATATTTCATAGCCATTTGGAGGCAGCAGAAACAAGGAGTAAACACAACACTGACCTATTATCACCTTTAAAGTTGATACAGCCAACATGCTAGCAAACAGCTGCCTATTTACACATCTAAGGCCATGTTCAGACCTGGCATTAACATGCGACCTGGGCGATCCGATCACAAGTGGACAGCTCTAAAGCTGGGGACACACAACCTGACGTCAAAGAACTAGCGGCGACGAAGGCCACCAGTTGCGTCGCCTCACGTCACCTTTGTCTTGGCCAAAACGTTGCACTCAAACACACCGCAAAGACTACAGCCAACGGCCAACTGCCACACACGTTCTGCGCCTGCGTGAGATGGATTAGCGGAAATGGAATATAATATTCATAACTATGTTTTCATTAGGGCATAACCAACCGAAAGAATCGTTGTGTTTTCGTTAGCTTAGAATGAACCCTTCATATCTACATAGGGAGCGAGTCCTCTTCACGGAGTCCGCCATGTTACTCCACCATGGTTCTACAGTAGCCCAGAACAGACAAACCAAACACTGGCTCCAGAGAGAGCCTTTCACGTTTTTATGTTACCTGAAGGCCACCGTAGTTCTCTGACACGCTTGTGAAACTGCGGTAACCTGAGCCGCAGAGTGCAAAACCGTGGTACCGCCAGCCACCGTCTGCCTTCCATTGCTCCTAAAGTAGTGTTATTATGATAGGGATGGCCTCTGAACTAGGCGAATGGCGTTACTTTGCACTCGGCGACTCACGTTACCACAGTCTCGGAAAGGGAGGAGTGTGCGGAGGGATATTCAGGTGGTTGCAATCTGCAACCACACCACTAGATGCCAAATCCTACACACTGTCCCTTTAAGAATGAAATAAGCAGACTACTACCTACTTACTCCCTAATCTTGCTCAGTGTCTCTCTTGTCCTGTTCCTCGCAACTCATTAGTGTGGGTGTGAGCTGCAGTCATGGTTCCTGGCTATGAGTGCATTAACATTAACTAAAAGCCCCCCAGGATGGTGAGAAGGTAGAAGGTGGGAGGAACGGAGAGGCAGAAGGAGAGAAGTGGAGTGGACAGATGAATTAGGCTGAATAATGTTGATTTTGTGGCACAGCAGTGTGAAGCCTTTGTAGTGAGTTGACCTGACAAGATCTCACTTGCGTGTCTGTTGGTATGCATGTCCACATCTGTTTACCCGTGGATATTAAGTGCATGTTTGTACCTTGGAAAGAGCCCAGAGGCGGTAAGGCAACATGAAAAAGTTTTACTCATCAAAGTTATCTTCGTTAGCACACCTTCTGGCTCTACTTTTCATGCCCTATCTATAAACTTGATCTATTTTCCCTCCCCCACAGTTCCCTTGCTGATTCCCTCCCCCCTTAAATCCAAATTACCACATCGGGCCCACCAGTGTTGCGCTTACATTTCTTATCATTTCTTTAATGTTTAAGTGATGAACTCATCATTTAAGGACAAGAAGAGTCAGTGGATTGTTATTTAGAGTACAGCCTGGGCACATGGGGAGTGGTAAACTGGGGATATGCATTTGATAGTTAATATTTCAGTCACACACTCAACACTGGGCTGAACATCGATATCTAGACACAACCAGGCAACCGGTGGAAGACACTCTGTGTGCATGCATGTATGTGTGTGTGTGTGTGTGTGTGATGAGCAAATAAGCGTACAGTTGCTCCAATCACTCTCAGTCAAAAGGGGATGTGTTATGCTGAAGTGCTCCCGCTGGGGTGATCAGCAGCTGCTGGAGGTGATTTGCTCCGAAAATGAGGACGATTTCCATTGGATGGTTCAGTTTTCAATTTTCTCACTGTCACACTTTTTCACTCTAGTGTGTGAATGTAGGGGATTAGATTCCAGTATGGATGGGGTCTATGTACATATAATGAGAGACAGAAAGGCCTAAAGACTTATGTAGAAGAGGAGGTGTAATGATTATTGGTTTGCAAATGTACTGTGATTCATTCTGGCCAACATTGTATTTCACCTTAATGAGAGCAACAGTGAGGGACTTCATTTATCACAAGAGAGGGTGACAACTTGACACGGTAGCCAGGATTAGAAACAACACAACTAATTATATACTCACTGTCTACTGCCCATTATATAGACTCCACTATATTCTATCTTGTGTCCGAAGTCTAATGCAAGTGAAGAAACATGTCCTCTGAAATTAAAGACCCAACTAATAATCTCTTTATGAGGAAAAGATTAAAAGGGCACCAGTGCGCATAAAGCATGTATGTAGCATGTAGGGCAGCTGATATAGCACTGCATCACATCTTCTCAATTTTAAGGCCACACTAGAGGGCACTTCATCCCATTTTCTCCATTTAAGGGCTTCCTAGAGGGCACTTTATCATGTTTTCTCCACTAGAAGGGCATCCTAGAGGGCACTTTATCATGTTTTCTTTACTAGAAGGGCATCCTAGAGGACGCTTCATCACGTTTTCTCCACTAGAAGGGAACCCTAAAGGGCATTTCATCACATTTTTTCTACTAGAAGGGCTCCCTAGAGGGCATTTAATCATGTTTTCTCCACTAGAAGGGAACCCTAAAGGGCATTTCATCACATTTTTTCTACTAGAAGGGAACCCTAGAGGGCATTTAATCATGTTTTCTCCACTAGAAGGGCATCCTAGAGGACGCTTCATCATGTTTTCTCCACTAGAAGGGCATCCTAGAGGACGCTTCATCATGTTTTCTCCACTAGAAGAGCAATGGACACCCCCTGAGTCCAATATATTTCATTAATTTCCTTTGTGTCCATTTTGTTTTAAATGTATTAATTTAAACATCCTACAAACTAATGTAGTAATGTCATTCTTCCCATTAATACTTAATTTGTTCTAATGTGTTATTATGGTTGGTTGCATTATATACAACATTTGCATTAAACTTATGTTTTTTCATATATTTGTCTAATTATGTACTGCTAAAACTATAATTTTTTCCCAATTAAATCAAATCAAATTACATCTATGGCTTAGTTAATCAAATTTATTTTTATTTTCAAACTGAACATGGTGTTAGGGTATATCTTTTTCTCTACAATAATTCCTAAAATAGATATGATGCAGACCGAAGGTCAAGTGTCTCATGGATGGAAAGTAATCCATGAGGATACCATGGCATGAATAAGATGATACAGCAGATTCATTGACACTCGCAGGGAAATTTGATTCTGTCAGCATTAACATTAAATCCATAGAGGATAAACAGTGCAGAATGTGAGCAAATAGCTGGAATATCAGCGAGAGCAAGGTTATACAAAATGATTGACATGATGCTCTCCACATGGTTCAGCAACTTTGCAGAGAGGAGGTGAGTCAATGCCTCAGGTTAATGCAACGCCTCCCTCTGGCCAGTAGGGGGTAGGTGGGCTCTCCACAAGTGAGCATGTGAGCGAGTTACTCTCTGAAGGCAGCAAAAAATATATAAATATGCACACTGTACGGTATTAACCGTAAACTGCAATGCAATGGTGTGCAGCAATAATGCCACGATACATGATGTGCAAATATGGTATTCAAATTACACATTCTACAGGAGGTCATGCATACAGAAACGGTTATGTAGATGTTCAATTCAAGAACTCAAGTTTTTACAATTTTTCTCATTTTTACAAAAAAACAATCCTTTCCTCTCACAAACCATACACTGCCCATGCAACTACAAATTTATTCTGATCTGGATGCAACCAATAACTAGGCTTTACAGGCGGCTGCCATCCACTGAGTCCTCCTTAAACTGCAGCCTGCAGCCAAATTGGAGCATTTTAGCCCAGAACAAAGTCTGTAATAGTTTAGCTGAATTCTCACTCCATCCTTGACAGCTACTGACTCAGGCTTGGCTGTATTGATCTGCACTAAGCTGTTTAGCTGCACACCAACAAAGGAGCACACCAACAAAAACCCATGCACACAAACGCACATACACATGAACAGATTGTCATGCACAAGCACAAACTCGCTCAGTCTCTCTTGCTCAGTCTCAGACGCACGCGGCGACCGCGCACGGCAAACACACAAAGACATGCAGCCACAATCACACAACAGCGTGCAGTCATACAAACACACACAGATCGATGCATTCTCTCTGTTGCTATGCTTAGGCTGTCTACTGGAAGTGGATTAACAGTGGCAGAGGACAAGCACTTTCATCACAGCACAAGAAAGAACAGGACACTGCTCTCCCATTTGACTTAATGCTAACACTGGCTGGGCGCAGTGTATGTGTGTGCTGGATGGCAATCCCATGCACTCCTTGGTTGCTTGTAAGTAAGATCTTGAAATTGAAACGCAAGTCTTTTGATTTGTGAGCATCAACTAGAAGCTTAAAATAATGTGTTTGAGAGTGATCAGATATGTGTGTGTGTGTGTGTGTGGGCTGTACCTGGATGGTGATGCTTCTGTCGACCCGGGACATGTTGATGCTATGTGGTTGTCCGTTGGCCAGGTTACGCTGGTCCACATCTATAGAAAACGGCTCCCTCAGACCTCCCAGGTTGTACCGGACCTGTAGTGAACCTGAAGACATACATACAGGCCAGTGGTTTGAAACCTGCTCTTGTTTTATGGAACCCGTCACATCTCTGCTTTTCCACTTCTCCAAGATGATTTAAGCATGAGCTCTCATCAATTAATACCTGAATTTCAAGTTCTGGTTTATTGTCATATGCATTAAAAAGTACAATTGTACATGCAAATGCAATGAAATGCATCTGCCCTTAAAACCATATACTGTACAATAGGGCTGCAACTAATGATTATTTTCATTGTCAATTAATCTGTAGATTATTTTCTCGATTAATGGATTAGTTGTTTGGTCTATAAAATGTCAGAAAATGGGGAAAAATGTTGATCAGTGTTTCCCAAAGCCCAAGATGACGTCCTCAAATGTCTTGTTTTGTCCACAACTCAAAGATATTGAGTTTACTGTCATAGAGGAGTAAAGGAACCAGAAAATATTCACATTCAAGAAGCTGGAATCAGAGAGATTTAGATTTTGTTTTCATTAAAAATTACTCAAACTGATTAATCAATTATCAAAATAGTTGGCGATTAATTTAATAGTTGACAACTAAACGATTGCGGCTCTACTGTACAATAAGAATAAATAAAAGACAACAACACTAATAAGAAATCCTATAATAATAAATCACTGAATTATTTAAAGTGCTTGCTGTTCAGTTATCTAACTGCCTGAGGGTAAAAACTGTCTTTGAGGTGGCTGGTCGGAGCTCTTTGAATAAATATAATGAATTTTCTAGATATATCTTAAGCACCGGCTCCAAAAACATGAATGCTGATGAGTCGTAAGTAGTTAGTGTATTGCTACTTGATGACACCTCAGACTGCCATTTTTAAATTCATTTTGTTCACTATAGACTATTTTTTTCTTACAGAAGTACTCTGAGTGAACTGAACTCTTCAGGCCAAAATGTAGTTTTCTTATTGAAGTGATGGGGCAAGCAGGGGTGAGGAACAGAAGGTGAAACCCTGAATGATTCATAGGGCCCACAGCTTGACAGGGGATTATAGATATTTACTGTCTCAGGGCCCTGGGTGTGCAGGGGGCCCAAGAATTTCTAGCAGCACCCCTAGGCAGCGTGAGTATTTTGAAAGTTTATTTCGGTGCTTGTGCACATTGATTGCTGAAACGCTAGATGGCACTGTCAAATTTTTATGACTTCTATTTCATCAAAGCACTGCGCTGCCTGTCAGCTGCTCAGTGGGAGGCCGCTGACAGGATGGATTTCTGGAGATTATAGAACTTTCTAAACTGTGCTGCAAGGACAGCCTTTAAAAATGTACTTTGCAGCACTAACAAGCATCACTTCTCAGTGGTGAGCGACCACATATTGCATGCGTGTGTGTGTGGCGCTTACCATTCTGCCTTAAAACCACAGCCAGATAATCCTGCGTCTTGGAGCTGACGTACATCAGAATAGCTGGAGCGTTGGATGTGCTGAAACTGAAGGCCACTTCCTCCTTTGTTAGATTCACTTCGTGGGGTGTCAGCTGGTGCGCCACAATCTTTGTGTCCCTGCTGGCTCCTGCAACCGCTTCAGGCAAGAAGTTGTACTTGACCAGTGTTCCTGCCTCAAAGAAACCCCCAATATCTGGGTGAGATGAAAAAAATGTATGAACACACACAAATACAATAAACTGGTTGTCAATGTATTTACGACACAAACAGTAGAACTATCATATTTGACAAATCACAGCAGATGCTAAGAATGAAAAGAAAGAGAGAAAGAAAGAAAAGAACTAGAAATAGAGCCTTTTATCATATTAGACATTTGAGTAAAATTTTCATAATTACCTAATTAATTCTTTGTGTGGCCAAGAACGTGTTGTCTGAGGTCATAGTGACCTTTAACCACCGAATTCTAATCAGTTCATTCTTGAGTCTAAGTGGACGTTTGTGCCAGATGCAATGAGATTCCCTCCAGGTGTTACGGATGGTGCCTTCAAATGGGGTTGTGTTTACCATGTTCACGATAAGAGTCTATATAAACGCCCCCCTCTTGTCGTATTCTTGTGTAGACTTGTGACGTGTTTGTTGATGTTGTCAGAAATGGCGGAAGCCATTGAAGTTCCTTTTTTGGTGCATAATAAGTTAATATATTGTAATTTTAGTCTAATGTTGTTTTTTCTTCGTAAGGTCTGAGGAAAATGTTGATATTCCCAATGGCCTCATCTTCTTCCTTTGTCATTATGCCTTTGCATTTACTGCATTATGTTACCTACTTGCTAGCCTCTGTGGCTTCTAGACGCCGACAGTAACGTTAATATTGCCATTGCTTAGCAGCGGTGTTCTCACGACTTAACCACTTGAACGCTAAGCATATCGTGTACATGACTTCCCATGTTGTAAACACAAGCTCACGAGTTTCATTTGAAGGCACCGGGAGATATTGCATTCACGAGAATGGGACCCACGTGAAGTCACATTGACTTTTGGCCACCAAAATCTAATCAATTCATCCTTGATTCCATGTAGACGTTTGCACCAAATTTGAAGAAATTCCTTCCAGGCGTTCCTGAGATATCACGTTCTCAAGAATGGGACGGACGGATGGACGGACAACTGGAAAACAACACCTCCGGCGCGGAGGCATAAAAACACCTTCCATCAAAGAGAAGCCACAGGGAAGCGCTCATAAACTCACACATGCCAAGACACAACAGGGTAAACATATTAAATAGCCAGAGAGAAATAAGCACACACATAAATATGGCTGTGTTCAGGAGGTGTAGTAAAGTGGGTGTTAAATTGCTCTGCTCCAGCATCTGAAACCAAACAATACATTGTTTGCCAGTACATTAACAGACCTAATGGCATATTCCAGCCATTCCAGGAGGCATATTGATTCTTATAATCAAGTGTTGAGAAGAAGGGACCTTATTTTTCAATACTCCTGTTATGCTCCTTGTTTGTGTGTGTATGTGCATGCATGCACAATGTCCTAGTGTCTGTTACAATGGAGAAAAAAGGCGTGAAATTAAAGAGAATGGTCTCAGGGAAAGCAGTAGGGTTGTGTTTGTAAATGCCATGGAATATTTCTTGACATGTTGGCCTTCCCTCCGTGGCAGCAGTGAAAATGTATAACTATACCCCTTATGAGTGAAGAATACCAAGTGAACACATTTATGCATCTGATTTTAAAGCTTCACTTCAGCCATCGTCTCCCACCGGACACAGTACAATAAATACTTCAAGCTACATTACTTAAATTTAATAGAAGGCTTATTACTAGAAAATGGACAAGTTCTCTGACTGGTATCGGCGTACAGGCAAAACCTCACTTCCATTCAGCCACACCACAATTTTATCCTCTATTCTGCTGTGCACTGATATCGTTTCAAGCTTTGGAAGTCTGGAGAGACCCATTTTAGCAATTGTTCTGCGTTAACCAGGCGGAGAGCTTGTGAAGTTTTCAAATGGCCTGCTTCTCACTTCGTTTTCTGATGCGGCTGGATTGTTCACTGTCTGCCAAGATCCATGCTGCTGGGTATTACTTAAATCAGACAAAATGCAGTATTTCTGTCAGAGCAGCATGCGTGATTGAAATCCTTAAATCCTTACCTTACAAAATAATATATGGAAAAACAAGTCAATATAACAAGCCTCAATATCTAAAGACAGAAAAAAAGTTTGCTTCTTCCCTCACAGCTTTTTATCACGTGTTATCACATATTAGCCCCCTCTTTTACTCTTCACTCTCATATATGCAAGCTAACGTTAGCATTGTCAGTTAGGGATGTCACAATACCAGAAATGTAGTTGTCGATACCAATACCAGAGAAATTCCACGATCCTCGATACCAATTTGATACCACGGTAAAAAACAAAAGCAAAACAATAAATATATTTCAAAATAAACTTCTTTATTACCGTTTGCATACTGATTTTTGTTATGAAGTTAAACAGGTCATAAATCCCTTTCTATTATCTATTTTATATTGCTGTGAACACAACTCCAACAAACAACTGCATTTAGTTTCTCGCCAAAATTACATTGAACTCATCATGACAATGTTAGAAGTTACCTTCGCCCAATACTAGTTTTACTGAACAGAGCTTGAACGCATCATAATGTAAATCAATTGCACCTCCCGTGTTGAAATACGCATAATACGTCTTTTAACAAAATATTTCACAAAACTGCTTTATATGCCATCGCACTTTTCACTTCGAAAAAAAAAATTATAAATAGAGCTGTATTACATTCATCAATCATTTATTAATTAGCTAATTCCAAGGAGAATGTTAGTATGACATGCTAACTTGCGTATTTTTACGGAAAATACATATACAGAGCTATGTCTAAACGAGGCGCATGGAACAGGTTTGATTTTCTGCATTTTTCGCATCCGGCAGTTTTGTCTTGTACTGCGAATTTTCGCAACAAATAGATTAATGAAACGCATCGGACTCAGTGTGCATGGTTTCTGTGCTTAACGTTTTTTATTGGATGACGGATTAATATGAAAAACATGGAACATTACTGAGCTAATGTTAGCTTTGTCTGTTCATCAACATCTGCACCTGGGAGTTTGTGGGTGAACTGAATTTGTGACAACTAATTTCTATGTAACTAAGTTTATGTGGTGCAACCCTGTTTTCATTTAGTTGTGTGTTAATCTCTCAGCAAACACATTATAACTAGTCTTAACTGTATGAAGATCTTGTGCAACCAGCCCCAATCTTACCATCCTCTTAACTTTAAAAGCTACTCTTACATTTTATCTTTATTCATACAAACTGTAGATTATGTGGGGCCTTTGTGTAACCTGTCTCAGCCTTCTCTGCCCTGCTGAGAAAAACAGCAGAGAGACTCTGACTTGCTGCCCAGAGCCTCAGCGGCAACACACACAGCTGTCTGGAAGCATAAGAGGGAATGAGAAAACTCCGCTCCAGGGCAGGGACTCTTTATGTGTGTGTGTGTTTTATGTCAGTGCGTGAAGAAGTTTTGGAGAGGGAATTTGTGCAAGCATGCAAACCTCTACAGGTATTTGCGAGTTTATGTGTGCGTGTCCATGTATATGTATGTACATGTGCACATCGGCTCCATGTGACCCTCAAGGGCAGAAAAGCAGAAGAATGAGAGTGTATAATAATAATACTGCGGGGTCCCCTGAGCAGTGTGTAAATATGGATACAATGGAAATGCACTATGCAATTATGGCTGGCTTCATGCATTTTTCACTCGCTGGGAGAATGGGGAGAGAGGGGAAAGAAATTCGGAAAAAGGACATAGAAAACAGAAACAGGGCAACTGGGAGAGTAGAAAAAAGGGGAGAAGGGCCGGAGAAGAAACGAGGAGGGGGAAGAGGTGAGGAAGAAGAATTTAGAGGGTAAAAAAGGAGGAAGGAGTGGAAGAGGAGGAGGAGGGGGTGTAAATGGGAGAGAGGGAGGAGAGGAGGGGGAGAACAAGAGGAAGGAGAAACCAAAAGAAATGAAAGAAATGAGAAAAGAGGAAGAGGAGGATAGAGAGTAACAAGAGTAAAAGGAGATAGGAAATATTTAGGAGGGGGGAAGGGTAGATTCAGAGATGATGGAGGGGAAATGAAGGGAAGGAATAGGTAAAGGAGATGGAGAAGACAGAAAAGATTTTAGATAGGGAGGAGAGTAGCACAAAGCGAAGCAAGAAGAGGAAGCAGTGAATCGTAGATAAAAGGCACCGGGGATAGAAAGGAGATGAGAGAGGAAAAGAAAAAAGAAGGCACTAAAAAGGGGGAACACGAGGAGGAAGAAAAAAAAGAGGAAAACAAAGAACTTGATGACTGGAAGCAGAGGGAAGAAAAGGAGGAGACAGAAGAGGAAAGAGGAGAGTCACATGTCATGCACAGGAACAAACAGACACAAGGGTGTGCTCTCTCCCTTTCTTTGCCTCTCTCTTTTTCTGACACACGCACAGACAGGCTAATACTTAAACACAAACACAAACACACACCCTCGCACACACAGACAGTAATCTCTGTTCTCTAAATCCTGAAATGCCTGATTGGTTATGACAGGATTCAGAGGAGGCCTTCTCATGTTTTACACTAGCATATCACCGCACACTGTCACCTTCTTCCCTGGCACACACACACACACACACACAAACACACACACACACCAACACACACTTTGCTTTTCTGTCATCTTGTCGCCCCCCTGCCAAGAGCACAGGGGAAAAACACTATTAGGCTTTAGGAAACAAATTAATTCACGTGTCGGGGATCAACTCTCTGACTGGGAGCTAGCAGAAAGCCTCTGACAGCGCTGCTGCTCTTCTCCCCAGAGCATTTTATGGATACTTGTTTTGGGAAGTCGAACTTTAATGCTGTATCTAATGAATCCCTGTGAAACAGACATGATGTTGTAGCAATATGCAACAGTGCAGGAGAGCAGAGTTACAGTGTGACATTTCTCATCTCTGCTGAACTTCAAAAAACCCAGAGCTACCCACGGCTTAGCGAAGTGACTTGCATTTTTCTTTTGTTTGATCTCTCAGCTCTGCATTTGCACAATTTTAGCATTCATTGAGTGCACTCTAAAGTCAGGGAGAATTGGTGGGTAAGCACAATATCACTCTGAAATCGATGCCTTTTATCATAAGCCCAAACACTTTCAACTCCGACAGCTCCAAACTGAATAGGAAGCGAGGACAATCACAGAGCGCAGCAAAAATCACAGTGGGTTGTCAGGCAATGAAAGCTCATTGAAACACGACTACTCCAGCAGTAATCATGGCGCTATTTGCCTCTGGCTTTGTGATCTAAGGAGGGACTATGCCAATGATAACGTGGCTTCACAAAGATGCCTGTAAAACTTGTTGGAAAAGTGTTAGCCGAGAGATTATGACTCCGTGTGTCACCCTAGAAAGGTAGTTTGTTAGGTTTGATAGATGGCATTACAATTGCACGAGCTGCTGCAACAGGCTGCCACTCGAGCGGCGCAATCTTCAACATCTTGAGGAAATAAAAAAAATCATTTAGATACCTTAGGGAATTGCAAAAAAAAACTGCAGTGTCGGCAAAGGGGAAATAAAACCTGATGTAAAATAGTACCTGAAAGCCCACACAAAGAGAGATTGATTTGTCTTGCAATCGAAGATTTGAAGATGAAGAGCATGCGTGGTGCATTTGTGGCATTTATAGTCCCATGATCTACGTCAATTACTGAAATTGTACTTCCCTAAAATGCCTCTCACCTCTGGTGCAGAACGTGCCGTCATAAGCGGTGTCGGTGCAGTCGCACAAGTAGCCGTTGTACTTCTCCACGCACTTCCCTCCGTTCCGGCAGTGCATCCCAAAACTGGTACAGTGGCCTTGGCAACCGGGCTTGACCCCAGGCGTGACCTTAGCCCTCTCCTCCAGGTCGAGGGTGATGCCGTTCATCCGTAGGGCTCGGATGCAGCCCAGGAAGCCCCTCTGTCCCCCTGCAGCACCTGAGCAGCGAGGAAGGGAGGGGAGGTGGTATCAGTGTAGCGAGGATACGTAGCATTGGGAGAAAACAAATAAAAAGAAGGACAAACGGAAGTCAGGGTCACAGAAGTAATTTTGAATGTGTAAGAGGCTGTTTTAATCTCTGGTAGAAACGTTAATATCCCAACGCCTGGAGGAAACCACTGATGTCACGTTAATCGCTCCGACTGTGACGCCGCTCTTGAAACAACCTTCAGCGGCTTTGATTTTTTCGCTAATTAAAACGACCTAATGAACACTGTGTCTCAATGAGCATCCCACACGCAAACGGATGCACGAATGCACGTAAACTACATACTAAAGACAAACACACACACATTTAAAAAAACACACCACACACAGCTCACCTGATCTGAACGAGTCAATATAAGCATTAATGCTTAGCCTTGGGGTGTCGATAGCCATTCCTCTAAAGTGCCTCCATCGTCATTCTGGCCGTGCACCATTACAGTCTAACTACCCATTAACTTGGACAGAGTAGGGGCGTTAAATAGATTAATGTGCACCTAAATGACTATAGCAATAAACACACTCATAAACATGCACCCACAGGTATAGATTCAAACGTACACAAGCACACCCACAGAGGATGGTTACACTGTATGGATAAACACACGAGTATGGGCGCACGCTCATGCACGCTATCATTAACAAGAGCCGAGGGGCATTTAAGTTATTAAAACCTCTCAATTGCATCCTTTGGATTACAGAGAAGTGTCCATTCAAGAAGACATGTTAAGGAGACTTGAACACGCACAGTTTTCCTCCCTCAGCAGCTGCATTCTCACACACACACACATCTGCTAGCGTAGCCACGCAGGTACCACACAGATCTAACAATATTACTAATACATGTGCTTTGATTTTCTCCAGCCGATACATTATTCACATATCAAGATGCAGCTGGGCTTTCGCACGCTTTCTCCGCTTTCCGATCCCACAAAGGGTTTGACTTTTAGTAGACCTACTAATTAATCCATTTTGTACCACTGATTGGCTGGAGGTTTCTGCCACCTGTTTACCCAGGTCTAAATCAGTCTCTGATTAAGCGGACAGCAGGCTCTGAGGCCTGCGGAGACCGGGGCGGACACGTACGCAGGTACGCACACACACATACAGTACTCACACACACACAGGTGCTTACAGTTTCTGTACAACTCACAAATGGTGTGTAATAGAGCTTGACTGATACTGAGTGAAGTCAACGTTGGCTTATCACAGATATAAACGGTTTGGTAAATATGGTGACAGAAAAAAGTAGTGCTGTGCAGTAAATTGCAGCAATATTTGATACGCTGCATTGTTTTTATGCATAAGTACCTTTGTTTTTCTTAATTCAGGTAAATATATTTAGTTCTATGTGTTTATAAATTTGTACTGTAATTGCTTAAACCGCTTTATGTGTTCTGCGATCTAGCGGCCCATTACTGCGGTGGCAAGTCGTAGTGACTCTACTGTCTGCTAACCGTGTTAACTGGTGATTTTCATCTGAAAGCATCTGTGGTTGCTCGTAGTAACTTCCGTAAATGCTCGGCGTAGATAATAAACAAAGATGAGTATGTATTTAAAATGGATTAAAGTCAAATTGAAGGCTTTTACATTCGGCCGAGAGTCACCAGTTAACACAGTTAGCAGACACTTTGTACGTGTTCTGTTTGTGATGCCAACCAATTGATGTTTATTTTGTGGTCATTAGGTTGCCCGAGTTAAAGCAACTAATGTTATATTTCACAATAATGCCACAGTAGGTTGTAGATTAAGTTATTCTGTGGGACCACTACAGCTCCTAGACAGTTTTTAGCCCACTAAAGTTAGATACGTGGGTATTGTAGGGAGATGCCACCGCAGTAATGGCGTTACTTCCAATATTTCACCATATTCTTGTATTGGTCAGGCTTTAGAGTACACACACACACATACATACACACATACACACATCAGTACAAGACTACACAGAAACACTGACATGGATACAGAAATTCAGACACATTATCAGTAATGAAAGTCAAACACAACATGTAGCATATGTTAGAACTTATTTATTTATGGGGGTGATATGTATGGCTCAAGGGTATGTTACTCTGTAATGATGTGCTAATGAGGAAACATTTTATATTCACTAGGCTATACACAGTACGCACACGCATACTGTATACACGCAACAGCCAAATTACCAATTATAAGAGGAGCCATGAATGTGACCTTTCGACCTTCACTCTGTGTGTTTATGTTGGTGTGAGCCGAGTAGCGATGAACTAATGAATAAACATGCAGTATGAACTTAAATACTGTATAGAGTTATAGGGTTGTAACTTCGCTATTTTTCAACCTGGACCATATTTTCTCATGTTTTTGTGTTGAAGTGACTGACAACGATATTTTAAATTGGTCCAGTATTGAGCGAGAGCGCGGCAATGTAATCGCTCGGGGCAATTCTTCACCATCAAGTCCACTAAAAGTGCTTGTTTTTGCCACTGACAGGCCACACACACACATAACAAACAGACCGGATCAAGGGAATGGTAAGAAAAACGTATATCTCTGTAGGGTGCTTTCCATAATGTTGTCAGACACTTATAATAACAACTCAGTGGAAAAACAAGCACTTTTAGTGGACGTACACTAACGGTGCAGAATTTCACAGAGCGATTACATTGCAGGCTGTTTAGCGGCTGCCATCTGCACAGTTCTCGCTCAATACTGGACCAGTGTCAAAAGTTGTTGTCCCCATTAGTCACTTAGACACGAAACATGGGAATATAGGGTCTATGATGAAAAATACCAAAGTTACCCATTAACAGGGAGTGGATATACAGTATGCATATATGTATATGTGTGTGGATGGTTCTTTTAAAGGTGCAGTGTGTAGGATTTAGCGGCATCTAGCAGTGAGGTTGCAGATTGCAACCAACTGAAACTTCTCCCGTGTGCCAAGCATGTAGGAGAACTACAGAAAGTGAATGGCCCTATCTAGAGCCAGTGTTTGGTATGTCGGTTCTGGGCTACTGTAGAAACATGGCGGACTTTGTGAAGAGGACACACTCCATATGTAGATAAGAAGGGCTCATTCTAAGGTAACAAAAACACAACGGTTCTTATTTTCAGGTTAATCTTATATTCCATTTCTGCCAATAGATACCCCCTAAATGTTGCACACTCTTCCTTTAAGCCTGATCCAACCACATAGATGAATTCCCCATTTACACCAACAGGCTGCACATCTGCTGCACTGCTGTTCTTCCATTATCATTGTATAAGTGGGTTAATAGAATGGTAGCGGGTCCTATTTCTTTCTATTAGTCTGTTTGCTGTTTAACACTGAAGAGATCCCCAAAACAGTGTGTATCCACTTCATGTTTATTGGGGATTGCACTTTAGAATACAATTTGTATAGGTTTTAGATGAGTATTTTTGATTTATATGGTCTAAATACCATTTCAAAAGCCTTCCTAACCCACCGGCATTTCCAGGGGGGACATATTATCATAAAAATACCATTTTACCAGCCCAGTACTTTATATCTGTTAGTTCACAGCAATGTTTTTTTTCCCAACTATCTCTCTTTAAGGTCCATAATGGGCTTGCTTCTGATGGATCACTGCATGGAAACTTGTGTATTGCAATAACCCTGAGTCTAGAGGCGTTCCCTCACACCTTTGTGTTTATGTATAGCATGAATCAAAAATAGTAGCAGCACGAGAGCAGTTGCATTTCAGAAGATTAATCCTGGCTAAACTTTAATCACCACTCGTGTGGAGCTGCGACAAAATCTGATGCAACAAAACACACTAGTTGAACTGCAGGTGAGGTCCGTGAACATGCGTGTTTGTGTGTACCGTGAAAACTGAACCCGTTATGTCTGCATCGATGTCACAGTGACATTTCATTATACTCATTAAATGTTACCTACTGTCTTGGCAGGTGAGCGAGGCTGGCTTCCCTGTGACAGGTGTCGCACACATGCAGCGAGTAGAAACAAGCAAGACGTCGATCCATGAAGACAGAAAAACCAAAGCAGAAAAGAAAGACACAACAATCCAACCATGAGAGCAAAAAAACATGCAAAAACATAAAAAAAAAAGTGCGATAGTGAGCATTAATCAGGATGGGAATCAAAAGAACAGATGGTGGCGTTAAATTAATAAAATGTGGCAAGATTGATAGTTATGTGCATGTATGAAGTGAATTGGAGAGCTAAAAGTTAACAGTGTGAAGTAAATGACAGCAGGCTGATGGTATAACATTTACTCTCAGGGCCATTAGAGCAAATGAGCCACTGTGCAGTAAACACTAAAGCAATCAAATGCTTGATGAGGAGCATATTGATTGAGAAAGAGAGAAGGAGCTGATACAGCGACAGATATGAGAGCAAGATGAGACATTTAAAGCTCTGAGTTGTACTTCCCCCCACTGTGTGATTATGCAAAATCATACAAACAGATCATTTTGATCATGTTTTAAATCCTTTTTTTAGGTTTCTGGATTTTCTTCTACTGCACTACCTTCAAACAGCCACATCAATATCAATCGGAGATGTGTGAAGTGGCAGTGGATGTTACAAGAGAGACTCAGACAAAATCCTGATGCCTGTGGGGCTCTCCCCACTCTTTCCAAATCAAACACAAAAAGATCTCTATCTTTTCTTGATGTCAAAGGCCAGATCTAAACAACTTCCCTTTTAGTGGCTGAGTCACTTCCTGTGTGTCACACTGTAACTTCTCAAAGCAATCCTCAAATGAGGATTAAGCAGGGATTAGAGATCAGATATGGGAAGGTGCCGACACCTCTGTGGCTGTTGTCACATACAAGTCTACTTTCTCTCTATCTCTTGTGTTGTTAGATGTGTGCCAAACAGAGCAGGCCTGAGCCTTTTTCCTGTCTTCTTTCGACAGAATGCACACATGCAAATGAGGCCGAGGCGCTATCTGGAAGCCATTACGGTCCCGGTTTCATAGCCATGAGTCACGCGGTGACGACACCTTTCCTGCACCTTTACCATTTCACTAAATGAAAGTACAAACACACCGAGAGCCAAATTGGGACATGATAAGGTGAGGATGCTTCAGCGGCGTTCGAATCAGCAAAAGTGATGAGACGGGGAAATTATATTATAAACGGGGATCAGGGGAGGTTAAGGCTATCACATCGGGATGCCTGATTGGAATTTGGAACAATCTCCTTTGGGCAGAACTTTTCTTCCATGAGATAGTAGGAACTCTGTGATCCGCCTCAGCACTTTTTCTGTTCCATCCGCAAATCCCTGAAACTATTTTAGCCCCCGAGTTTGGTTTACAGCGTATTGACGGCTCAGCACAAAAGGTAGAATGAGATGGAAAAGTGAAAGCATAGGAGGAAAAAATGGACGGATCTTCTGCCATTTGAACTGCGGATGAGCGTGAGAGACATTGTGTGGAGAGGAGGATGAAGCCATAAGGAACTCACCAGACCTTTTTAACAGACTGCAGGCATAATTGGTGTGATAATAAGGGCTTGAGCTGCCTGATACAGAGTGTGTGTGGGATAGGGAAAGTCAGAGGGTTGATATCGTCCTTGTGCAATAATAGTTTCTTAATCCATAGGAATATAAATGCTGAGTCAAAGTATTAAAGTATGAAAGAAATGACCTCCATGAGTGATTTAAGTTAGTTTTAGTCACACGCCCTCACAGCCAGCACGGAGGCTCGCTTTTAACTTTATTAAAACTCTGATCACTTACACGGATTAATTTCCGAGGACGCGCGTGTGTCCTCATGTGTGCATGTCATAAAACGTGTGTGTGTGTGTGTGTGTGTGCTGGATTAACTTAATTAGCAGTGGCTGTGGCTAAAATGGACTGAAGCCTCTTTAGAGAGAACCCAGTAATTTCCAGTAACTTCTGAAACAATCAGACGTCCTCTCAGTGGATGTCTGCATGTGAGGGTAACATGACTGGAAATAAAGACCGCACAGAACTTAATTAATTCAATCCAATAATGATTACAAGGATGACGTGTACTTAGGCGTTTGAATTCCACACGTAAGAGCTTTTAATCATGGTGTGTTTGTCTCTGCGAGTGTCCCTCCCACACAAAGCGGATATTAAATGTTCAAATTTGCAATCAAATGCGTGTACCTGAGTCAATCTTACGCATACGGGGTTGTTAATTGTTTGGATTGCGAGGGAGTGTGTGTGTCTTACCTACGTAGAGCTGGCTGAACAGCTCTAGCCGTGTGTGCCCCTGTGCAGGAGCAAGCTGAGACGCCCGATACGTCTGATCCAACTGAAGGACCGACTCTTTGACGTTTCGCTCGGCCATCACGCGATGCCACTGGTCGTCATTGAGGGGCGTGTCCGAATGCACCGTCAACTCCACGGGTCCGTTTCCGACGTCAAAGGAGAAGGAGATGACTTTAACAGCTGCGCAGAGAAAGAAAAAGAAAGAATCTTAGTTACAGAAGTCATTTATTAAACCAAACATCCCAACTTTCTAAAAGCCATAACTCCCTGTTCTGTCATAGTCCAGTCCGCAGGTAAATATGCGTTCAATTTCTAATCTAAAGGCTCATTTGTTTCAAGGCCATTCATTTGGCTCGTATAGATTTCAGCTTTGCAATACACGACTGCTCACAGCTTTGGACAGGACTAATCTCACAGACAGTCGATAGATGCCAGGAACTGTTGTTGGTTTTGCATGACATAAAGTTGTACCTCAGCAGTTTCCATGTGTGTTT